>NC_141695.1:316835053-317307553 GCF_964263255.1 Lissotriton vulgaris
CACAAGTCCTAAAAAAGAGAAGTGTGTGGACTAACCACGTTAGGCGGTATGAGTGTGACGTCATGGCGCGTTAAGCCACAGATCGTCACATCAGACGTCATCAAAAAAAGTGGCATCACAACCCATGACCACAGAAAGTGGCATCACAAGAAGTAACATCAGATCTTAAGACCTCACACATATGTTGAGCAGTACATTTGAGCAGATTTAACAAATTAGATTTTGCGTCGAGGTTGTGACAACAAAGTGATGCAACCCAACACAAACCCTGGGCCTCAATTTTAACTTTTTTTTAACTCTGCCACAAAGAAATTGGCAAAAAGGAGAAACACGTGGCAGTAAACGTGTTCTACTTTATTGGTTGCAAAGTCTACATTTTCATATGGGTTAAGGCACCTACTGCAAAGACCTTTGTGTACCCAGTAAATCTCAGAGAATAACAGTAATGGTAAGATAACTCTGGGGGTTAGTGCACTTGCTGGAGAGATCTCTGTTTTGTGTAGATCCCAGTTTTGAATCAAAGTAGCAGAGAGGATTAATATGTCTCCTGTAAAGTGCATCATGTGACACGCAGATGACAGATTTATATTTTATGTGGAAGGGTAAGTGGGTTACTGCCTTAACACAGGGATCCTTTTGTTACTTGCAGTTCATAATTGCAGTCCTTCTAATATAGCACAGTGAGCTATGAAGGACATGTGACTCCTACACCTTGTAACCCTCACTGTCTTATGTAACACATCATGTACATTGATTTACACACATGATTTATTGTCACTGTATAATGTGTCTGTCTGATGTAAAGCCCGGAGTGAGATGAGTAGTACTATAAAATAAATAAAACAAAATAGTGGTATTTAAATTGTTATTTGTGTAAAATACAAGGACACACCAACACAGCTGACATTCTGACAGTGCATGCATATATATTTAATACAGGGCCTGAACAAAGTTAAAAGCATGACTCTCTTAAGTACTTGTGAAGTAATAAAAAGCTGTGAGCCTTTGTTTCTCCTCCATTGCATTTGCAGGTAGATGTGAGGCTGCATATAACTCACAGCCAGGACACTCAATCAAAAGAAGGTCTGCTAGCCCCTCAACTTCGGCCTCTGTTATGGACCAGCCGGAGTCTGTAATATGAAAGCCCCCCCTTGCCCAGGGCCGGACTGGGAACAACAACCGGCCCTGGCAAAGTGCTCGGACGGCCCCCCCTCCCCACTCGGGGGAGGGGGGGTTGGAGATGCCGCCGAGCTCCTTGCAGGGGCCGGTTTTTGGCCGATTTTAGTACAGGGCCGATTTTGCAGCTAAATCGGCCCGGTACCAAAACCGGCCCTCACCCGTGCGGCGCACCGGGGATTGCCCGGTGCCCGCTATGGCCAGTCCGGGTCTGCCCTTGCCATCTGCACGTTGCTGCTCGCAATGAAAGTAGACCACGTACAGGCACTGCTGAATGTGTCCCGATGTCTGAAAATTACACCGGTATGAGTTCATGAAATTTCTGTGGGGCCCAACATCTTGGCAGGGGCAACGGTGCACACCCTGTGAAAAAAGTGGGTAGATGCCATCTATGTGTGTGTAACCTCGACTTGTGCCCTGAATATGATGGGTGAGTGAGTCAGGGCCAGGGGTCTTTGATACAGGGTGCAGGCAGCAGTCAGTGTCTTGTGGAAGACGATAGGGAAACGCGGTCTTGGAGGTCAAAGGGCTTTAGGGTCAGAGTGTGTTTCTGGGGACGGTACTAGATTTGTTGTGACAAATGGTGGATGGCGTGCAGCGGATCATGAATAGAAGAGACTTAGGTGCAGAGAGGGGTCTCAGGTAGGGTCTCTGTGAGGATTGCAGAAGGAGGGCAGGATCAGATGCCAAGGGTGTAGACCAGCTATGTGAGTGCCTTGCAGACAGTATAGTGTAAGGGGCAATTCTCTGGGACAGTGGTGTTTGAAGGTCATATTAGGTTTGGGGACACACGGGCATGGGTCACAGAGGAGCGTGTTGAAGTAGGAAGCTTCCACCCCATCTGAGACCATCGGACTCAAAGGCCTGCCTTAGTGGAGGCCGTCAGATGGCCTCCCCAGCCAGTGCTTAGTTTGAGCTAGTGGTTTCCGGTGCTCATCACGGGCACTAAATTGTCAATACCGGCACCTATGCCAGCCTGCCACATTGTGGCACTGTTTATTTAATATAGAGATAAGCACAACAGTAGTTGTTTATGAATTCAATATACAATAGAAAGGACTAATACCTGCCGCTCAACCCATTCTTATAACTGAGGGCCTGGAATAGTCAGAATTGTCACTCTAGTAGGAGTGTGATGGTTAGTAGTTGTGTTGATACTGTCATTTGGCAGCGTTGGCAGGGGCAATGGGTGGTGTAAGATGTAGTGGCTTCCTGACGAGGGCACTGACACTTTTTTTTGTAAACAAATTTAATAGGGGGCAGATTTACAAGCTCGTATGCCACATTTGCGTCACCGCTGCATCCCTTTTGTGACGCAACGGCGGCGCAAAGCCAGCGCCATGCAGGGTATTTACAACGTGACGCATCTGGGAGATGTGTCACGTTGTAAAGCCCTGCGCCACGTTCTGATGCAAGGGAGGGGCGTTCCGGCACAGGAACGCCTCCTAAAGGAGGCTGAGTGAAATCTACAAGATTTCACTCAGTCACTTTTAAGGCCATGCTGCGCCAAAACCCTGCGCCTGCTTGAAGCAGGCATAAGGATTGACGCATCATGTTAGGCATAGGGGCACCCCTAACCTTGCTGAAGCTGCGTCGCGCTTGCGACGCGACTCCAGCAATGCATCACCTTTACGGCAGCAGATGAGTCAAGCATCTGTCTACTCTTACCCCATGGTGCGCCGCATTGTAAATGCGGCGCATCTATGGTGGCGCAAGAGGTGTTTGCCGTAACGCACAATAACTGGCGCATCCCTGCATATGTATGCAGGGATGCGCCAGTTATTGTAAATCTGCCCCTAAGGATTGCTCCCCACCCAGCAGTCTGGCAGCTCGCGCTCCCCTGTGGTCAGACTAGAGTGGATGGGGTCGGGTGGCACTCACTCAAGATCCCGCCATAAGACCCGAGTTCAAAAGCAGCCAACCCAACCATCTCTACCTCTACCAGGGGTCAATAAAAGGAATGCTGTAACGTCACGTACAGTGTCACTAACACAAAATGAGGGGGCGCCCTGCGGAATCTGAGGAGGGCTCATGTGTTTCTCGTATCTCACTGATGTTCAATGGCCTTGGGCTGAATGGGGGCACCCCTTGAAGGTCGTCAGCCCCCCACTCCCTCTCCAAGGGCTGTGGGGCCCGTGTCGCGCCTCTGTGTCACTTACAGCTCCAGCACGGCCGAAACACGGCAAGAATCGCCATCACACCAAATAGGTTATCCTGAGTGCAGGGGCTAAGGTCACCCGAGGTGTGTATAACTGTGGTCATTTTCGTCTGTCTGCGACATGCATTCTATATTGCGACTACAACTCCGTTTGTAGGCTCGCCATGCGCTTTGAAGTTGTCGAAAAGCGACGGGTGAGAGACTTGTCCGTTTCAGGGGAGTCAATGGGGTCTTATTTTCATTTCTAATTTTACTGCATGGGAGAAATAATATTTCATGGTGGAAGACAGATTTTTCTTGTTTTTTAATCCGTCTGAATTGGCGGCGACAAGTTAACTGTTCCCCTGCGTGCTCTCTTAAATCACATACCATGGAGTTTCGTGGCGTGCTGCAGCAGCCACACTGAACCGACGCACACCTCGCCGCCCCTTACTTCCCCACGCCTCGAACTTCCGTTCTCTAATGTCTCACATAATGTTGTTAATGCATCCGGCGGTTTCTGCACTCAGCACCACGCGCCTGGTGTCTGTGCTCTTCTTCATTCAGTGGTTTCCTGCTTCTCTCTTCACCTCCCAGTGTCTGTGCTTCCTGTTCATCTCCCCTAGTGCTTGCCTGGTGTCTCTGCTGCTCTCTACCCAGTGCCAGTTGTCTCAGCTTCACTCAGTGCCTTCCTGATGTCATCCTGTTCCCCCTCCCAATTGTAAAGGAGTTAGCAGTCCAGTAGCTGGGGTGGGCGGAGCTAGGTGGGCAGAGGGGAAGAGGTGGGGACAGGACAGGAAGGGGTTAGTTAGAGTAGGGACAGGGAACTGATAAGACATACTGAATAAAGCTCCAGTTAATACCTAAGATATGTGTCCGTGTTTATTGTAGCTGGATGCTACAACTGGCGACGAGGGTGGGATCCAGTCAAGCCCACTGCCTGCAGAAAGTTTAAAGAGACGCCCTGTCCCCGGCAGCCTCAAGAAAGAAAACGCCGCAGAGACGTGCAAGCCGCTGATGCCCCAAGAGAAGAGGCCAGCCGCAGACTATCTGCTCCCCTTTGTGAGGGAGCCGTGAGGAGCTGTACATCCGAGCGCTGACAGGCTCGAAGAAGAGAGAAGCGGAGCGCGCCGACACGCGACCCCGCCAGAAGCGTGAGCATTGATGGTGCAGAGATCGGAAGCCTACTCCGACTCTGCTGCGTGCCCCACAGCGAAAGAAAAGTGCCCCAGCGTCGAGGACAACGTCCGCCCCGACCGCCCAGCGAGAGCGATCAAGCGCCGGTAAACCCGAGCCTGAGACTCCTCACAAAAGCTGGTCAGCCTTTTGATTGGACCCCGGAATGTGAGCGTGCCTTCGTTGACATCAAACGCGCCGTGGAATCGGCCGACTGCCTCTCCTATTTCAACCCCAGGAGGAAAACGGAAATCACTGTGGACGCAAGCCCCGTAGGCTTAGGAGCCATCCTGGCTCAGTATGACAATGAATCAGACCAGAGGCGGATCATCGCCTATGCCAGTCGGAGCCTGACTGACCCCGAAAAGAAATATTCCCAACCTGAGAAGGAGAGCCTGGCTGTTGTGTGGGCATGTGAGCACTTCCACATCTTTGTATATGGGAAACACTTCACGCTCATAACCGACCATCAGGCACTTGTCACAATCTACTTGAACCCCAAATGCAAGATGCCCCCCAGAATTGAAAGGTGGGGTCTACGGCTACAAGAGTACACTTTCACAATCGTCCACAAACCGGGGAAGGCGGAGAATCCAGCCGACTATATGTCCCGCCACCCCCGAGAATCCTCAGAGACTACGCCTTCCATAGCGGAAGAATACATTCACTTTGTGACTGGTCACGCTCGTCCACCAGCTATTCCCATGCACACCATTCGGGAAGCAACCAACCAAGACAACATCTTACAGACAGTACTGAAGCGTATACAGTCCAACAGGTGGAGGTATCACCCGCAGGAGGAAGAGGAAGACCCCGCTATCAAAAAAGAACTCCAGGCCTTCCGACATGTCGCTGACGAACTTTCTGTAACTGATGAAGGCCTCCTCTTGAGAGATCACAGACTGGTTATCCCGGCGACACTAAGACAAGGAGTAATCGACCTCGCGCACGAAGGCCACCGAGGGGTTGTATCCACCAAAAGAGCACTGAGAGAGCGTGTCTGGTTTCCAGCCCTCGACCAGATGGTCGAAGACACATTAAAAGATTGTCATCCCTGTCAACTGACCAGCCACGGCAACCCACCCGCGCCTCTGCAGATGACCCCACTGCCCGACGGGGTGTGGCAGGAAGTTGCCATGGACTTTTATGGACCCCTGCAATCAGGGAAGTACGTAGTTGTCATCATGGATGAGTACTCCAGATTCCCAGTGGCCCAGTTCATATCATCCACCAGTGCCGCCTGCACCCTCAAGGTACTTGAAGACACCTTCGCGACATGGGGCGTCCCCAAGGTCATCAAGACAGACAACGGGCCACCGTTCAACGGTCATGAATTCAGCGACTTTGCGAAGCACATGGACTTTCAACACCGCAAGGTCACACCACTCTGGCCCCAAGCCAACGGCACCGTGGAAAGATTCATGTCCACCATCAAGAGAACTTTCCAGCAAGCCACCGCCGAAAAGAAAGATTTAAAGTCAGCATTGAATGAAGTCCTCTGCGCCTATAGAACCACTCCACACTCCACAACGGGCCAGTGCCCTGCCACTCTCATGCTTGGGAGGACAATGAGAAATCGGATCCCAACATGGGACGGGGCACTGAGGAAGCCCCTTTCGGATCAACAACACAGAGACATGGCCGCAACTGATCAGCGCCGAAAAGAGAAAATGAAGGAATACGCTGACCACAAGCGAAGAGCCCGGTCACCCTCCCTGAAGGAAGGCGACAAAGTCCTTGTCAAGCAAGAACAGCGCCAGAAGACTGACTGTCACTTCAAGGACGAGCCTCTCACGATTGTACAACAAAAGGGCACCATGGTGACCGCGGAATCATAAAATCGGCGAGTCACACGAAATGCTTCTCACTTCAAGAAATGTCCTCCTGCAGACCATGAAAGCATATCCCCAACCCCCATACCTGAGGGTCGAGACAATCCTGAGTTTGTCGCACCCGACACCGGACATTCATCGGTAAAGGAACCATCCGCTGAGGACATTGTGTCCACACCAGCGAGACCTCGGCGTCACGTGCAGCCTCCGAAGAGACTGATCGTAGAGATGGACTAATCTACCTCTCGTTTGTTACTTTATTAAGAAAGGGGGAGATGTAAAGGAGTTAGCAGTCCAGTAGCTGGGGTGCGCGGAGCTAGGTGGGCAGAGGGGAAGAGGTGGGGACAGGACAGGAAGGGGTTAGTTAGAGTAGGGACAGGGAACTGATAAGACATACTGAATAAAGCTCCAGTTAATACCTAAGATATGTGTCCGTGTTTATTGTAGCTGGATGCTACACCAATGTATGTGAAATGTATATTTATTGTAACACGAATGTTTTTACTGTAACTAACCATGTAAAATGTAAGGTTTATGAATTGTGGTTTTTCTTTTTTTAAATTTTGTATGTGCTTTTATGATATCGTGTGTGTATATCGAAATAAAGCTTTGATTGAATAAGGAAATGTATGTGCGCACTTCTCATCTCCACTCAGTCAGGGCTCTGTTCATCTGCACTCTGACCCTGGGCTCTGTTAATCTCTATTCAGTCCCTGGGCTCTCTGTTCATCTCCAGTCAGTCGTTGGGCTCTCTGTTCGTCTCCACTCACTCCCTGGTGCCTCTGTTCATCTTCACTCTGTCCCTGGGCTCTCTGTTATCTCCACTCTGTCCCTGGGTTCTTTGTTCATCTCCCCTCAGTCCCTGGTGCCTCTGTTCATCTCCACTCTGTCCCGGGGCTCTCTGTTCATCTTCACTCTGTCCCTGGTGCCTCTGTTCATCTTCACTCTGTCCCTGGGCTCTCTGTTAATCTTCACTCTTCCCTGGGCTCTGTGTTATCTCCACTCTGTCCCTAGGCTCTCTGTTCATCTCCACTCTGTCCCTGGGCTCTCTGTTCATCTTCACTCTGTCCCGGGGCTCTCTGTTCATCTTCACTCTGTCCCTGGTGCCTCTGTTCATCTTCACTCTGTCCCTGGTGCCTCTGTTCATCTCCACTCTGTCCCTGGGCTCTCTGTTCATCTGCACTCAGTCCCTGGGCTCTCTGTTCATCTTCACTCTTCCCTGGGCTCTGTGTTATCTCCACTCTATCCCTGGGCTCTCTGTTCATCTCCACTCTGTCCCTGGTGCCTCTGTTCATCTTCACTCTGTCCCTGGGCTCTCTGTTCATCTTCACTCTTCCCTGGGCTCTGTGTTATCTCCACTCTTTCCCTGGGCTCTCTGTTCATCTCCACTCTGTCCCTGGGCTCTCTGTTCATCTGCACTCAGTCCCTGGGCTCTCTGGTCATTTCCACTCTATCCTTGGGCTCTCTGTTCATCTCCACTCTGTCCCTGGTGCCTCTGTTCATCTTCACTCTGTCCCTGGGCTCTCTGTTCATCTTCACTCTTCCCTGGGCTCTGTGTTATCTCCACTCTTTCCCTGGGCTCTCTGTTCATCTCCACTCTGTCCCTGGGCTCTCTGTTCATCTCCACTCTGTCCCTGGTGCCTCTGTTCATCTTCACTCTGTCCCTGGGCTCTCTGTTAATCTTCACTCTTCCCTGGGCTCTGTGTTATCTCAACTCTGTCCCTGGGCTCTCTGTTCATCTCCACTCTGTCCCTGGGCTCTCTGTTCATCTCCACCCTGTCCCTGGTGCCTCTGTTCATCTTCACTCTGTCCCGGGGCTCTCTGTTCATCTTCACTCTGTCCCGGGGCTCTCTGTTCATATTCACTCTGTCCCTGGTGCCTCTGTTCATCTCCACTCTGTCCCTGGGCTCTCTGTTCATCTCCACTCTGTCCCTGGGCTCTCTGTTCATCTGCACTCAGTCCCTGGGCTCTCTGGTCATTTCCACTCTGTCCCTGGGCTCTCTGTTCATCTTCACTCTTCCCCGGGCTCTGTGTTATCTCCACTCTATCCCTGGGCTCTCTGTTCATCTCCACTCTGTCCCTGGTGCCTCTGTTCATCTTCACTCTGTCCCTGGGCTCTCTGTTCATCTTCACTCTTCCTTGGGCTCTGTGTTATCTCCACTCTTTCCCTGGGCTCTCTGTTCATCTCCACTCTGTCCCTGGGCTCTCTGTTCATCTGCACTCAGTCCCTGGGCTCTCTGGTCATTTCCACTCTATCCCTGGGCTCTCTGTTCATCTTCACTCTTCCCTGGGCTCTCTGTTCATCTCCACTCTATCCCTGGGCTCTCTGTTCATCTCCACTCTGTCCCTGGTGCCTCTGTTCATTTCCACTCTATCCCTGGGCTCTCTGTTCATCTTCACTCTTCCCTGGGCTCTGTGTTATCTCCACTCTTTCCCTGGGCTCTCTGTTCATCTCCACTCTGTCCCTGGGCTCTCTGTTCATCTGCACTCAGTCCCTGGGCTCTCTGGTCATTTCCACTCTATCCTTGGGCTCTCTGTTCATCTCCACTCTGTCCCTGGTGCCTCTGTTCATCTTCACTCTGTCCCTGGGCTCTCTGTTCATCTTCACTCTTCCCTGGGCTCTGTGTTATCTCCACTCTATCCCTGGGCTCTCTGTTCATCTCCACTCTGTCCCTGGTGCCTCTGTTCATCTTCACTCTGTCCCTGGGCTCTCTGTTCATCTTCACTCTTCCCTGGGCTCTGTGTTATCTCCACTCTTTCCCTGGGCTCTCTGTTCATCTCCACTCTGTCCCTGGGCTCTCTGTTCATCTGCACTCAGTCCCTGGGCTCTCTGGTCATTTCCACTCTATCCTTGGGCTCTCTGTTCATCTCCACTCTGTCCCTGGTGCCTCTGTTCATCTTCACTCTGTCCCTGGGCTCTCTGTTCATCTTCACTCTTCCCTGGGCTCTGTGTTATCTCCACTCTTTCCCTGGGCTCTCTGTTCATCTCCACTCTGTCCCTGGGCTCTCTGTTCATCTCCACTCTGTCCCTGGTGCCTCTGTTCATCTTCACTCTGTCCCTGGGCTCTCTGTTAATCTTCACTCTTCCCTGGGCTCTGTGTTATCTCCACTCTGTCCCTGGGCTCTCTGTTCATCTCCACTCTGTCCCTGGGCTCTCTGTTCATCTCCACCCTGTCCCTGGTGCCTCTGTTCATCTTCACTCTGTCCCGGGGCTCTCTGTTCATCTTCACTCTGTCCCGGGGCTCTCTGTTCATATTCACTCTGTCCCTGGTGCCTCTGTTCATCTCCACTCTGTCCCTGGGCTCTCTGTTCATCTCCACTCTGTCCCTGGGCTCTCTGTTCAGCTGCACTCAGTCCCTGGGCTCTCTGGTCATTTCCACTCAGTCCCTGGGCTCTCTGTTCATCTTCACTCTTCCCTGGGCTCTGTGTTATCTCCACTCTATCCCTGGGCTCTCTGTTCATCTCCACTCTGTCCCTGGTGCCTCTGTTCATCTTCACTCTGTCCCTGGGCTCTCTGTTCATCTTCACTCTTCCCTGGGCTCTGTGTTATCTCCACTCTTTCCCTGGGCTCTCTGTTCATCTCCACTCTGTCCCTGGGCTCTCTGTTCATCTGCACTCAGTCCCTGGGCTCTCTGGTCATTTCCACTCTATCCTTGGGCTCTCTGTTCATCTCCACTCTGTCCCTGGTGCCTCTGTTCATCTTCACTCTGTCCCTGGGCTCTCTGTTCATCTTCACTCTTCCCTGGGCTCTGTGTTATCTCCACTCTTTCCCTGGGCTCTCTGTTCATCTCCACTCTGTCCCTGGGCTCTCTGTTCATCTCCACTCTGTCCCTGGTGCCTCTGTTCATCTTCACTCTGTCCCTGGGCTCTCTGTTAATCTTCACTCTTCCCTGGGCTCTGTGTTATCTCCACTCTGTCCCTGGGCTCTCTGTTCATCTCCACTCTGTCCCTGGGCTCTCTGTTCATCTCCACCCTGTCCCTGGTGCCTCTGTTCATCTTCACTCTGTCCCGGGGCTCTCTGTTCATCTTCACTCTGTCCCGGGGCTCTCTGTTCATATTCACTCTGTCCCTGGTGCCTCTGTTCATCTCCACTCTGTCCCTGGGCTCTCTGTTCATCTCCACTCTGTCCCTGGGCTCTCTGTTCATCTGCACTCAGTCCCTGGGCTCTCTGGTCATTTCCACTCTGTCCCTGGGCTCTCTGTTCATCTTCACTCTTCCCCGGGCTCTGTGTTATCTCCACTCTATCCCTGGGCTCTCTGTTCATCTCCACTCTGTCCCTGGTGCCTCTGTTCATCTTCACTCTGTCCCTGGGCTCTCTGTTCATCTTCACTCTTCCTTGGGCTCTGTGTTATCTCCACTCTTTCCCTGGGCTCTCTGTTCATCTCCACTCTGTCCCTGGGCTCTCTGTTCATCTGCACTCAGTCCCTGGGCTCTCTGGTCATTTCCACTCTATCCCTGGGCTCTCTGTTCATCTTCACTCTTCCCTGGGCTCTCTGTTCATCTCCACTCTATCCCTGGGCTCTCTGTTCATCTCCACTCTGTCCCTGGTGCCTCTGTTCATTTCCACTCTATCCCTGGGCTCTCTGTTCATCTTCACTCTTCCCTGGGCTCTGTGTTATCTCCACTCTTTCCCTGGGCTCTCTGTTCATCTCCACTCTGTCCCTGGGCTCTCTGTTCATCTCCACCCTATCCCTGGTGCCTCTGTTCATCTTCACTCTGTCCCTGGGCTCTCTGTTCATCTCCACCGTGTCCCTGGTGCCTCTGTTCATCTTCACTCTGTCCCTGGGCTCTCTGTTCATCTTCACTCTTCCCTGGGCTCTGTGTTATCTCCACTCTGTCCCTGGGCTCTCTGTTCATCTCCACTCTGTCCCTGGGCTCTCTGGTCATCTGCACTCAGTCCCTGTGCTCTCTGGTCATTTCCACGATGTCCCTGAAGCACAGACACTGGGAGGTGAACAGAGAGCAGAGAGGCATGGGTGCAAACTCCGGTGCAATTGCCCAAGCCACAGTGACCTCTCCTGGCATACAGGGCCGCCGATTAAGGCGGACACAAGTCTCGACGCTCTGACAACATTAAATTCAACAGTGGCTCCCTCAAGCATACAGGGTCACTGCAACAAGACGGTGCAGGCCTGGTGCTTCCTGAACTGCGCTCACTACATGTTTCAGGTCTCAGTGGCCCTCTCCTGGCATTTGCATATGGGAGTCGCTTGTTTGCTCCTGCACATGGGCAACAACCTGATGCATTCACAGCCATTTTCCTCACTCCTCGCTCGGGGAGTCCTCTTGGTAGAACCCCTCATTAGACCTTGCTCCCTCCAATGCACTTTTCTTCCACACAGGAGACACTGGTCTTTTTAAGCAGGTAGGCGCTGGTGCTCCAGGCTCCAGGGCAGGTGATCTTGGTTTCCCTGGGTGATGTCCCCTCACCCAGCAGGGAGACTAGCAGGCTTCCTCCCCAGTTCTGGTCACAGGCAGAAGCCTTGCAGATCTTAACCTTCTCACACAGCCTGTCTGGCCTCTTGGCAGATGACAAACTTTTAGGTCTTTACCTTCCCTTATAGTCCATTTCCAGAAACCAAATTTGATTTCGTGTCGGAGTCTTTGAAGTTTTATGTGGGGTTTCTGCTTCTGTTGAAGAGTACACTTTTCTTTCTCTTATTTCCTCTTGAAAGGATGTCTGTCGTAGCAGGAAATACTCCAAAGCTGATTGTCCTACAACATTGGCCATGCAAGTGACCAGAGTACACACATGGATGTCAGCCGCAGCCATTCATGCATCAAAAGATTAATCCTGGGCTCCCAGCCCTACTGTTTCTGAT
The DNA here is from genome assembly GCF_964263255.1 of Lissotriton vulgaris. Classification (NCBI taxonomy): domain Eukaryota; kingdom Metazoa; phylum Chordata; class Amphibia; order Caudata; family Salamandridae; genus Lissotriton; species Lissotriton vulgaris. The sequence continues at coordinate 316,847,197 of NC_141695.1, forward strand.
TCCCTTATCAGCCCCATCTCCTTCCAGAGATGTGTCCAGGCCCCTTCCTTGTGATCTATCACTCAATCAAAGAGCAACCTTTTGAAGTGTAAAGGGGAGTCTCTTTCTACCATCATCCAGTATGTGTCCGACCCAGCTCACAGGAATGCAGCCATACACAAATCTGTTGGGGGGATTCCTCTACTCCTCATGTCTTTATCAGGAAGGCCTGGGCTTCCCAAAATAGAACCCAGGTTCCTTTGTACCATGTACCATTACAATCACGTACATTCTCAGCATACTTACTGTTCAGCACGAATACCTCTATTTATTGTGCCCTTACAGGTACCCAAGCATTCAGCACACACATATAGTCTGTGTGCACTGTTCAGCACTGACCCTTTCCTATATTTAACCAGGGTGTATTCCGAAACACATGCAAAGCCAGTACACACACTCACTATGTGCGTACTGCACAACTTTTCACCGTCATGTATTGTACTTCATGAAAGCACACATTCACCCAGGACAAGCGATCCCTGCGCACGCACTGCACAGCACTACATAAGCGCAATCCGTGAGACAGGCCTATATCATGGCGCACCCACATGATCAGTGTTTGCCTATGACAACAAATTAGCATTAGGGATCCAGACAACTGTACTGATGGGTATTAAGGGAAGGGCTACCCGTCTCTTACCATGCAGAGAAGTTTTCTTTCCCAACACCCACCCTGTGCATATGTTTCTTGCTCATCTCCGCTTAGTCTCTGAGCTTTCCATTCAGTGCCTGGAGTCTTTGGTCATAGTCATCCAGTGACTGGGATACTATCCTGTCTCCACCTGGGCATTCTGTCACCTTGATCCAGTATGTGGGGTCCAAATTATCACACCTAGTGCCTCAGATCCATGCCCATCATTCACCTGCAGCACTCAGGCTCCTTACTCATCTGCACCCAGTGCCTGGGCTTGCTGCTCATCCTCACCTAGTGCCTGAGGCCCTACCCATCTCCAGAGTCTGGAGTATCTGCTCACGACTGTGAGAAGTTGGCCTGGCATATGATGTCCACTATTCAAGTGGGCACCTTGCACCAGTCCAAACTACCCAACCTTTATAGAAAGCTATCCTAGTGGTAGCTGTGGAGAGCAGCCTTCAGACCAAGTCTAGAAGGAATGTAAAGCAGCGTGTTTTACCAGTCTATAATCCCTTGAATAATCAAATGAAAGTACACCACACAAGATATATATCTAAAATATATGTATTTACTCTAAACACAACCCCTCTAGTCGCTTTATGAGGCTAGAGGCAAAAGTACAATACAAGAACTTAAATAGCACACAGTAAACTAGCACAGTATACGTTTTGCCCTAGTGGCCTCACAAACCATATACTAAAAAAATGGTATAAGAACCACCTGAGAAGTGAGGCCTAAGGCCTGTATAACCGCTCGGGCAACCAGGAACCACCCAAGGTAGGGACGCAGGAGACCTACGGGGGACGCGTGCAGTGTCCAAACACAGCTGCGAATCACCATTGACTTCTATGGAGAAATTTTACGTTAGAGTTTTAAAGTTTAAGCACACTTAGGAGTGGACTACCGGGAAACCCCTTTAGAACTAGACACTTCGAGAGTCAAGACCCACGGGAGCACCAAAGTACTCGTGTTACCTAACCCAAGGGAAGCCAAGTGCATAGGTGTCTTTTCGTGTCGGGTTTTGGCGTCGATTCCAATGAGAGGTGCAAAGAAGTGCTGCCAGTGTGCAGGAGAAAAGTGTCCAGATAGATCCAAGGGTGGATCAGAGATCTGAAGAACCTGAAAGCTGAGGGGACAGAGTCTGGGCACTAGCCAGTGACCAGGATGGTCGACCGGAAGATGCCAGCCAATGTCGGGTGCTTTAAGGTGAGGTAGATGAAGCTTGACTCTTAAGCCACGAGGCCCAGGAGGCGTCGACGACAACCAAGAGCTGTCCCACGTTGGATGTCCAGTGCTGCAGCGTCGGTATCCGGATTGGACCCAACGAGCCTTGACAACAGCAACCCACGCAAGATGACAAGATTGGCTTCGGTGCAGACCAGCAAGGTCAGAGGGACTCAACCTTTGGAGGGTGTCAAGGCACGTCTGGAGCAACCAGGAAAACCCAAGAATCAAAGGATTGTCTTTCATGGGGACCCACCAGTCGACGGGTATAGGGATCGCGAAGGTGACTCGAGCTGAAATGCTGAAAGCGGGCCCGTGCAACACTCGTGGAGTGTAGGCTCACAATCTTCAATGCAAAAGGTGCTCAGTGCCTGGATTTCAAGTAGCCCAATGCACAACTTCGAGAAAGCTCGGGAAGTTGATGCATTAGCAAATGTGAGGAGTTCTGGAGTTCTGGTCCCACGTCTCTCAAGATAGCTACAGGTCTCAGCTTCGCTGGGGACTTGTTTCAGCCTCGGAGATTTCTGGAAGTCCATGTCCTGTGTCGCAGATTCTTCAGGATCCGTCGGGAGCCTTGAAAATGCAGACCAGCAAGATGCTTCTTTGGTGCCTCTTTGAACAGGGGGTCACTTCTTCACCCCAAGGCAGATTTCTTCCGTCTTCCAGTCGATATGGAATGTCGAAGGTCCAAGATTTATGTTTCAGAGTTTCGTCCAGGGTAATCTAAATTCTCAGTGACTGGGTTCCTATTCTCATACCAAGTTTAGGGGTTGGACTAACTCTAGGGTCCCACCTATGGGAGGACCTGGGGAGGGGGTGGTTACACCCCTTCCCCTCTGTCCAGTTTCGCACCAGAGCTGGGGCTGGGTGCCCCATCAACCGGTTTGAACTGGAAATGAATTGGGCACCTTATGTGCCCCAGGCAGTGTCTGAAAAGCATTCACTGAATGCAACCCACCCAGCCCCAATACACTGAAGCCTGTCTGGGGCGATGCTGGCACCTCCCTGGACAGGAAACCTATTGTCCTGGCCTCCCCTGCCGGAGTTTTGTCCACCAGCAGGAGGTCAGACTCATGTCTGTGGCAGCAGCATCCATCTTGTGATGCTGAGGCTCTTTTAAACATTTACCTGGTAAGTAAGTGTGTACATGTCTTCTCCCTCTAGAAAGGTGGAATGCTACCCCCACCGATAGAACTGGTAGGGGGAGGGAGTAGTATTCCAATGTGTTTGACACCAAACACAACATGTTTTGATAAAGCCACTCCAACCGTGAGGATTATAATGCACTTAAGAGTATATGGTATGGCTATATCATTTAACAGCTATAAGGAAGGGATTCCGAAAGCTGTAACGGGGCTCAGCTCATGCCAGGGCACCCTCTCACACAAAACCAAGCAGTCTGCCTTCAGGATTGTCAAGGCCTGCCATAGGAGTGACTTATAGGTTAATATGTGTCTCTATATATAGGTAGATATAGGTATACTATATCTAAGTAAGGCGGTGGCGTCACTAGAGTTGGTGTCACCCAGTGCGGTAACTCATGGTGTCACCACCGGAAGGCTGTTGCAAGCAAACGCGCAGGAAAAAATCAGCATGCACATCCAGGTAATGCAAATTATTTCTTTATTATGTCCTTTATTAAGGCTCAAGAAGTAAAGGAGCCCACAACAGTGTGACTTGCGCCTTCGAGAGCCCCGGGTGAAGACCGCCTCAACCGTCTCGCAAGCCACATTAAGTAAGCTCCAACCTCCAGCTGATTTCAAAACACAGCATAGATCAGAGGGCATGAGACCAGCACGTGGGCGAAGGTGAAGCAAACCCACAGGTGCAACAGAGGCAAACCCTGGTTTGGGTTTCCCCAATGGCCTGAAATTATTTGCGTGTTTCTTTCAGACAAAAAAGTTAAAACAGCGACCGTCTCTTTCAATGCACTTCAACTTTGACTTAGAAAAACACAAGCATATTAAATTTTGAGGTTTTGATTTGACTAGATTTCACATATTTTTAAGATTACTGAGAGTAATGGAAGCCAACAAACTTTCAAAAGCCACTAATAACAAAATACTGTAACCAGAAGCACAGCTTTTCATGTTCAACAAAAGACATATCGACATTAATAATTAAAAAGTATGTGCCGAACGTGATTATCTAAACTGTATCTGGCAAAGATAAAGAACAACACAACCATAATCATGCCACTCAATAAATGCTGCTAGATTATCAGTATGAATGTATTTGTTTTTAAAAAATCCACTTACTACTGCAAAATCTACAAATGCTAAATCTGCTGTTGCACAAAATAAGGCATGGAGCTGAGGATAGTCTTTATTTTTACATTTGCATAGCAGGTGACACATTCTGTCGCAAAGCATTGATAAGTTGTATACATGCTAGTGAAATAAAGGGAGACGTCCATTACATGTTCCGTTTCCTTTCATATTTTATGTGGGTCGCAAAGTCTGCTCTGCAAGTCAGTCACTTTGACATCTTGTTTTTTCATCTGAAAATGTTTTGCGAATGGCACACCCACCATGCCACCCCTCTCTGACAAATGCGTGTCAGTGTGCTGAAGTGCGAGCCGAGGTGGGTGCTGTTGGGATAGGATTTCCTGTGAACTTATCAGGATTGTTTAAGGGGTGATGACAGTACATATGATGGATGAGGGTGAAAATGCTCTCTGGGGGTAGGGGGGGGGGGCTCAGTGCTTCAATAGTGTGAGAAGAGTCCTGTTCGGTTTCATAGAAGCCTGTGGAAACAGTGGCGTAGCTGTGGAGGCGTCAGCAAGTGCAACTTGCCCAAGGTGAGTTAAAAAAAAAGTATTCTCGCTCGTCGTCTGTCGCCTAACCGGCACCATCCCTCCTGACCTCCAGGTGTCACCCCATGTGATGGTGTCACCCGGTGCGGTCCGCACCCCCCGCACCCACTTAGTGACGCCACTGAAGTAAGGGGTGCTTACAACACCTTACCCAGGCTGCAAGTGCAGACCTGTGATGCTAATGTGGAAGGTTTCCCAGGGGTGGCATAATACATGCTTCAGCCACTGGTAGGCCTCTGGGGTACCTATGCCCTTGGCACCTAAGGTACCATATACTAGGGACTCATAAGGGTGACCCAGTAACCAATCTGGTATGTACCTAAAGTACATACAACCAATTTAGAGAGAGCTAGGCTGTGGTCCTGATTAGTGTCGTGTTGTACAGTGCACGACCGTTAGGAACTGCGAGGGACACAAGCAGAGGTTTGGAAACACTTCTTTATTTGTATTGCTGCTCGGCCAGTCTCGTCACGTCCGTCCTCGTCATCGTCCTCTCATCTACCGACCTCTTCCTGTCCGTCCACAGGAAGTCATGTCCAGTGACCTGGTCACTGCCCTGTGACCCACAGGGTCCTAATGCCCTACGTCAGTGGTCATCACATCTCCCCCTTTGTCACAACAAAGTCTTTGTCCCACGTACAAATTCTTGGTACACTACGTACACCGTGATGAAAAGAAAAGAGAAGAGAAGAAGATATAGATAGATAGATAGATGTATGGAGAGAGAGCAAGAGAGAGAGAGAGGGAGAGAGAGAGAGAGAGAGAGATAGAGAGAATGAAAGAGAGAGAGAGAGAGTCTCTACATTTCTTCTAATAGTCTTCTTGTCTTCTTGCACTCTCTTCTTGGTCTTTGTTCTCTGCTCTGTTCTTGTCCTCCGCTTTCCACTTTCAGTGATGTTGTCTCTCTGCTGGTTCCTTGCTCTCGTTCTTCCACTTTTGGTGTTGTTGTCGCTCTTTCCCCCTCTTCCACTTTGAGCTCCTTGAAGTGGGAGCTGTTTCTTGTTATTCTGTGATGTTATGAAGCTGCAGTCACCATTGAACCTTTTACTCCATTCACAACCAGCGGATCTTTTGAAAATGGGCTGTCTGATTTCCTTTGCTGTTTCTGTCTCACCACCACCAGATTTCCTTCATTTAACTGGTGTTCAGATGCATTTCTCCTTTTGTCAGCATATTCTTTCATTTTCTTTTTAGCTTGGTGATCTCTTTCTGCGATGTCTCTTCTATCCGTGCTTGCCGTTGCTTCTATTTGAGGTAGCCTTGTCTTGCTGGCTCTTCCTAGCACCAGTTCCGCTGGACATCTACCAGTGGAGCTGTGAGGGGTATTCCTATAGTCTCTTAGCACTTGACACAGTGCTTGTCCAATTGATATCTGTGTCAACTTTGCTCGCTGGATGGCTTTCTTGATAGTCCCCATGAATCGTTCTGCCATTCCGTTGGCCTGTGGCCACAAAGGAGTTATTTTCCGATGTTTGATCCCCAGGTATTCCATGAATCTACGAAATTCCTCTCCAGAAAATGGAGAACCATTGTCTGTTTTCAGTGTTTGTGGTGAGCCCCAGGCGGCAAATATGTCGTCTAGCACTGGTAACGTGGCGCTTGCCGACGTCGACGATACTTCTCTCACTATTGGGAACCTTGAGAATTCGTCGATGACTACTAGCAGGTATTTTCCAGTCTCCAGTGGCCCATAAAAGTCTGCTGCCAACTCGGTCCATGCTGCTGGTGGCAGTTCCGACATTTTCAATGGTGTGGGCTTGGCAGGTGGTCCTGTTACTTGACAGGTAAGACAGTGCGATACCTCTTTCTCCACCATGTTGTCCAGTCCTGGGAACCACACTTTTTCTCTCAACATCTTCTTCGTTGCTATGATGCCTCGATGCGATTCATGAGCTAGTTCAACTGTTCTTTTTCTCAGTCGATGTGGTATTACAATTCTTGAGCCCCTCATCAGGACTCCGTTTTCTGTTTCAGACAGCTCTTCGCCTATTTTTTTAAATGCCAGTAGTTCCTCTTTATTGACCCCTTCCTCTGTGAGGGTGTTGCTGTTGATGTGTCTCCATCTCTGCTGCCGCACCACCGTTCCGATTGCCTTCATTGTCGGGTCTCCTTGTGTTTCTCGCTCTAGTTCTTCACTTGTTATCGATGCCGGAGTGTTCTGTCTCACGATGAAGTTCAGATATTCTTCTGCCATCGTGGTGCCACCTTTGTGATGGGGGAGCGGGTGTCGTGACATGTAGTCCGCTGGGTTTTGGTCTTTGCCTGGTTTGTGGACAATCTTGAAGGTATAGTCCATCAGCCTGATCCCCCATCTTTCTATTCTTGGTGGTATTATGGCGTTTGGGTTTCCGTAGATGGTCACTAAAGCTTGGTTATCCGTCACTATCGTGAATGGTTTTCCATATATGAACATGTGATAGTGCTCACATGCCCATACTACCGCCAGGCTCTCCTTTTCTTGTAGAGAGTATGCTCTCTCAATGTCCGACAGACTCTTGCTTCCGTAGGCTACTATCTGTTGAGGTGAGTCTTTTCCAGGCTTATGTTGCGCTAGTATTGCGCCGAGGCCTACCGGGCTGGCATCTACTGTCATTTCGGTGCATAGGCTCGGGTCAAAATATGCTAGGTGATCTACGGCCGTCACTGACGCCCTTATTTCTTCAAACGCCTTTTGGCACTCTGTGGTCCATTCAAATGTTTGGCCTTGCTTTGTTAATTCTCTCAATGGCGTGCTTACCGTCGCAAAGTCCTTTATATATCTCGCGCAATAGCTGGCAAGGCCGAGGAATGAGCGCACGTCGGCGACGTCCTTTGGTTCTTTTGTTTTTTCAAGGGTGTCTATTTTGCTGCGGTCTGCTCTCATTCCTCTCTTTCAAAAAATGTGTCCAAAGAACACTAGTTCTTCTCTTCCCAGTTCACATTTCTTCTCGTTTACTGTTAGGCCCACCTCTACTAGCTGTGAACACACTTCCCTCAATGCCTTATCGTGCTCTTCATCTGATTTTCCAAAAACCAGGATATCATCACTGTAGTTCAAACTGTTTTTGATTGGTCTGATGATCTGCCTGATCGTTTCCTGGAATATTTCCGCTGCTGACGATACTCCAAAGCTTAATCTTTTGTAGCGGAATAGTCCTAGGTGCGTTGAGAAGGTCGTTATGTATCGGGACTGCTGGTCCAGTTCACTGCATAGGTCTAGCTTGGAGAATTTTCTCATTCCCGTCAGGCAGCTTATCATGTCGTCTAGATGTGGCCCTGGGTGTCGTTCTCTTTCAATGGCTGTGTTGGGTATTCTCATGTCCACACAGATTCTGATTTGTGTGGTGTCCTTTTTCGGTACAGCCACTATTGGAGATACCCATAGCGTTGGCCCTTCTGCTGGCTCAATGATGTCCTGTTCTAGTAGTGCCTTTATTTCCTCTTCCACCTGAGGTTGTAGATGTATTGGTACTCTTCGGTGATGTTGGGCGACTGGTCTGACTGCTTCGTTTATGTGCAGAGTTATTTGTCGTCCTTTCAGCTTCCCAAGTCCTTTCGTTAGTTTTGGGAACTCGTGTAGTATGTTCTCTTTTTCCGACATGTGATACATCATCTTTAGTAGGCCCATGATTTTTGCTGTTACATTACTTAATAGACATGGTGCGGGAATGTCTCCTCGTAGCACGTGTATTTCTTCTGTGACGGTCTTGCCCTTGTGCGTCATGGTGTCTGTGAATTTTCCCATGTTCGTTACTGGATTCTGTGCACCCCAGGTAAATACTCTTATATTTGAATGTTCTAGTGGTGGCTTCCTCTTCATTTTATCATATTCCGTAGCACACATGATGTTACACTTGGCCCCACTGTCCAGTACAAATTCTGTTTGGTGAGGTCGTACGTCAATGGTCACCCAATCCGTCTTCTTTATTGACTTCCTATCCACTAATCTGATGTGCTCTTCTTCATGTTTTCGTCCGTGGACATGAGGTATAGGCGTTCTACTTTCCCGGCTGTTTCTTCTTCTTCGTCTTCTTCTCCCGACTCCACAGACGAGCTCCTGGTAGTCGCTTCCATGTGCCGTACATGTCTGTTCGTTGCTGTTCTTGGTCTCCCGGGCCTTCCTCGTTCATTTTTTAATTGCGCACCTTGGCACATGGTGGCAAAATGGTTGCTTCTGTTGCATTTCCTGCATGTTTGACCAAATGCTGGGCATGTTCCTCGGTGTGGAAATTCCAGACCACATCTGTAGCATTGGGAACCTTGTTTTTTTGTTGCTTGTTCCTTTGATCCTCTCTTCCAGTTCCCCGTCTTGCTTGTATCCGTCATTCTGTGGACTTGTTCACCTCTTCGGTCCATCTGTCTCGCTTGTATCATCGCTCTTGCTTCTGCTCTCGCTAGGTCTAGAATCTTTTCTAGAGTGATAGGTTCTTTTAGTAGTCTTGTGCGAAATTCTGTGTCGCGGCAGCCTTCTATCAGCCTTAGGCGAAGGGCCTGTTCATTGTCATATTTCTCGAATTCGCAATGGGCTACTAGCTTTCTCAGCCTCGTTGCAAAATCGTCAATCGATTCTTCCGGCTGTTGAAATGCTATGTTGAAACAATATCTTTCAAAATCGACGTTTCTTTGGGGGTCGAACTTGGTCGTAAGACATTTTATCAGTTTCTCGTATGTTCCTGTTTCGCTCTTTGGCAGTGTTATGAGGAGGTCATCCACCTTATCCCCCACTAGGTTTAGGAATAGTCCTAGTTTCTTGCCTTCTACCACATCGGTCGCCTCCATGTATCGCTCAAACTTCATAATCCACTTTTCCCAACGTGTGCCCACTTGTGGTTCTGATACATTGAAAGGCATAGGTCTGCTGTATTGTGCACTTTGCTTTGTTTCTGGCATTTTCTTTCTTTTCTTTTTCTGCCTTTGTGCTTATTTTATTTCTGTTCACTTGTATTCCTTTTCTTTGTTTTCTCTTTTGTATGTCTTTCTCTCTTGTTGTGGCAGTGTTTTCCTTGTTTCCTGCTCTTTCCTCCTTCTTTCCTTGTCTTTTTGGGCTTTTTCCGTTTTGCCTGCCCTTCTAATGGCTGCCCTTAGTTTCTTCTTCTATTTTCTTGTTTTGTCCCTTTTAAAATGGCTGCCCGTGTTCCCGCGAGATTTTGCGATCGAAATCTCGCTTTCGCCTGACCTTAAAATGGCCGCCGCGCTGTTGCCGCGTTTCTATTGGCTTTCCTGCCTGCTTTCAAAATGGCCACCGGGAGTTGCCCCGTTCTCGCGAGACTTTGCTCTTGATTATCGAGCGCGATCGCCTCGCGCTTCTGTTTTCACCGGCGCTGCTCCTGTTGGGCGCTTCTTACCGCACTCTTGCAGGACGTTGATCGGGGTGGGCTTCCGTGTAGCTCCATGCTTTATGCTTCCATGATCGCGTGCACCTCTTCAGTTGCGTGTCCACTATGTTCTTCCGCCTTCATCGCCAGATGTCGTGTTGTACAGTGCACAATCGTTAGGAACTGCGAGGGACACAAGCAGAGGTTTGGAAACACTTCTTTATTTGTATTGCTGCTCGGCCAGTCTCGTCACGTCCATCCTCGTCCTCGTCCTCTCATCTACCGACCTCTTCCTGTCCGTCCACAGGAAGTCATGTCCAGTGACCTGGTCACTGCCCTGTGACCCACAGGGTCCTAGTGCCCTACGTCAGTGGTCATCACAATTAGCAGGGCCACAGGCAGACTAAAGTCGAAAAACCAGTGAAACACAGCAAAAAGTGGGGGTAACCATTGGAAGCAGATCCTACTCTCCTACAACGACCACCAGTGCTGGTTCCCCAACCTGCCTCCACTCAGTGCCTGGGCTTCCTGCCCATCACTACTCTATCTTCCATTTCCACGGTTCTCTGAGTCCCTGCAGTTGAATCTCCTTGTAAACTGCAGTGCTTGGCACATCTTCATGGACAGGGCTAGGGTGTGATTTTACACAGTGCTTTTTGTTTTCTGGGTTTTATGGAATAAACATGGGTTATCCATTCCAAAACTCAGTCTGTTGGCATTAGATGAAAGATGTTTTTAATATGTGCTCCTTCTGTGGTAGTAGCCTGGCTGAGGGGGACTTTTAGCAGAGCCGGGCAGTGGCAGCACTGGTGGTGGAGCCCGGGAGATTATGTAGCTGAGACAACTCACCGGGCAGTGTCCAGGGCTGAAGGACAGTAGCTGTATGTTTATAGCCCACTAAATCTGCTACAGCTCTTGAAGGTTCGCAACACAGACGGAAGTTACGGGAGTGGGTACTTCTAAAATGACAGTAGTATTTTTTACTCTGAAACGAGCCTCACTGGCACCCAGTCTGAGACTGGCATCTTCATAAAATTATGCCAGTCTCAGGTAAAATATTTCGAGCGGGGCAGGTAGCAGAATGTTTGGAAGTGCTTCTAATGGGAACAGCATTAACAACGCGGGCTTCACCACGCGTGCCGTTTCTACGCAAGTGGAACAGCGCTTGCCAAAACCACACGTATGCCTTAACCACTCATAGGCGTGGTTAAGGTAATCAGCGCTCTAGATGCAGAACCGATGGGCAGGGGGAGGAACAAGAAGGTTCAGGAGAGGAAGGACCATGACTCGGCTTGATAAGTAGCGCCGGGTTGTGGGGGGAGGTGTCGGGGGCGGGGGGGTTGTGACTGTGGTCGTTTTGATGGCTGGGGGCTGGTTTTAGGCCTCAGGGCAGGGGGCTGGGCTAATTCTTATAGTTAGGGGCTGAGTTTTAGGGCTCAGAGCGGGGGGGGGGAAGTGGCAGGTTTCAGTGCTGGGGGCCAGTTTTAGGGCTCACAGTGGGAGGGCTAGTGTCAAGGTAGTTCCTAGGGCTGGGGGCCAGGTTTTAGGCCTCAGGGTAGATTCTAGGGATGGGGCGGGTAGATTGTAGGGGTGGAGTTGGGTTTTAGGACTCAAGGGGGGGGGGGCTAAGGTGATAAATTTACCACACATATACCTTTACCAACCATGTCTTTACAACAAAATTTGTTGTAAAGGCATGCGCGGTAGAGACGCAGTTCTTGTTAAGGCATACGTGGTTTAGGGAGTTGTGGTTCCGTCCTACAACCCTTCTGATGGGCACAGCATCTCTAGAGGGCTATAAACATACAGCTACTGGCTTTCAGTCCTGGACACTGCACTGTGATTTGCAAAATGGTTTGAGCAGAGCAGGTAGCAGAATGTTTGAAAGTACTTCAAATGGGCACCACAGCTGCATGACCTCCAACACTGAGAGCTGCCCTGCTGGAAGGGAAGCAGTACTGCAAGCTGCAGCAGGGATGCAGGATGTGTGACAGCTGGTGACAACCACCTTTGGGAAGTTTTTCCATCTAAGGGTTTGGCAGTCACTGTCCTAAGCTTAACACATCCGGTGATATGGGGCATAAACAGCTGGCAGGCTCTACTGGTGAGTCATTCACCTCTCTCGCTCTCATGCACGCGCCTGGAAATGATGAGGAAGCACAGGCTGACTGTGTTCCTGGTGAACATGCCAGTCTCATTTAAATCGAAAGATCTTCAACGTAAGTAAATGTGGAGTTAAGAATAGTAAATCTATACTTTTTTGGGGCTTGGTTATTTATTTATTTATTTTAAAATGTTGTTTGTATTTATGAAACAAAATACAAATGTTAAGGCATTTCCCATTACAAGCATTTCACATATGTATCATCGGCTCCATTCACAATAAAGGTCTACAATGTCTCTAACTTCACATTTGTAAATTACACGTTTAGCTTTATACACCAGCATTCTTGCATCATTATAATATTCTGTGATCTTCAGCCCATTCCAACCCCTACAACCAGAGCAAATGTCATCAAAACAATTTACATTGTACATTCGGAAACGTTCGTGATCTTACAGATCTCTTGTCCTGTCTATTGGATCAGTGATTCTTTCCTACTTTCATCTCTTGTACATTAGTCTTTGCCTACTTCCGCAGGGTGTGACAGCAGATAGGACTTTAATGGATGCCATATATCCCGTGGCCGAGATGTCGGTGGTAATAATTCTGCATATATCAATGCTTGTTCTTGCCAGAATATTAAGTCCCGGATTTAAACTTTGAATTTTGGAGCTCTGCCTCGTCCCCATCAGCAGGCTATTTTCCGTTTAGCTAATAATAGCCCATGTGCTACATATTTCCTGCAACCAATCTGCGTGGTATGTCCTAGGAGGGCCAAGATGGGGGAGGCGTTTATTAAGATTGTTGTCATCTGTGTCAATGCCTCATAGACCTGCTGCCAATACTGATTAATCGAGCTACACTCCCAGGAAAGGTGCAGAAATTCCACTCCTTCCATCCCACACCTATCACATCTTTGTCATTTCTAATGTGAAATTTGTGCATGGTTCCGGAGTACAGTATACACGATGCATACATTTGTAGTCAATAATGCGGTGATGGCTGATGGCCGTTATCTGTCCAGTTTGTGCACCACAATATTCTCATTGTTCATCTGTCAGGTCATACTCAAGCTCCTGTTCTCAGTGACTGCGAGCTATGCAGATATCTCCTGCATGAGCATTCAGAATGTTATGGTATAGCACGGAAATCAGACGTCGAGGTGTCTCTAGCTGCAAAAACGTATGTAGTGGGGTCAGTGTCAATGGTTCTAGATGAAAGGATGGTGTGTCCCAGTCTCCCATACTGTGGCAATATGGGACACTGTACCTCTGTTTCGCTGAAAAAAAATCAGATATTTCTTGCCCCAGTTCCAGTGAAATGCTGTGTCTAGTAACATCTGTGGCATTAGTCTCCAGATTCCATAGGGAATTGTGTACTGTTGAGGAGATAAAGTTAATTGGACTGGCGAGTGGTAAGAATGTGTCGTGTCCTAGTTAAGTGAGTTGTCTTGGTGATCCAAGGTCTCACCCCCTTAGAAACAATCCAATAATCTATCCGGGACCAGGACGAGTGGAACCTAGAGAAGTGTGATCCCTCCCTTTCCTTCGGATGGACATGCCTCCATGCATCTAAGAGATTATTATCTATCAGTATATTCTGCAATAGGTTTTGGGCTTTGGAGTAGGGCTGGGGGAGTGGATTGGATCTGTCCCATTGGGGGTTAAGTGTGACATTGAAATCTCCACCCCAGATCATGTGTGTGGAACCTATCACCTGTATTTTCCCCCATAGTGAGGCATAGAACTCTGGGTTTTCGACATTTGGCCCATAGCAGTTAATCCGAGTGACTGATTAAAAATACAGTTTCTCCCATATTATCAAAAATCGTCCTGCCTGATCTCGAGCCATCCGCGATGCGTTAAATGACACATTTATTTTAATTAGAATAACTATTCCCCTGGAGTATGTGGAATAGGAAGAAAACAAACAATATTCTGCCCATTTTTACCCAAATGAGGATGCCTTATGGGGATCAAAATATGTCTCCTGAAACATCGCAATTTTAATGTGATGTCGATATAAATACGCCAAAATCTGCCTTCGCTTACGTGGTTCACCTAATCCTCTTACATGTAAATGAAGTGAAATGTAATTCCTGTATTTTTTAATTTGTGCCACCTTGCATTAGAAAGAGACTGTGATGTGAAGATTTAGCGTCCCTGTAAATGGAACCTAGTGTAGCATACACATATAGTTTTGCATCTCGTAAAACTGGGATTATGTCTACGTAAACATTAGTTCCCCATCCCTCCCCCGCCCGCAACGGCTCCCTAACATCGCCGGATTCACTGTCCCCTCCCCCACCCACACAGACTCACAACAAGAACAACATGTTCATTTCTAACTTCAGAGTGGTTTTCCCTTTGGGGTACGCAAGGGGCTAGCACAGATACCTTTCCCCTGCAGTTGGTAAATCCCCCGCATATGCAGCAACAGGGGAAAAGGGAGAAAGGGGTGCTCGGTTCATTTTTATTAACTTGTCCCTGTATTCCACTTATCTGTTGACCACAGTCCGTTATGGCCTTATTGTCCATATCCAGCGATCTTCTTTCTCCATCTGTATTTTTTCACCTTTAACTCGTCCGGTATAGCCTACCAGTACCAGCACTCCGGACAATTTTGGGTTGTGTAGTATATTATACTGAGCTAGCATCTGCTGAGCTCTGTGGATTTTATCTCTGATGTAGGTGATGTTTCTCTCACTGAAGAGGTCTCTTGTTGCCATTGTCTATCTTTCCGAGTGCACCTTTTGAGGAATTCTTCTACCTGCTGCGCCTCAACAAAGAAGTGTTGTTTTCCCTGATGAGTAATCCAGACTCGTGTGGGATACATACGAGCATAATCTATTTGTGCTTCCCTCAGTTTATGCTTCACCTGAATATATTTTCTATGGGCTTCCTGCACAGCAGGTGTGAAATCTGGGTATATTGTAAATTCTTGTCCCTCAAAATTAAGATTTATTTTCTCTCTTGCTAATCGGAGTGCCACATCTCTATTGCGAACGTTCAGTAGTCTGGCAATGATTGGGTGCGGTGCAGCACCTGGAGGCGGCCGAGGGCCCAATGAACGGTGTACTCTCTCTACCACCATACATGGCGAGAATGATTCCACGCCAAATACTATATGCAACATACATTCAATGAAGTCTTCCATTCTGCCTGCATTTGCGCTCTCCGGCACTCCCACAATGCGTATATTGTTCTGTCGGGAATGCGCCTCCAAGTCGTCATTTTTTGCCGCTATCACCTTTACAAACTTGTCAATCTGGGCCACTTGTTTTCAGGTTTCAGACGCTTTTTCTTCTGTATCAGAGATTCGAAATTCTGCCTCAGTGATGCGCATATCATGCTTTTCTAATTTGAGTACTATAGAGTCCTTTTAGGTGTTCATCGAGTCCATCTTGGTTTCTTTAGAAGTAAGGCAATCTTGCATAGCCAGTAGTAGAGTCTTTAAATCATCTTATTCCGGAGGTGTTGAGTCTTGTGGAGGTGCCATATCTAAATGTTCAACGTCTTCCTATTGTGAGCGTGTTCCTTTTTTGGGCTTAAAATTTATCGTTGGGAGCGCGCCTCCAAGTCATAATTTTTTGCCGCTATCTCCTTTAGGACCTTTTCCATCTGCGCCATTTGTTTGCGGGTTCCAGCCGCTTAGTCTTCTGTATCAGAGATTCGACGTTCTGCCTCAGTGATGCACGTATCATGCTTTTCTAATTTGAGTACTATATAGTCCATTCGGGTGTTCATCGAGTCCATCTTGGTTTCTATAGAAGTATGGCTATGTTGCACAGCCAGTAGTAGAGTCTTTAAATCATCTTCTTGAGGAGGTGTCGAGTCTTGTGGAGGTGCCATATCTAAACGTTCAGCGTCTTCCTGTTGCAAGCACGTTCCTTTTTTGGGCTCAAAATTTATCTTCGCCTGCTTGCCATCAGTTTTTCCCATTCTCTTGGATAATATGGGCAGTAGCCGCATGTTGTTCAGTGGTGCTGATCACTGCCGTGGTTCAAATAAATAACCGTCACAAATTGAGATGCGTGTCTATGGCTATAGTGTCCACTGTGCCTAGACACTTATGAAGTATCTAGTATTTAGCATTCCTTTACAACTCCTTGTAGCATGCGAGCTGTGCTGTGTTTATTTGCAGGGAAAAATAAGATGTCAGTTCATGGAATTTTCACAGTATGAGGAGTGGGGACAAAGAATCTGCGGAGATACAATAGCTTGGCATGTGTGGGCCACAATTCCGCAGACGCTATTCTCTCATACATTGAATCCCTCGCTTGGCTGCTGACACCTGTGCTGCCTTATCGAGCCGTATCCCATCCTGTCTGCTTCTGAGTTGTTTTCACTGGGATTTGCATTTCATGTAGGCTGCCATTTTGTGGCCGCGTTTCAGCGTGGTGTCTCACCTCAATCTTTTCAATAGTGTTATCTTTAGAGCCAAGTGTCTGTCTTAGTGTACTGCAATGACCGGATCCCTGTAGTCACAATGCCTCAAGAACCGCACATTTAGTACGCACGCGTGAGCCCGTACTCATTCAGGCTATATTATACCCCGCTTCCGCCGCCATTTGGGCTCCTTACTTGCGTTTTGCGCTCTGCAGCAATACGTCTTCTCACAGTATCAAGGAGCGGTGAGGGGGTGAGCACTCTCTACTTCGTCTTTCCATTCGTTTTTCGGGACCTCACAGAGCTCCGCCACACTTTTGATGGTGCGTAGTTCTCTGCAGGGCCTTGGCAAGAGATTGAAGCCTGAGTCTCTCCTTATGCTGCATGTGGAGCCCGGAAGTTGGCTTGCTCAGATCAATGCTCCGCCCTTACATTTGAGCGGTGTGGATGCAGCGCTGCTGATCGAATTTGCATTCCATAAAAAATGCCTGTTTGCGCCGCCAATTATTCTATCTGGGTTCCCACGTCGTTTAGTTCTGTTAGTGGGCATTTAGGGCAGGTAGGTTGCGGATAATTTCCCCGAGCTGCAGGAGCCTCACTAGAGTCCGGCCATTCTGCTCATGCGCCACCTAGCAGCCCCTTGGGTCATAGTAAATATATACTTACCTACATTTACTTAACTTCTCATTATTTTGGTCCTTGATATGTTTCCACATTAGTTTGCTAGTAGAATATTCTGGAGTCAGCATTATGGTGTATTACCTGTCTTGCTGTCCACTGAAGACTATAGAATAGGTTAAAGAACCTCTGCAACCAGAACTGGCCAGAGAAATTACTACCCAATGAAGCACCTTTCTTCCATTTCTTTCTTTCTTTACAAAACCGCTATATTCTGAGAGAAAGCAATTTTGTAGCAGTACTAACCATGAGAGGCAGCTTTTTTTCTATCCCCCGCCCAAACCCCATGTACCTATAGGTTCATGAAGCTTGCAAAACTTTCTCATGGTGTCCCTTCAGCTTTTATCCTTGGTGAAGGTAGAGATATTCTTGGCAAGGCCCTAATATTTATTGGGGTGCAGAAGGGGGGTTGGCTACTCATGGTGGTTCTCAAAGCTCACCTCAGTGAACAGCTTATTTTGAGGGGTTTTATCAAAGCTGCCGATTTAGGAGGTTTCTTAGATTTGGACACAAAGAGGTTTAGAGTTCAGCGCATAGATCTTGGGCCAGTCTCCCTACCTGGGACTTGCACTCGAACCTGGCTTGAGAAAACAAGTTTGACTTACTGGATCTCATGCTATGATTGGGTGTATAATTCAAAAGTACAGCCTCTAAGTATTTCAGGCTACAGGCAGGGGGTGACTCCAACGGAGAAGCTTCGCCCCACTTAAATTGCCCCCAAAGATGAAAAATAAATGAAAAATAAAATAATTCATTACCCTTGTATTTTTTATCCTCCCTTCCTGAACCGAGGGCCAGGCCAGAGGAAAAGGTTGCTTCTGAATGACAGCAGCAGGGAGAAAGGTGGGCTATTTTTGCACTTTTCAAAGTGTGCATGTCCTTTTGGCTGGCCATCTTGCAACGGCCAGCCAGACATGCGCAATTTGAAACCTCTAACTCAGCTTTCTTAAGACAACTGAGTTAGGCTAAGTTCCGGCCTCCAGGGCCCTGGGGTCGCCAAGTGAGGCCGCTCCCTCCAATCAGGGCGCTACTCGCATGGCATGAGAGCAATGCCAAGATTGGTGCCCACACTGCAGCAATGTGGCATCTACTGGAGAGGAGGGGTGCCCGAACTCTTCTTCTTCCTCAGAAGAGGTCCGGAACAGAGAACGTCGGTTTTCCCCCATGCTCGGGCCCCCTTCCTCTCCAGGAGATGCCAGCGGCCACGGCCTACTAGGCTTTGAGAAAATACGTAGCAGTTTGAATTTTTTTGTCCTAGTCGGCGGGGAGCCAGTGGAAGTCTTTGAAGGTCATAGATATGTGTGCTGCAAAATGCAGCACACATAGAAAGAGGAAAAAATTAGGAGAAATTAAAGTATTTCTCCTCATTGCGCCTCCTTACGCCTCCTCTGGGAAGGCGTAGCATTCTGATACTTTCCCAGGTTTACAAAATGTTGTAAAGTTCTATGGATGTTGAGTGGGAAAACCCACAGCAAAACTTACGAAAAAATATACTGATATTCCCCCGTGGTCAAATCATACTATCTTATGCGGCAAAGCTCACAAAGTGAATCAGATAGCCTTCATATTGATACAGGTACAGCAATATTAGTTTACACATTTTACATATTTTATTTCTTTTTCTGTAGTATATCAAAAATATTTAAAATGTTTTTTCTTTTTAAATCTTTTCTTGTGTATACATCAATTCATAAACATAGGTAATAATCCAATCAATATTAAAAATGCAGTAAAAAAATGTTTTACAATGTGTTAAAAAACCAAGTGCTTTACAATGAAAAGCTAACACCCTGTCTGTCACACACCAACCAACATACACACTTACTCATTCATACAACTCTACAATCTTCCAAACTCAAAAACAATATCTAAGGTTGAGGTAATACAGATATTATTTGTGTAATTTCCACGCCAGGTCTACGCGCGTTTCGGTGGGTTCTGACCACCTTCCTCAGGACCAGATCAGGTAGAGTTTTGTTCTCCCCTCAGCGTGTGTGTGCAGGGTACCTTAAACTCGACAATGCCCAACTATGTCCAATTTCTTTTGTGTGCAGGTTTTGACTTTTCTTAGACATAAATCAACAATGCCCCGAAATTATCGTACATTCGTTGCTTTAGGGACTACTCTTTGTCTTCGTTTGTACGGCAGAACGAAATGATTATATTGCTGTGGCTCTCATTTTTGGTTACTCCCAGATTCATCATAAATGCGTCGCTTTAGGGACGATTCTTTGTCTAAATGTGTGAGGCAGGACGAGGCAGTTATTTTTCTGTGGCTCTCATTTTTGATCACCTTTATTATTTCCGAAAAGAATGTGGTCTTTAGTCTTCGTATTTTTCATATGCGGTCCATGATGAACTCCTTTTGATTCTTCACTCTCAGAGTTGACAAAGTCTTATTTCGTTGATGTGACCGATGTTCACGGTCTTCCTGCCTCGACTCTCCTTTTCCGATTGACGTTGCTCAATTGCATATGAAAAATACGAAGACTAAAGACCACATTCTTTTCGGAAATAATAAAGGTGATCAAAAATGAGAGCCACAGAAAAACAACTGCCTAGTCCTGCCTCACACATTTAGACAAAGAATCGTCCCTAGAGCGACGCATTTATGATGAATCTGGGAGTAACCAAAAATGAGAGCCACAGCAATATAATCATTTCGTTCTGCCGTACAAACGAAGTCAAAGAGTAGTCCCCAAAATGACGAATCTACGATAATTTCGGGGCATTGTTGATTTATGTCTAAGAAAAGTCAAAACCTGCACACAAAAGAAATTGGACATAGTTGGGCATTGTCGAGTTTAAGGTACCCTGTACACACACGCTGAGGAGAGAACAAAACTCTTTCTGATCTGGTCCTGAGGAAGGTGGTCAGAACCCACCAAAACGCGCGTAGACCTGGTGTGGGAATTACACAAATAATATCTGTGTTACCTCAACCTTAGAAATTGTTTTTGAGTTTGGAAGATTGTAGAATTGTATGAATGAGTAAGTGTGTATGTTGGTTGGTGTGTGACAGACAGGGTGTTAGCTTTTCATTGTAAAGCACTTGGTTTTTTAACACATTGTAAAAATTATGGTATTTTTTCACTGCATTTTTATTATTGATTGGATTATTACCTATGTTTATGAATTGATGTATACACAAGAAAAGATTTAAAAAGAAAAAACATTTCAAATATTTTTGATATACTACAGAAAAAGAAATAAAATATGTAAAATGAGAAAACTAATATTGCTGTACCTGTATCAATATGAAGGCTATCTGATTCACTTTGTGAGCTTTGCCGCATAAGAAAGTATGATTTGACCACGGGGAAATATCAGTATATTTTTTCGTAAGTGTTGTCCGCTCTTTTCCCTGGTCATTAAAGTAACCATAGAGGGGGTCCCAAAATTTATGTGAAAACCCACAGCAACACTCATGGAACGCCCCTTTCATGCAGAGTTGTGCGTGAAAGGGAAACATATTTACAAAGCCATGAAAAGTCACACAGGGTGACTTTACCTAGCCTTGTAAATATGGGGGAAGCCCATTGCGCTGCCGGTGCGTCAGTAGACGGGATGCACCAGTGAAGTAATTGGCTTGTAACTAAGCCCCCAGAGGCTTTACAAGCAGTTTGAAAAGGAGCCTATTGAAAATCCTAAGAGACATAGGGGCTTATTTACAATGAGTGGTCACCTTCAGATCATGTGGCGGAATATGTGGAATTTTGGTTCAGAAGGCAAATTCCTAAAGGTATAAGGATAAGGTTAAGGACGGAGTGTTCAAGGCCTTCGTAGTCAAATAAGGTGGCGGAAACACCAGAACTGGATGCAAGAATTTTGCCGCTTATAAGTAAAGGAGGACGTGATCGTCAGAAGGGGTTGGATAAAAGGTTGAGGATGTGTCAGGACAAACTACTGGATGTTGTAGGCCCGTTAATGAAGATGTTAGATATGGCTGAGAAAGCCTCTGTTAATCAGAAGTTGGATATGGTGAGCTCAGACAGAGGGTCAACATGCAGTATGGCTAACACCACCCCTTCAGTTAAGCATAGGAAGAGCATTTTACTAAAAATGGATCCAAAATTGGTGGATGTGGAAAACAATGAGGCTGGACCAACAACAAATAGTCTCCTCACTTTTGGAGAGTTTTATTAAGGATATTGTCGTAGAAAGGATAAGTAGTCCAGGTAAGTTTCCATGTAGAGGTTGGTCAGAAACGTGCTCAGCTTGGGTAAGCACAGGGAGTATATAGCACGAGCAGAACACCAATGTGCATCCCTCCCATCTACCCGCCCCTACGGCGAAACAACCCGCCTCATCCACCCAAGTGCCCAAAGTAACAAAAGGCAGGCCATTGCGTACTAAAATACCACCCCCGTGCCCCAGATGTAAACCCCGGGTGCACGACCATTCTATAGCCGAATCGATCGAGAGCCTTACATCTATTCCCCTTCAGATGCAATTCTTGAATAAGGACCACATCCGGGCAGTGTCTCTTTACATGCTGCAGCACCAATGTTCACTTCATTTTATTGCCCAGCCCATTCACGTTCCAGGTCCAGATGTTCGCCAAAGCTGAGTCACCCATCGCGTCGATAACCCAACAAATCCCTCAGAAGAATTATTGTCTCCAACATGTCATCCCGCACAGTCCCCAGTGCGTACTGAATAAAATGGCCATGAGCAAATTCCCCATCCCCCAACTCCCTCGGATCCCATCCCTGCCAACACCCCAACCCCCGAACTCCCCCCCCTCCCTGCCGCCCTGCCAGGTGAGTCCCATACCACCCACCGAGAAAACTTTCAGAGTACCTGTCACCCCGATAACACAACCAAAACCATTTGAGAGGAAATGTGGGCTTGCAGACCTAAGGAAGATGTACACAACTAGTGTCGAATCTATACATCTCAAAGCAGCCCGCATACCATAGTACACCCCCCTCACCGGACCCAGAGTACAATAAAGAACAAGGACTATTTGCGTCCCGTATAATGTCCCTTTAAAGAAGCGGACTAAAAGCCTCAGTCCATTCTCCCAACCGTCATGGAACCACTCTAACTGGCCACCCATCCCTCAAAGCCCAAAGTCAAAGTTTATTCAGGGCCTACCACCTGACACAACAGTGCCAGAGCCATCTCAGAGTCACTCCGCAGTCTGCTGTTCTCTGCCACTGGTAGATCGCCCGTCCTCCGGATCCACTGCTTGGTCCCCCTGGTTCATTGCTGAGTTTTGCTGTCTCTCCTGCCAACCAACAGTTTGCCAGCCTTCAAGCCAGTCGCTGGCATCCGCCGGCGTATCGAAGAAGTAGGCCTTTTCTCCATCTAGGACTTTGAGTCTTGCTGGGAAGAGCATCATATATTTCACGCCCTTGTCACGAAGTGCCTTCTTTACCCTATCAAAGGAACGCCGCTGTTGTTGAACCAGATGTGCAAACTCCGGGAAGAAGTGGATGGTGGCGTAATCCCGGTGAAGGTCCCCATGAGTGTGTGCCGCTTGCAATGTGGCATCTCGGTCTATGAAATTAAGAATGCGAGCTATGATCATGCGTGGGGGGGCACCGGGCTTGGGCTTACCTCCCAGGGCTCTGTGCACCCAATTGTTGGCTTTGTTGAATAGAATGTTTCACAAAGGGCAAGCTAAGGTGTTTGCTTCTATTGAGAATAGACTATTTTTCCACAGTAAGTTATGTGAGCACATTGAGGGTTCGAAGTCCAGAGATTTAGCGGATCTGGCAAAAATCCTTTGGGACTATTGTTTGAGGAACAATGTGTCAGTTCAAGCAGAGCACTTATGAGGTTTGAGCAATGTGACAAGCAGGTGGATTGGTATCCGAGGAATTTCAGGCATGCCAGCGACTGGAGATTAGACAGGGTGGTTTTCTTGAGGCTGGAGAGTGTTTGATGGTCCTTTGGAGTGGATTTATTTGAGAACAGGTTAAATGCTCAGGTGAGGAAGTTTTTCAGTTAACATCTGTATCCAGATGCAGCTGAAATAGATGTATTTAAACAGAGTTGGAGGGGTCTCCACCCTTGTGCGTTCCCCCTTTCCATGATTGCTCGTGTGACTTTGATGGTTTGTGAATGAAATTAGAGTGTAGTATTAGTTACTCCACTTTGGAGAGCCAAGGTTTGGTTCCCAGTACTTCTGGAGTTATCAAAAGACTTTCCAATTATTTTGCCTATATTTCATGGCATTCTGAGGGGTCCATTAAGAGAGATGCCTGATTTAATAGGTACAGGTCAGTTAATCTTAGTGGCCTGGAGAATTTCGGGAGCATGTGGGAGGTGCCAGGCCTTTCACACCAGACTACATCTCTCATTAGGGAATCTTGGGCTTCAGTAACAAGGGAAATGTATAGATTGGCATGGCAAAAACGGTTGTGCTGGTGTGTGGAGAGGGCTTTTGATCCCAATCCCAGTGGGTGTAATGGGAGTGGTAATTATTTATCAGAAATGTTTGAAAGGGGATTGCCTTATAGAACTATTAATGTGCATAGATTGGCTATTGCTGCACGACATTGTTTGGTAAAAAGGAATGTCTCTGGGCTAGGATGTTTTAGTGACTGTCTTTAAGAGGGAATTGTTGGTCCAGCTGTGTGTAGCCTGGCTGCTCATTGTTGACAGCAGTCACCTATTATGGTGTCGTCTGTCGTGTTGCCAGATGTGGATGTTTCCTAGAAGTTAGAATGATCTTAGATTGATAACAGCTGCGGTGCCAGAATATTGAACACTGCTGGAAACTTGGAGGAGAGTAGAAATATGTCACGACGAAATAGACAGAGTTGAACTCGCTGCTGCAATTTTCGGTGGTCTGCTGGGTATGAATCCAGGCAGGCAAGTCTGATTCAACCTTTCATCCACCTGAGGTCGATAAATTGTGTGCCCACAACATGGGTCATAATAATACCTGTTATTTATAACCATTAGAAATTGCATTAATGTGATATAAAACCCTCTATAAAATCACATTGCTATTATTCTCATCATTTTTATAATCCATATTACATTTTACCGCAGGGTGCTGAACGGCGGTATAGCTCGCCCCATGCCTCTCCTTGCAGATGATGGCGTCTGAAGAGATCAGTATCACCCCGCCGCTACTTCCTGTGTCCGTTTGTGCACCGGATGTTGTAGTTTAGCGGTAGGAAGTGTTGCCAGCAACAGCAAACAGCAAGTTCTCTGTTAGCATGTTTTCTAAAAACACAGATCTGGCCTCAGATAAACTTGCAGCTGTCACATGAATGTGGGCCGAGGGTCACGTGCTGGTGCGAGGGCGTGAAGTAAGAGATTCCTGCGTTTGATGTTCTGAGGTGGTGAGGAGGATGGGGGCTCGTGCAGGGTCTGACTGGGGATGGAAGGTTCGAGTTGAGCTTGACATGTGACTGACTCTGTCCCAGTTAATGGCGACCCTATGAAGTAATTGACTTATTCCATGCCTGTGTGGGACAAATTGTGTCAGTATCCAGCTGCCTCTGGCCCTATGTGCCATATGTGCTGAGTCCTCAGGGTGTGGACAGGGGTCACTGAACCTCATCTTTAACCAGTAACCTGGAATTCTGATCCTGCCCGCCTTAAGACCAAAAACATAATGGGATAAGGACAGTTAAGAGTAGATAAGAGTGGGAAGGGGGCATGTTGCTCCTCCCCCGCTGAGGAAAGCGCAAGAGGGGATAGCGGTGGACTGCGGCCAGGTTGTGAAGCAGTGTGCTCCTGAAAATTATGATGCTAGTAGTCAGTACCCTGCAGTGCTGATTGGCTCAATCTCCCCAAAAACTGAAATCCAGGCATTCATTACTGCCTTTAGTCTAATTTAAGTGAAAGTATGGAGCAGGGACAAGTGAAGATATGACATAACAGTTGAAGCAGGGGCGGCCTTAGGCATGTGCAAGCTGTGCACCTGCACAGGGCCACCACACCTATATATCCTTAATATAATAATCCTCTGAGGATGGATACATATTTGCGTGGCGGCCCCTGGCAGGGATTTGGCGGCCTCCGGCTCTGTTCCACTTCCCAACACCCTGACCCCCGTTCCCCCCCCCCCTCTTCACTGGCCTCGGCGCTCCGCCCCGCCCGCACCTCCTTTTTCAGGGCCCCCTACCTACACACCCTGCCCAGGGCGCCATGAGCCTAGAGCCGCCCCTGGTTGATGTGTGCCTGTTTGTGGGCCTCAGTAAAGGAGTGGGTGGTGATTGTCTGTTAGTCACTTACTGCCAGACAATAACAGCTATTAGTTGTATTTTTCCCTCATACATCCACACCTGCGCTGGTCCACATCTGCTGGATGCGCAATTAAGGCAGTGTGTGTTGGGTCACCACCTGAGCCGAAATTGTATGGGATCCTCAAAAGAATTGGACTTTCACTTGGGGGATTTGCTGGCTTGCAAGTATGGAGCTGGCAGAGGGCAGTACAGCACCTGCTTTCCGTACTTAAAGTGTGAGAGCGGACATCTGCGCTCAGAGCCCCTGAGAACTTTTTTCACCTCTCAAAAGGCATCACAAATAACTCTTATAGTAGAATATATCTGTTTACCAGTTGCACTGTTTTATTCACTGGTCTTTGTGAACTTTCTTTGTAGGAACTTGCACGTAAGCGACAATACCAATTTCTACTTTCAAAACTAGCACTCATAAAGAGACCCCTAGACACTCTGAAAGAGACCCCTAGACACTCTGAAAGAGAGCCCTAGACACTCTGAAAGAGAGCAATGAGTGGAAGAAAATGACTCTGTGTCAGCACCAAAGACTGAGCTTGCACTGTAAAGGCGGGGCTACTGTCTCCTAGCTTGAGCAGACTCAGAAGGACTGGAAGAGAGCCTGGATGCTGGAGAGACGCAAGCAAGGGACACCTTCACAGGAATTCTTGATGCTTGGAAACTGTGGGGCCTATTTACAAGAATTTAACGCCGTCTTAGTGTCAATATTTTTGACGCAAAGCCCAGTTAGCAGCATTTTTTAAGCGTTAACGTCAATTTGTCACGGCACCATGATATTTACAAGCAGTGGCAGCTCGCACAGGTAACACTGTGGGGCAGCGGGGCTGGGTGGGGGGGTGGGTCGCTGAGTCGGCGATGCTGCAATCGCAAAGTAAGTGCTTTTATTTATTTATTTCCTTGCTCTCCACTTTCCCATCGTATGTCACACTCCACTACCCCCAATCAGCCCTGCCACCACTCTACAGCGCTACCTGTGCAAGCCGCCATTGTTACAAGGATTTCCTTGTTAGATCGCTTTAAAAGAAAACTGCTGCTAAATCACAGTAGGAGCATTTTTGTACCGCTAGCAATTACCTTGTATAATAGGGCCTCATTTATGAGGTTTTGGCGCTGGGCAACGCCGCAAGGAATCTTGCTGCTCTGCCCTGCATCAAAAGAAAAGTGCAAGAATGCACTGTATCTATCAGATACGGTGCATTCCTCCTCCCCTTTTCCCTAGCATTAGCACGCAAAGGGCTGCCATGCGCCAACGCAGGCACCTGCGTTGCAGGGCTGATTGATTTTGTGTTGGAAGGGACACATTCCTTCACAAAATCTATCACAAGAGGCGATTTCCTGTTTTCTATGTGTGCCGCCGAATGCAGCACACATAGAACAAGCATTTACAATGCAATGGTCTCGGCATCATTAAAGGTGGAGCTATTGGCATTGCTCATGACATTTCTTTTTTTTCTTTAAATCATAAATAGATGGCATTGTCATTTACATTGCCAATACACACCACTCTGCACTCAACAGCACACACCACTCTGCACTCAACAGCACACACCACTCTGCACCTGCACTCACTGCTCTGCACACTCACTCACTACTCACTACTCACTGCTCTGCACTCACTACTCTGCACTCACTACTCTGCATTCCGCACTCACTACTCACTACTCTGCACTCACTACTCTGCACTCACTACTCTGCACTCACTACTCTGCACTCACTACTCACTACTCTGCACTCACTACTCACTACTCACTACTCTGCACTCACTACTCACTACTCTGCACTCACTACTCACTACTCTGTACTCATTACTCACTACTCTGCACTCACTACTCTGCACTCACTACTCTGCACTCACTACTCTGCAATCTGCACTCACTACCCTGCACTCACTACTCTGCACTCACTACTCTGCACTCACTACTCACTACTCTGCACTCACTACTCACTACTCTGCACTCACTACTCACTACTCTGCACTCACCACTCACTACTCTGCACTCACTACTCTGCACTCACTACTCACTACTCTGCACTCACTACTCACTACTCACTACTCTGCACTCACTACTCACTACTCTGCACTCACTACTCTGCACTCACTACTCTGCACTCACTACTCTGCACTCACTACTCACTACTCTGCACTCACTACTCTGCACTCACTACTCTGCACTCACTACTCACTACTCTGCACTCACTACTCTGCATTCCGCACTCACTACTCACTACTCTGCACTCACTACTCTGCACTCACTACTCTGCACTCACTACTCTGCACTCACTACTCACTACTCTGCACTCACTACTCACTACTCACTACTCTGCACTCACTACTCACTACTCTGCACTCACTACTCACTACTCTGTACTCATTACTCACTACTCTGCACTCACTACTCTGCACTCACTACTCTGCACTCACTACTCTGCAATCTGCACTCACTACCCTGCACTCACTACTCTGCACTCACTACTCTGCACTCACTACTCACTACTCTGCACTCACTACTCACTACTCTGCACTCACTACTCACTACTCTGCACTCACCACTCACTACTCTGCACTCACTACTCTGCACTCACTACTCACTACTCTGCACTCACTACTCACTACTCACTACTCTGCACTCACTACTCACTACTCTGCACTCACTACTCTGCACTCACTACTCTGCACTCACTACTCTGCACTCACTACTCACTACTCTGCACTCACTACTCTGCACTCACTACTCTGCACTCACTACTCTGCACTCACTACTCACTACTCACTACTCTGCACTCACTACTCACTACTCTGCACTCACTACTCACTACTCACTACTCTGCACTCACTACTCACTACTCTGCACTCACTACTCTGCACTCACTACTCTGCAATCTGCACTCACTACTCTGCAATCTGCACTCACTACTCTGCACTCACTACTCACTACTCTGCAGTCACTACTCTGCACTCACTACTCACTACTCTGAACTCACTACTCACTACTCTGCACTCACTACTCACTACTCTGCCCTCACTACTCTGCACTCACTACTCTGCACTCACTACTCAATACTCTGCACTCACTACTCTGCAGTCACTACTCTGCACTCACTACTCACTACTCTGAACTCACTACTCACTACTCTGCACTCACTACTCTGAACTCACTACTCACTACTCTGAACTCACTACTCACTACTCACTACTCTGCACTCACTACTCACTACTCTGCACTCACTACTCTGCACTCACTACTCTGCAATCTGCACTCACTACTCTGCACTCACTACTCTGCACTCACTACTCACTACTCTGCACTCACTACTCACTACTCTGCACTCACTACTCACTACTCTGCACTCACTACTCACTACAATGCACTCACTACTCTGCACTCACTACTCTGCACTCACTACTCTGCACTCACTACTCTGCAATCTGCACTCACTACTCTGCAATCTGCACTCACTACTCTGCAGTCTGCACTCACTACTCTGCAATCTGCACTCACTACTCTGCAATCACTACTCACTACTCTGCACTCACTACTCTGCACTCACTACTCACTACTCTGAACTCACTACTCACTACTCTGCACTCACTACTCTGAACTCACTACTCACTACTCTGAACTCACTACTCACTACTCTGCACTCACTACTCTGCACTCACTACTCTGCACTCACTACTCACTACTCTGCACTCACTACTCTGCACTCACTACTCTGCACTCACTACTAACTACTCTGAACTCACTACTCACTACTCTGCACTCACTACTCTGAACTCACTACTCACTACTCTGAACTCACTACTCACTACTCTGCACTCACTACTCACTACTCTGCACTCTGCACTCACTACTCACTACTCTGCACTCACTACTCTGCACTCACTACTCTGCAATCTGCACTCACCACTCTGCAATCTGCACTCACTACTCTGCAATCTGCACTCACTACTCTGCACTCACTACTCACTACTCTGCACTCACTACTCACTACTCTGCACTCACTACTCACTACTCTGCACTCACTACTCACTACTCTGAACTCACTACTCTGAACTCACTACTCACTACTCTGAACTCACTACTCACTACTCTGCACTCAATACTCACTACTCTGCACTCACTACTCTGCACTCACTACTCACTACTCTGCACTCACTACTCACTACTCACTACTCTGCACTCACTACTCACTACTCTGCACTCACTACTCACTACTCTGCACTCATTACTCACTACTCTGCACTCACTACTCTGCACTCACTGCTCTGCACTCACTACTCTGCAATCTGCACTCACTACCCTGCACTCCCTACTCTGCACTCACTACTCTGCACTCACTACTCACTACTCTGCACTCACTACTCACTACTCTGCACTCACTACTCACTACTCTGCACTCACCACTCACTACTCTGCACTCACTACTCACTACTCTGCACTCACTACTCACTACTCTGAACTCACTACTCTGAACTCACTACTCACTACTCACTACTCTGCACTCAATACTCACTACTCTGCACTCACTACTCTGCACTCACTACACTACTCTGCACTCACTACTCTGCACTCACTACTCTGCATTCACTACTCTGCACTCACTACTCTGCAATCTGCACTCACTACTCTGCACTCACTACTCTGCACTCACTACTCTGCACTCACTACTCTGCACTCACTGCTCTGCACTCACTACTCTGCACTCACTACTCACTACTCTGCACTCACTACTCTGCAATCTGCACTCACTACTCTGCACTCACTACTCTGCAATCTGCACTCACTACTCTGTACTCACTACTCTGCACTCACTACTCACTACTCTGCACTCACTACTCACTACTCTGCACTCACTACTCACTACTCTGCACTCACTACTCACTACTCTGCACTCACTACTCTGCACTTACTACTCTGCACTCACTACTCTGCACTCATTACTCACTACTCTGCACTCACTACTCACTACTCACTACTCTGCACTCACTACTCACTACTCTGCACTCACTACTCAGCACTCACTACTCACTACTCTGCACTCACTACTCTGCACTCACTACTCTGCACTCACTACTCTGCACTCACTACTCTGCAATCTGCACTCACTACTCTGCAATCTGCACTCACTACTCTGCAATCTGCACTCACTACTCTGCACTCACTACTCACTACTCTGCACTCACTACTCACTACGCTGCACTCACTACTCACTACTCTGCACTCACTACTCACTACTCACTACTCTGCACTCACTACTCACTACTCTGTACTCACTACTCACTACTCTGCACTCACTACTCTGCACTCACTACTCTGCACTCACTACTCTGCACTCACTACTCTGCACTCATTACTCACTACTCTGCACTCACTACTCACTACTCACTACTCTGCACTCACTACTCACTACTCTGCACTCACTACTCTGCACTCACTACTCTGCACTCACTACTCACTACTCTGCACTCACTACTCTGCACTCACTACTCTGCAATCTGCACTCACTACTCTGCAATCTGCACTCACTACTCTGCAATCTGCACTCACTACTCTGCACTCACTACTCTGCACTCACTACTCACTACTCTGAACTCACTACTCACTACTCTGCACTCACTACTCTGCACTCACTACTCTGCACTCACTACTCTGCACTCACTACTCACTACTCTGAACTCACTACTCTGCACTCACTACTCTGAACTCACTACTCACTACTCTGCACTCACTACTCTGCACTCACTACTCTGCACTCACTACTCTGCACTCACTACTCTGCACTCACTACTCTGAAATCTGCACTCACCACTCTGCAATCTGCACTCACTACTCTGCACTCACTACTCACTACTCTGCACTCACTACTCACTACTCTGCACTCACTACTCACTACTCTGCACTTACTACTCACTACTCTGAACTCACTACTCACTACTCTGAACTCACTACTCACAAATCTTCACTCACTACTCACTACTCTGCACTCACTACTCTGCACTCACTACTCTGCACTCACTACACTACTATGCACTCACTGCTCTGCACTCACTACTCTGCACTCACTACTCTGCACTCACTACTCTGCACTCACTACTCTGGACTCACTACTCTGCACTCACTACTCACTACTCACTACTCTGCACTCACTACTCTGCAATCTGCACTCACTACTCTGCACTCACTACTCTGCAATCTGCACTCACTACTCTGCACTCACTACTCTGCACTCACTACTCACTACTCTGCACTCACTACTCAGCAATCTGCTCTCACTATGCTGCACTCACTACTCTGCACTCACTACTCACTACTCTGCACTCACTACTCACTACTCTGCACTCACTACTCTGCACTCACTACTCTGCAATCTGCACTCACTACTCTGCACTCACTACTCTGCACTCACTACTCTGCACTCACTACTCTGCACACACTACTCTGCACTCACTACTCACTACTCTGCACTCACTACTCTGCAATCTGCACTCACTACTCTGCAATCTGCACTCACTACTCTGTACTCACTACTCTGCACTCACTACTCACTACTCACTCCTCTGCACTCACTACTCACTACTCTGCACTCACTACTCACTACTCTGCACTCACTACTCTGCACTCACTACTCTGCACTCACTACTCTGCACTCACTACTCTGCACTCATTACTCACTACTCACTACTCTGCACTCACTACTCACTACTCACTACTCTGCACTCACTACTCACTACTCTGCACTCACTACTCACTACTCTGCACTCACTACTCTGCGCTCACTACTCTGCACTCACTACTCTGCAATCTGCACTCACTACTCTGCAATCTGCACTCACTACTCTGCAATCTGCACTCACTACTCTGCACTCACTACTCTGCACTCACTACTCACTACTCTGAACTCACTACTCACTACTCTGAACTCACTACTCACTACTCTGCACTCACTACTCTGAACTCACTACTCACTACTCTGAACTCACTACTCACTACTCTGCACTCACTACTCTGCACTCACTACTCTGCACTCACTACTCTGCACTCACTACTCTGAAATCTGCACTCACCACTCTGCAATCTGCACTCACTACTCTGCAATCTCTCTGCACTCACTACACTACTATGCACTCACTACTCTGCACTCACTACTCTGCACTCACTACTCTGCACTCACTACTCTGCACTCACTACTCTGGACTCACTACTCTGCACTCACTACTCACTACTCACTACTCTGCACTCACTACTCTGCAATCTGCACTCACTACTCTGCACTCACTACTCTGCAATCTGCACTCACTACTCTGCACTCACTACTCTGCACTCACTACTCACTACTCTGCACTCACTACGCTGCACTCACTACTCACTACTCTGCACTCACTACTCAGCAATCTGCTCTCACTATGCTGCACTCACTACTCTGCACTCACTACTCACTACTCTGCACTCACTACTCACTACTCTGCACTCACTACTCTGCACTCACTACTCTGCACTCACTACTCTGCAATCTGCACTCACTACTCTGCACTCACTACTCTGCACTCACTACTCACTACTCAGCACTCACTACTCACTACTCACTACTCTGCACTCACTACTCACTACTCTGCACTTACTACTCACTACTCTGAACTCACTACTCTGAACTCACTACTCACAAATCTTCACTCACTACTCACTACTCTGCACTCACTACTCTGCACTCACTACTCTGCACTCACTACTCTGCACTCACTACACTACTATGCACTCACTACTCTGCACTCACTACTCTGCACTCACTACTCTGCAATCTGCACTCACTACTCTGCAATCTGCACTCACTACTCTGCACTCACTACTGTGCACTCACTACTCTGCACTCACTACTCTGGACTCACTACTCTGCACTCACTACTCACTACTCACTACTCTGCACTCACTACTCTGCAATCTGCACTCACTACTCTGTACTCACTACTCTGCAATCTGCACTCACTACTCTGCACTCACTACTCTGCACTCACTACTCACTACTCACTACTCTGCACTCACTACTCACTACGCTGCACTCACTACTCACTACTCTGCACTCACTACTCAGCAATCTGCTCTCACTATGCTGCACTCACTACTCTGCACTCACTACTCACTACTCTGCACTCACTACTCTGCTCTCACTACTCTGAACTCACTACTCTGCACTCACTACTCTGCACTCACCACTCTGCACTCACTACTCTGCAATCTGCACTCACTACTCTGCAATCTGCACTCACTACTCTGCACTCACTACTCACTACTCTTAACTCACTACTCTGAACTCACTACTCACTACTCTGAACTCACTACTCACTACTCTGAACTCACTACTCACTACTCTGCACTCACTACTCTGAACTCACTACTCACTACTCTGCACTCACTACTCTGCACTTACTACTCTGCACTCACTACTCTGCACTAACTACACTACTCTGCACTCACTACTCTGCACTCACTACTCACTACTCACTACTCTGCACTCACTACTCACTACTCTGCACTCACTACTCACTACTCTGCACTCACTACTCTGCACTCACTACTCACTACTCTGACTCACTACTCACTACTCTGCACTCACTACTCTGCACTCACTACTCACTACTCTGCACTCACTACTCACTAATCTGCACTCACTACTCACTACTTTGCACTCACTACTCACTACTCTGAACTCACTACTCTGAACTCACTACTCTGCACTCACTACTCTGCACTCACTACTCTGCACTCACTACTCTGCACTCACTACTCACTACTCACTACTCACTACTCTGCACTCACTACTCACTACTCTGCACTCACTACTCTGCACTCACTACTCACTACTCTGACTCACTACTCACTACTCTGCACTCACTACTCTGCACTCACTACTCACTACTCTGCACTCACTACTCACTACTCACTACTCACTACTCTGCACTCACTACTCACTACTCTGCACTCACTACTCTGCACTCACTACTCACTACTCTGACTCACTACTCACTACTCTGCACTCACTACTCTGCACTCACTACTCACTACTCTGCACTCACTACTCACTACTCTGCACTCACTACTCACTACTCTGCACTCACTACTCACTACTCTGCACTCACTACTCTGCACTCACTACTCACTACTCTGACTCACTACTCACTACTCTGCACTCACTACTCACTACTCTGCACTCACTACTCACTACTCTGCACTCACGACTCACTACTCTGCACTCACTACTCACTACTCTGCACTCACTACTCACTACTCACTACTCTGACTCACTACTCACTACTCTGCACTCACTACTCACTACTCTGCACTCACTACTCACTACTCTGAACTCACTACTCACTACTCTGAACTCACTACTCACTACTCTGAACTCACTACTCACTACTCTGCACTCACTACTCTGAACTCACTACTCACTACTCTGCACTCACTACTCTGCACTTACTACTCTGCACTCACTACTCTGCACTAACTACACTACTCTGCACTCACTACTCTGCACTCACTACTCACTACTCACTACTCTGCACTCACTACTCACTACTCTGCACTCACTACTCACTACTCTGCACTCACTACTCTGCACTCACTACTCACTACTCTGACTCACTACTCACTACTCTGCACTCACTACTCTGCACTCACTACTCACTACTCTGCACTCACTACTCACTAATCTGCACTCACTACTCACTACTTTGCACTCACTACTCACTACTCTGAACTCACTACTCTGAACTCACTACTCTGCACTCACTACTCTGCACTCACTACTCTGCACTCACTACTCTGCACTCACTACTCACTACTCACTACTCACTACTCTGCACTCACTACTCACTACTCTGCACTCACTACTCTGCACTCACTACTCACTACTCTGACTCACTACTCACTACTCTGCACTCACTACTCTGCACTCACTACTCACTACTCTGCACTCACTACTCACTACTCACTACTCTGCACTCACTACTCACTACTCTGCACTCACTACTCTGCACTCACTACTCACTACTCTGACTCACTACTCACTACTCTGCACTCACTACTCTGCACTCACTACTCACTACTCTGCACTCACTACTCACTACTCTGCACTCACTACTCACTACTCTGCACTCACTACTCACTACTCTGCACTCACTACTCTGCACTCACTACTCACTACTCTGACTCACTACTCACTACTCTGCACTCACTACTCACTACTCTGCACTCACTACTCACTACTCTGCACTCACGACTCACTACTCTGCACTCACTACTCACTACTCTGCACTCACTACTCACTACTCACTACT
The DNA here is from genome assembly GCF_964263255.1 of Lissotriton vulgaris. Lineage (NCBI taxonomy): Eukaryota > Metazoa > Chordata > Amphibia > Caudata > Salamandridae > Lissotriton > Lissotriton vulgaris. The sequence goes on from NC_141695.1 coordinate 316,882,913, forward strand.
CACTACTCTGCACTCACTACTCACTACTCTGCACTCACTACTCTGCACTCACTACTCACTACTCTGACTAACTACTCACTACTCTGCACTCACTACTCTGCACTCACTACTCACTACTCTGCACTCACTACTCACTACTCTGCACTCACTACTCTGCACTCACTACTCTGCACTCACTACTCTGCACTCACTACTCTGCACTCACTACTCACTACTCTGCACTCACTACTCTGCACTCACTACTCACTACTCTGCACTCACTACTCACTACTCTGAACTCACTACTCACTACTCTGCACTCACTACTCTGCACTCACTACTCTGCACTCACTACTCTGCACTCACTACTCTGCACTCACTACTCTGCAATCTGCACTCACTACTCTGCACTCACTACTCTGCACTCACTACTCTGCACTCACTACTCTGCACTCACTACTCAGCACTCACTACTCAGCACTCACTACTCACTACTCTGCACTCACTACTCTGCACTCACTACTCTGTACTCACTACTCTGCACTCACTACTCTGCAATCTGCACTCACTACTCTGCAATCTGCACTCACTACTCACTACTCTGCACTCACTACTCACTACTCTGCACTCACTACTCACTACTCTGCACTCACTACTCTGCACTCACTACTCACTACTCTGACTCACTACTCACTACTCTGCACTCACTACTCTGCACTCACTACTCACTACTCTGCACTCACTACTCACTACTCTGCACTCACTACTCACTACTTTGCACTCACTACTCACTACTCTGAACTCACTACTCTGCACTCACTACTCTGTACTCACTACTCTGCACTCACTACACTACTCTGCACTCACTACTCACTAATCTGCACTCACTACTCACTACTCTGCACTCACTACTCACTACTCTGCACTCACTACTCACTACTCTGCACTCAATACTCTGCACTCACTACTCACTACTCTGCACTCACTACTCACTACTCTGCACTCACTACTCTGCACTCACTACTCATTACTCTGCAGTTACTACTCACTACTCTGCACTCACTACTCTGCACTCACTACTCTGCACTCACTACTATGCACTCACTACTCTGCAATCTGCACTCACTACTCTGCACTCACTACTCACTACTCTGCACTCACTACTCACTACTCTGCACTCACTACTCTGCACTCACTACTCACTACTCTGCTCACTACTCTGCACTCACTACTCACTACTCTGCACTCACTACTCTGCACTCACTACTCCGCACTCTGTACTCACTACTCACACACTGCACTCACACTCTGCACTCACTACTCACACTCTGCACTCACTACTCTGCACTCACTACTCACACTCTGCACTCACTACTCCGTACTCACTATTCTGCACTCACTACTCTGAACTCACTACTCACTACTCTGCACTCACTACTCTGCACTCACTACTCTGCACTCACTACTCTGCACTCACTACTCACTACTCTGACTCACTACTCACTACTCTGACTCACTACTCACTACTCTGCACTCACTACTCTGCACTCACTACTCACTACTCTGCACTCACTACTCACTACTCTGCACTCACTACTCACTACTCTGCACTCACTACTCACTACTCTGAACTCACTACTCACTACTCTGCACTCACTACTCTGCACTCACTACTCACTACTCTGCACTCACTACTCTGCACTCACTACTCACTACTCACTACTCTGCACTCACTACTCTGCACTCACTACTCTGCACTCACTACTCTGCACTCACTACTCACTACTCTGACTCACTACTCACTACTCTGACTCACTACTCACTACTCTGCACTCACTACTCTGCACTCACTACTCACTACTCTGCACTCACTACTCACTACTCTGCACTCACTACTCACTACTCTGAACTCACTACTCACTACTCTGCACTCACTACTCTGCACTCACTACTCTGCACTCACTACTCACTACTCACTACTCTGCACTCACTACTCTGCACTCACTACTCACTACTCACTACTCTGCACTCACTACTCTGCACTCACTACTCACTACTCACTACTCTGCACTCACTACTCACTACTCAGCACTCACTACTCTGCACTCACTACTCTACACTCACTACTCTGCACTCACTACTCTGCACTCACTACTCTGCAATCTGCACTCACTACTCTGCAATCTGCACTCACTACTCTGCACTCACTACTCACTACTCTGCACTCACTACTCACTACTCACTACTCTGCACTCACTACTCACTACTCTGCACTCACTACTCACTACTCTGCACTCACTACTCACTACTCTGCACTCACTACTCTGCACTCACTACTCTGCACTCACTACTCTGCACTCACTACTCTGCACTCACTACTCAGCACTCACTACTCACTACTCTGCACTCACTACTCTGCACTCACTACTCTGTACTCACTACTCTGCACTCACTACTCTGCAATCTGCACTCACTACTCTGCAATCTGCACTCACTACTCTGCAATCTGCACTCACTACTCACTACTCTGCACTCACTACTCACTACTCTGCACTCACTACTCACTACTCTGCACTCACTACTCTGCACTCACTACTCACTACTCTGACTCACTACTCACTACTCTGCACTCACTACTCTGCACTCACTACTCACTACTCTGCACTCACTACTCACTACTCTGCACTCACTACTCACTACTTTGCACTCACTACTCACTACTCTGAACTCACTACTCTGCACTCACTACTCTGTACTCACTACTCTGCACTCGCTACACTACTCTGCACTCACTACTCACTAATCTGCACTCACTACTCACTACTCTGCACTCACTACTCACTACTCTGCACTCACTACTCACTACTCTGCACTCAATACTCTGCACTCACTACTCACTACTCTGCACTCACTACTCACTACTCTGCACTCACTACTCTGCACTCACTACTCATTACTCTGCACTCACTACTCACTACTCACTACTCTGCACTCACTACTCTGCACTCACTACTCTGCACTCACTACTATGCACTCACTACTCTGCAATCTGCACTCACTACTCTGCACTCACTACTCACTACTCTGCACTCACTACTCACTACTCTGCACTCACTACTCTGCACTCACTACTCACTACTCTGCACTCACTGCTCACTACTCTGCACTCACTACTCACTACTCTGCACTCACTACTCTGCACTCACTACTCTGCACTCTGTACTCACTACTCACACACTGCACTCACACTCTGCACTCACTACTCACACTCTGCACTCACTACTCTGCACTCACTACTCACACTCTGCACTCACTACTCCGTACTCACTATTCTGCACTCACTACTCTGAACTCACTACTCACTACTCTGCACTCACTACTCTGCACTCACTACTCTGCACTCACTACTCTGCACTCACTACTCACTACTCTGACTCACTACTCACTACTCTGACTCACTACTCACTACTCTGCACTCACTACTCTGCACTCACTACTCACTACTCTGCACTCACTACTCACTACTCTGCACTCACTACTCACTACTCTGCACTCACTACTCACTACTCTGAACTCACTACTCACTACTCTGCACTCACTACTCTGCACTCACTACTCACTACTCTGCACTCACTACTCACTACTCACTACTCTGCACTCACTACTCTGCACTCACTACTCTGCACTCACTACTCTGCACTCACTACTCTGCACTCACTACTCACTACTCTGACTCACTACTCACTACTCTGACTCACTACTCACTACTCTGCACTCACTACTCTGCACTCACTACTCACTACTCTGCACTCACTACTCACTACTCTGCACTCACTACTCACTACTCTGCACTCACTACTCACTACTCTGCACTCACTACTCACTACTCACTACTCTGCACTCACTACTCTGCACTCACTACTCTGCACTCACTACTCTGCACTCACTACTCACTACTCTGACTCACTACTCACTACTCTGACTCACTACTCACTACTCTGCACTCACTACTCTGCACTCACTACTCACTACTCTGCACTCACTACTCACTACTCTGCACTCACTACTCACTACTCTGCACTCACTACTCACTACTCTGAACTCACTACTCACTACTCTGCACTCACTACTCTGCACTCACTACTCACTACTCACTACTCTGCACTCACTACTCTGCACTCACTACTCTGCACTCACTACTCTGCACTCACTACTCACTACTCACTACTCTGCACTCACTACTCTGCACTCACTACTCACTACTCACTACTCTGCACTCACTACTCACTACTCAGCACTCACTACTCTGCACTCACTACTCTACACTCACTACTCTGCACTCACTACTCTGCACTCACTACTCTGCAATCTGCACTCACTACTCTGCAATCTGCACTCACTACTCTGCACTCACTACTCACTACTCTGCACTCACTACTCACTACTCACTACTCTGCACTCACTACTCACTACTCTGCACTCACTACTCACTACTCTGCACTCACTACTCAGCACTCACTACTCTGCACTCACTACTCTGCACTCACTACTCACTACTCTGCACTCACTACTCACTACTCTGCACTCACTACTCACTACTCTGCACTCACTACTCTGCAATCTGCACTCACTACTCTGCAATCTGCACTCACTACTCTGCACTAACTACTCACTACTCACTACTCTGCACTCACTACTCTGCACTCACTACTCACTACTCTGCACTCACTACTCACTACTCTGAACTCACTACTCTGAACTCACTACTCACTACTCTGAACTCACTACTCACTACTCTGCACTCACTACTCACTACTCTGCACTCACTACTCACTACTCTGCACTCACTACTCTGCACTCACTACTCACAACTCTGCACTCACTACTCACTACTCTGCACTCAATACTCACTACTCTGCACTCACTACTCTGCACTCACTACTCACTACTCTGCACTCACTACTCACTACTCTGCACTCACTACTCTGCATTCACTACTATGCACTCACTACTCTGAAATCTGCACTCACTACTCTGCACTCACTACTCACTACTCTGCACTCACTACTCTGCACTCACTACTCTGCACTCACTACTCACTACTCTGCACTCACTACTCACTACTCTGCACTCACTACTCTGCACTCACTACTCTGCACTCTATACTCACTACTCACACACTGCACTCACACTCTGCACTCACTACTCACACTCTGCACTCACTACTCTGCACTCACTACTCACACTCCGCACTCACTACTCTGCACTCACTACTCTGCACTCACTACTCTGCACTCACTACTCTGCACTCTGCACTCACACTCTGCACTCACACTCTGCACTCACACTCTGCACGCTGCATTAACACTCTGCACACTCTGCACTCACTACTTCACACTCTGCACTCACACTCTGCTCACTCACTCTGCACTCACTACTTCACACTCTGCACTCTGCACTCACACTCTGCTCACTCACTACTTCACACTCTGCACTCTGCTCACTCTGAACTGTGCGCACTCTGCACTCACACTATAATAATCCTTATGCAGAATTCCTCTAAAGTATAAGCAGCTTGGGTTTTTCCTATAGGCGCCAAAGAGTCAATGATAGGAAAAGAGGGCAGAGAGTGCTAACCCCATCTCCCCACCCACAGACAACCAAAAATAATCTTCTGCGTTGCTTTGTTCTAATAATATGAATAAGGAATTTAAAGTATATGTATGGGCGAGTGGAAGGTGATCTATCGTATTCAATATATTTTAACACAATTGGTGTTCATGGTTACCTTTACAAACGTGAGATGAAGATTATGCTCACTTTTTAGTTATATAAGGATATTTCAACCCACTGGCTGTAAGCAACAAGCTGAGGATCAACAGGCGCGAAACAGCGTAGCGGGCGCGCACGAGACGCAGCGTGGGCGTGCACATCAGCTGAAGATCCCCGGAGAAGACACCGAGTCTGCCTGCTCCCATGACTGACCCACTGCGAGGGAAAGAGCCCGGTGAGTGGGGGTCGAGGGGGGGCGGCAGAGAGGGAGTGGGCAGAGAGGGAGGGTGTGTGTGTGTGTGTGTGTGTGTGTGTGTGTGCGTGCGTGCGTGAGTGTGTGCTTCCGTGAGTGTGAATGTGGAGCAAGACATGTGCACGGCTCCAGGAGGCTCGGCGTGCGCGTCCACGAGATGCAATCGGCACTCGTTCACCGCTCTGGCTCCGTTGAGAGTGAACTCCGTGACAATAGGTCTCGAAGCCGAGACCTAAAAAGGAAAAACTGAGGAGAAATAAAAAAATGTCTCCCCGTTGCGCCTCCCTAGCGCCACCCCTGAGGTGGCATTGGATTCTGACGGATTTCCAAGTTTACGATTTCTCATAAATCTGGGAATACTTCTGATTACATGGGTTTTGCATGGGAACATCCACAGCAACACTCATGTAATGACCCTTTCACGCAGTGTTCTGCGTGAAAGGGGCACATATTTACAAAGCCACGTAAGTGGCTTCACTTGGCCTTGTAAATATTCTGTGGCACATTGTGCCACCGGAACGTCAGCAAAAGGAAGCTGGAGACAGGGAAACGCGGAAAGCCAGAGACTCTATATAGGCATCGAGAACCGTGGAAGAAGGAGAGACGCACAACCAGAAACCGTTGGAGGAGCAGAGACGCCCAGCAAGTGGGATCGTCGCTGAAGACAGGAGGCACTCAGGTAAAGTTGCGTTGACGAGGGCAATTGCATGCAGATACTTTGAGCATCTTTTATAGCCTAGCGGTTGAGCTGCCGCACGTGGACGTGTGCTGACAATGTGTCACCATCAATTAGGCCATGTGTGCGTGTCTATGGTTGTGTTGACACGTGCCATGGTTCGAATGCAACATGCTTAATGTCTTTCGCGTAACAAATGTTCCACTTGTATGCACTCATTGTTGGACGTATCCAGAGTGCACAAACATGTTATTGATGGAACAACCACTGCCACCATGGATTACTCCGATTAGTAGCACACATGATTCATTGGAGCAGTTAAATTACCAACATGCAGGACAGTTCCCCAATACTAGCACGTTTTACACTGCAGGTTGGACAAGCGTTGGTGCACCAAATGTGGAAGGAAATGCCTAAGAAGGGCTCCATTGTCTGCCTCCTGACCAGATAGCACCTGACCTGCAGCCCACATCCCAACGCTGCACCAATATCCCTCCCCAGACCAAGCTACTCGCTGTCCTCCACATGCTGGCATCGGGAACATTTTTAACCTACCACTGCCAGAGCGGCAGGAGTATCACAGGCATCCTTTTCCAGGTTCCTCCCTACTGTCCTGGATACCATCATAAGCCTGGCTGTTAACAATGCTGTCTCCAAGGGCATATTGTGAATGCCATAAAGGAAATCTGCCCTACAGTGGACCCTTTTTAACACCACAAGAACATAAACAAAAGTGATGTCCCATTGGCGTTTGTGCCTTGTATGCATGCCCCCAAATCTTTGACACAAATAGTACATGCTTGGTTGACACATATGTGTGTGTCACAAGCCCATGACAGTGGTAGACACTTTATTGGAATGGGGTAAGTACTTGACACATATGTAGTCACACATACAACATATGGAAAACAGTGTAACTTGTACCATTGCATGCATTGCCAATCAAACATTGTGAAGTATGGCGCAGCATGCATCTGCAAAGGTTTGCATGTTGAAAGCCCAGACACATTTTGAACCAAAGACATCTGACCAATGAAAGCCACATACACAACATATGTCACATGCAATAGCCATAGACTGTTGCCAGGCAGGCAACAACTAAAAAAATGATACAAATACAGGTAAAATACTACTTAGCTTCATTTTATTAACTGCATTACACGTTAGCGCGAAGTTTTCGTAGCCAAAATAAAAAAAGTCGCACAGTACATGAGTTGTCAATGGAAATTCAACTCAACCGTTTGCGGCACAAAAATTCAAACAAACTACACTGGACTGCCACTTCCGGTCTGCAATGCTGCCTGTCAATTTCTCGCCAGTTACAGCTTAGTTTTGCGCTTGGCATCATGCCTGCGCTTCTAGCAGTCTGTCTGCGATGGAGTTCACCTTGTTGACAATGGACTGCCATATAGCGTTTTGGTCCCCAATAACACTTTGGAGGTGAAGAAGGGCTGGTGTTAATGCTTCATCACCTCCGCAATCAGGATCTCATTCTCCACCTCCTGCCTGTATTTGTGTTTTCTCTTCACCCTCCCCTGGAACTCTAGTTGGTCACCCTGGTTTTAGGGGGAAGAGGAGTAGGGAGGAGGGGTTGTTGTCCTGTGCTGAATTTTGTCCTGGCTGCTCCATTCTGCATTCAGGTAATAGTTTTTTTAAAAACATTTCCTTCGCAGCGTATTTCTTAGCTCTTCTTTGCCACTAGACGCTGTAAAGTAGTGTTGGGCTGACTAGCGGAAAGATTTTTAACGCTATTTTGCTAGCTTTCACTTTTTTTACGCTAATGTGAATTTTTTATCATCCTGACACTAAATTTAGCAGCATTTTCCGTCCGCTAGCTGATTCTAACGCCATGTAGCGACATATTGTAAAATATAGTGTTACGATTTGGCGATCGGCAGTGGTAGAAAAATTGCTGCTAAACAACGTGAAAACAGCTGAGCAACAACATGGTCAGCGACTAGCTGCCGCCTCCCCCCCAATCCGGCACCCAATACCCAGGAACGTGGACACGAGACGTCTTTACTTTTTGGAAGGCGGGCGCTAGTCGCCCGGCCGTATTTATTAAAGTATGAAATTAAAAAAGGTTTTAATTGCATAATCAACAATTTATACAAAAATTCAGCAGGACATTTAGGTACATACTTCTTAGCAACAAGTTTGAGAGCCTGACTTTAACAAAACTCTAATACATGTAGTTACCTAACTTATACTAAACATCCTCATCTAGAATTTTTGTACATTTCTGGCCATATGGCAGGGTCACTACCGGTGTCAGGTCCTACAAGCTGCGTCTCCCCTCTGGATGTGCGCATGCGCAGTGTTACCCCGGGAATTGCCCGGTCTACGCCCTGAACTCCATTTACCCACTAAAGGAGGGCCCTTACTCTGCGCCGGTGGCGTCATGAGTCCACGCGCGCGGGGTGGCTACCAGCCTAAGGAAAGCGTGAACTACTCCTACCCGCGCTCCTTTGCTTTGCAGCATCTATTACCTTGCCCCTGGAGTTGTGGGAGTGGCCCGCAGGCTCCTCCCCCTGGGCGGGAACCTCCATAGGATGATGCCCGCCCCCTCAGACCTCAAATATGTGCTCACCGATAATGACCTTACCGCATGCCCCATACCTAATAAATACGACGACCTATGGGAAAAAATTCTAAAGGACAGCTACACTGGCTAATAAATAACAGTATCAACGTGTAGCTAAAAAGGGAAAAAAGGCCTAACGACACATGGCATTGCAATACAATTCGCTTCAGACATGTTTCGCTAAATAACAGTATCAACGTATAGCTAAAAAGGAAAAAAGGCCTAAAGACACATAGCTTCAAATACAATTCACTTCACACCTGTTTTGCTAAAAAGGGATAAAATTCCTAGACAAAAGCATCAACAATATACCAACAGTTCCACCTCTGTTATCCTGTGAGACCCGTGGACCGTACCCTCAAAACTTACCATTCAATCAGACATAAATCTGCTACAAAACTTTTCTACCAAGGGATGGTGGGTGGGAAAACAAAGAAGCCCCGAGCGCGGGGCACACCGTTACGGCGAGGGAGCGTCCAGAGACAAGGGGGTCTCCTGGGCGCTCCCTATCTCTTTATTCTCGAGGGGCCAGGTGGCCCCTCCTATTGCCCGCCCCCCCTGACCCGGACCCACTTCCCAGGATCCGGGTCAGGGAGGCCGCCAGCCAATCGGCGGTGGGTCGCGCCCCCCAGGGCACGCCCCCACCGCCGAATGGCGACAAAGGAGAGAGTGGGGGCGACGGTCGCCGCGCCGCCATGCGTGCGGGGGGGCCGAGGGCCCCCCCTTTTCACATGGTCAGCGACTAGCTGCCGCCTCCCCCCCAATCCGGCACCCAATACCCAGGAACGTGGACACGAGACGTCTTTACTTTTTGGAAGGCGGGCGCTAGTCGCCCGGCCGTATTTATTAAAGTATGAAATTAAAAAAGGTTTTAATTGCATAATCAACAATTTATACAAAAATTCAGCAGGACATTTAGGTACATACTTCTTAGCAACAAGTTTGAGAGCCTGACTTTAACAAAACTCTAATACATGTAGTTACCTAACTTATACTAAACATCCTCATCTAGAATTTTTGTACATTTCTGGCCATATGGCAGGGTCACTACCGGTGTCAGGTCCTACAAGCTGCGTCTCCCCTCTGGATGTGCGCATGCGCAGTGTTACCCCGGGAATTGCCCGGTCTACGCCCTGAACTCCATTTACCCACTAAAGGAGGGCCCTTACTCTGCGCCGGTGGCGTCATGAGTCCACGCGCGCGGGGTGGCTACCAGCCTAAGGAAAGCGTGAACTACTCCTACCCGCGCTCCTTTGCTTTGCAGCATCTATTACCTTGCCCCTGGAGTTGTGGGAGTGGCCCGCAGGCTCCTCCCCCTGGGCGGGAACCTCCATAGGATGATGCCCGCCCCCTCAGACCTCAAATATGTGCTCACCGATAATGACCTTACCGCCACAGGCCAGCATTGTTAACCGACGATCTGGCCTCCCCCTGCCTAGGTCTACCCGACAAAGTTCTCCCTTTAGTAACCCCTTCCAGCCAGGCCCCGACATCATCAGACCACAGGACCCTCCCTTCCTCTATCACATCCCGTTACCAGGCAGCGCCAATACACCCATTACCAGGTAGAACCAATACACCCATGTTGGATCATCTGCAAGCCGAGTGGGGGCTTGAAATAGTTTGTCCCACTGTGTGTTGATCCCCTTTATCGAGTGATTCAACACCCTGACCGCGTCCCTGCCACCCCGGGATAAGTTGAGACCCTACTACTGTGCCACCCAAGTCCTGAAGACCCACCCACAGTGGAGAAGAACCCATCAATGAGTATTCGCCTCCCCAGTTTGGCCAATTCAGCCCCCCCTAGGTGAAGTATCACCGCTGACAGGAGGTCGGGCTGCTGAGCTATAGGTCCCTGAAAGAAGCTCCTGAACTGACCATGGCACAGACCCTCCAACCAACTCTTCCCTGTCCTGCGTCCAGCTTGTTGTTTGTGCTGGCCCATTGTAGCTCCACCACCTCTGGTGATGAGTCCCTCCCCTGCGTGACAGGTTTGAGAAAACTGCAGCAACCAGGAAAAGACCAAGAAAACATGGGTGACAAATTCCCACTTCCACCGTAGGGAATGGGTAGCACTTACACCTGCCAGGAATACCTGGGCCCTTGGTGTCCTCTTTCTTGACGTTTGCTTCCCCTTTTTTTGTCCACCAGCTGTTGATGTTGCGGTGTGGAGCACTCCTCCGATATCCGCCATGGACCCAGCCGTGACTGACGTAAGCATCCCTTGGGCTGTCCACCTGTTGCAGCCATTGTAATGTGGGGCACTCCAGGTATTCACCATGGACCCGGTCATACATAAATTGGAAAGATAGACACACGCCATTAGTGTTCCGGCAATAACTGCTGTACACGCATTAAACTTACATTACCATCAGTCGCTAAGTTTTAGATAATCTTAGTGCCAGGTCACCACACATTAACACGTCGACGGAAAATGTTAACCCTGGTAGGCTGTAAAATTGGCCTCCCATTTTCACAATCATTGTTACACGAGAAAGTTGTGCTGCGGGCGAGGACATCGCCTCTTAATCCTGGTTTTCTACCCACGTCTCCATGCATAGGATCTTATGTGTAAAACAAGACAGCCTATTTAACAGTGCAGCATCCCAGTCTTTAGCTAAAAGAATTAGCACAGCCCCATCTCCGCCAGGCCCTACGCTGGCCCAAGGACCGTTTCCGCTCGCCACCTTGGCTTCTGGGAGATATCATCCCAGCCAACCGGACATGATCACATGGATCCCCAGAACTATCCGATGCCGCAACCAGGCTCTTGGGCACCTTTTAGGTGGGACATCAGGGCGTGTATCACTATCAGGACCCCAAGTAGTCTGTCCAAAGGCTCTAGGCCCTGTCTCTATGCCATTCGTGGTTCCCCCACCATGTTATTAATACGTGGCTTTGGTACCCCCCTAGAGCTCAACGTATATGGTGCTAAATTACAGTGTGCTATATAAGTTTCCACACTGTAAATATTCGGCTCAAATCTCATCATAGGCTCAACGTATCTTGTGCCAATTTACTTGTGTGTGAAATAAGTTTACTGACTGAACTAAAAGGGGTGTGTTTAGTACAAATACACCTATTTGTTGGCATACCCCTGTTCTTTTCCATTTACTCATTCATGAGATTAAAGACTGGTAAAACAAGCTGCTCTATATTCCCTCATGACTTGGCTGAAGGCTGCACGCAATACAGCTAACCCTCACTAATAATGTTGACTTTAACCTATCATCCATGAAGGGTCCTATGGACAGGTGCAATGTTTGGACTGGTGCAATGCCCCCCCTAGAATAGTCACCAGCACCTCATATGGTGCTTACCTCCACAGTGCAATAAGCCATTGGTTATACCTTATTCGTGAATGGTTCCATGATTGTTCTAACTATCACCTCAGCAGACACCAATGATAGTCACTCTAGAGCGTCAAAATTTGACTTAGGTCAATGGCCGTTCTTTGCGTAAGCTAAATAAGCAGCCACCATGGCTTGGATAAAATATTGCAAGTGCCTGGAGCACATCAATAAAGGAGCCCAGGGATGAACACAAAAAGGCATATGTAACCCGGGCATCACGGATATTAAGGAATGTATTTAACGCCCGCACCCGGGTGATCCAAGGAAACTTGTAATCACCGTGCCAAAGTTTTACAAACATGGGATAGTGATGTGCGTTAATCCCCAGGAGGACCCCAAGAGAAGGTGGGTATACCCTTTACGTGAATCGTTCCACGATCGTTCCAACTATCACCTCAGCCGACACCAATAATAATAATGATAGAGTGTCAAACTTTAACGTATGGCACTGGTTGTTCCTTGCGCAAGATAAATAATTAGCCACCCAGGCTTGGATAAATTATTGCAAGCGCCTGGATGACATCAATAAAGAAGCCCAGGAATGAACCCAAAGCGCTTATTTTTCCCGAAGGACCAACGCAAGTCCAGGCAAGGTCTGAGCAGGGGGGGGATTATTTTGAAAATGTCCCCAGTACCAAACATTCTATGCTATATGAATGCATTATACGCTCGCTGTGCAGGGGGATCCTCCCGCACGATCAAATACAGTCCACTACTAAACCTGCATTCCATACATACGCATTGGTGAAATCCTTGAGATACCTGTACAGCCACTTATAAAGCTGTAACCCCAATATGCATTGATAACGGTGCCCCGTCTCCATCTCCATGCCCCAATGTCCTATGGAGCAGACGGGTAGGTCCTGAATCTCGCTAAAGGCAGTGCCAGCTGCGCTGTGTTTAAAACTCATCCTTCCCCCCCCTTTGAAGTTGCTTAATAAAATTAGTACATGGCCACAACCTACCTCACACATGGAATCAGTGTTTAAAACATTACCCATAGCAATCTGAAAACCTGATAGCCATGGTTTTTTCATGAATCATGAATAAGAGCGCCGTACAAAGCGCCAGTTACCTTACCTAAAGAACCTTCTCTGTGAGACCCCACATCCCTCTTTAATTCACCACAGGATGTATCGAGGTTCGAACCCGCACCCCCCGCTCCTTGTCCTGCCATATGTTCACCTCTTAACACTACGAGGTCTTGTCGTACAAGTATTCATGTACCACCCCAATACACAACATGCACTTGAAAGATGAACAGCCCGTGTTCAGAATGTTCAGGTTCTGTCCACCTGGAGGTGAGAAAGTAAGGCAGACACGCTAGGCCTCCTATTGGATGGGTTTCTCTTTCACAGGAATGAGTCATATGCGGGTACCACATCGAGTGCCAAGGTTAGAATGCACTAGTAATATGGTGATAATGTTGACTTTAACATCACATCTGGTGTGTTTGTGACGAAGTATTCCAATCGCTAAACACTAAATCGGGGCCTAAATCTAGCGCTGGCAAGAACAGCAACGATTTCTGTACACCTGCATTATTTTAGATAAGATATTTGAGACCAATCAAAATACAGCGGCTCAGGGCTTTCCAGTGGATGCAAGGCAGCTGGAAATAAATGATGGAAACTGATGGGCTCAGCAGCCCTTGGTTGTAATATTCGTTTTTCTAACTACACGGTGTTTATAAAGTTAGTTTGCCCCTTTCAACAAGCGGTATGCCCACTGTGTTCCTTACGTCTTGTCTCGGCTTCCCTTAAGCCTGATAATGCTGCTCGCTCTGTACTATAAATGTCCTCGCTCACTCCAGGTAAGATGGAAAGAGAACACTATTAGTCGAGGTCAGGGGTTAATCGCCAAAATTAAAAGGGCCATTGATTGGAACGAAAAGGTTTACAAAGTAATTGTTAGGCAGCACACTGTTAATTTCAAGTTCAGATCCCAGCGTATCACAGCTGCTGATTTATTCCTGTCAGTAGGCTTGAAACCGGAAAAACAGGAAATGTCTTTCACTGTGGGACATGGCAGTCGTCTTAGCAAATGGTTTCATCTGAAGGAAGTTTCTATATCTGCCCTAGGATCCATCTAATTAATACCGTCATGATGAGTGTTGATGAGTAAAGACCAGGGAATGAAACAGTGCTTAATCGTGGTCTGCTGCCCTCCTAATCTCGTGACGACTTGTTGAATAAGTCCTTCAGGGGCTCTAATTAACTAATTTTGCGCGGGAGTCGCCTGCAAACCCACCGAAGACGCACACAATTAGAATTAAGCAGCCGGTTACACGTATTGATCGGTAGATCATTGCAGCCCAATGCGACCGAGTTCAGTTCCATGAAGGAAGATTGTAGGAAAATATATTTGTTTGTGTCACCGCTGCTACGTGAAAGCCCAGAAGTTACAGTGTCTCCCGCAATTACTGCACAATACAGCATTAATGTGCCCTGCAGGTTTCCCAAATGCCAGAGGTGCATACCTAGAGCTGCTAATCAATAACACAGTGACCTAGGCTCAACCCACCTATTTTTATGACCCTACGAACATATAAATAAACAACGCATGTGCAACGGGCTTCTGATGTTACTTGTTGTATCATCCTTCTGGCTGCACTGGCAGAAACTCAAAAAATACCAAGTCGGGCAGCAGGCTATAGTAAGCACACACTTTTTTGAAATACAATTCTTTCACTTCCCGTACCTGAATGCATTTTATTTTATGCAGACACACTCTTTGGCGTCGTTATAGAGACTCGAACCCAGACCCCCGGGACCGAGGTCGAGCGCCCTAGCCGTTAGGCCAACTCCTCTCCGCCTTACGTGATCGTGTGTCGCACCAAATAAGCGATTATAAATTAACAGCTGCCTGATGCCGAAAGCCGAGTGAACTCCAGTACCTCAGCCAACCTGAATGTATCACTTGGCCGGTTTGAATCCCGGATAGTCGGTCACAGATGCATATTGCAAACCGCGACCATTCTTTACACCCCCCCGCCCCCCCCCCCCCCTCCACCTATTAATTGTAATCAATGCTCCCAGTCACAGTCCAGTTAAATTAAATAAACGTTTGAAATTTTCACGGAGGTGGAGGAACTAGAACTTGGGCCATACAAAAAAGAACCAACAGGGGCAGAGAGCGTCTGATGCCCGCCCCCTCTGTACTGGCTCCCAGCAACAAACCCCGGGCCCCGTCCTGGGCAAAAGTACCCGCACGTTGAACCCGTCCCTTAAGCAGCTGGCCCGTCTATGAAAGAACACATCCCCACAATGAGGCCCGAAAACCCCATGTCGCCAACCATGTGCACGCTCACCATTTTAAAACTGGAAGCGGTAGGTGGAGGTGGCTGCTCGCACCGCCGGAGACCGACACAGCTGTTCCCCCAAGGCGCGTAGGCTTCTCCGCCGACTGGACCAGCTGCTCCTCACTCTCGCGGATCACGGATCGCTTTAGCCTCCATGCATCGATGCAGTGGCGGTGATCCTTTGAATGGTCACGACGCCACCCGCTCATACCTGCAAATAGAAAGGGAAAAAATTAAAAAAACAAAGAAGCCCCGAGCGCGGGGCACACCGTTACGGCGAGGGAGCGTCCAGAGACAAGGGGGTCTCCTGGGCGCTCCCTATCTCTTTATTCTCGAGGGGCCAGGTGGCCCCTCCTATTGCCCGCCCCCCCTGACCCGGACCCACTTCCCAGGATCCGGGTCAGGGAGGCCGCCAGCCAATCGGCGGTGGGTCGCGCCCCCCAGGGCACGCCCCCACCGCCGAATGGCGACAAAGGAGAGAGTGGGGGCGACGGTCGCCGCGCCGCCATGCGTGCGGGGGGGCCGAGGGCCCCCCCTTTTCATTCTTGTACATATACCCCTATAAACTGTACCACTCTATACAAGACAACTGACCCCAATCCATGCCCTCGGGTCTGTCCCACTGAAAGCAAAGCCTCAAGCTGGGAGTTGGGCTGTGTTCCTGGAGTGGGAGGAAGTTTCAGGAATTTTCACTGGCTGAACTGAGTTCAAAGTGCACAGTGAAACCATTACTTTGAGCTTATGTATCTTTACATCAACTGAACCAATTTTGTTATTTCTTATTTTGATCCTAAAATACATTTTATTAAATTGTTTTGGGCATTTCACTGAGTGGGCTCTTGGTTCAGTTGTTGTTTTGATGCAGTTTTGCAGAGCACGGTTATCTCAGAGATACAATGTCTGTCTAGTTAAAAACTGGCATATCACTGTGGTGAGAGGCTTTTTTGCTTGGTGATGCCATAGCTTCCTACAATGTGAAAATAGATTTTGTTAAATCTAAGCAGCCCATGACTATGCAAATAAATCAATACATTCTCATAGTCCATCAGTCAGAAACTAAAGTGTATTAGGGTACAGGGAAGGAGAACTTATTCCATATTTATTATCTGCAAACGATTCTCTACATCTGGTGTCTCTTTGGTAGGTTTCTAGTAGTAAGTAGTAGCTTTTACTCCATTTCCCGTTATTCCACGATCTCTTACCCCACATCCTTTTATCCCTCATTATCTCACTTCACTTTATCTTTCTAATAATTTCACTCTGCATCTTACTCCACATCCATTTACTCCACAACCTTTAATTTCAGTCTCCTACCCAACATCCTCACACCCTCATTCTGCGATTCTACAATCCCTTCCTCCACCGCATCTGCCTAAACATCTGTACCTGTATTTCTGACTCAAATATGGGCATTCCTGTTCATCATCAAAACCTGATAAGAGACAACACATGATCAATCCTCAATTAGGCCATCCACCCCGAATACGGAATAGTCCCAATAGACAGGTTATAGACCACAAGCGTTGTGACAGCACCAAATGCAAATTAATTGTGTCAACTGCTCACTCCTTTTGGTATATAGCTCTCTTCCAGGTGTTTTCATAGATGCTGTCATGTCTAGCAGACATTTCGTAGGTTAATACCTGTTCTGTGCAAGACAGTGTGAGTGACTTGAGCCAGATATTCTTGTCTCTCAGAGTCTCAACAGTACGTTTCCCTTTGGGATTACCAGGTATGACCCCAGTAATGTTGGGGTGAACACAACAGTGCCATCTGAGGCATTACATTCAACAACCAAAATTTAGAATGGCAAAAGGGGACAGCTGTAAGGGTAACCCGCACCTCTCATAAGTTCACTGTTTGAGTCCTACATAAGATAGTTGCCCACCTTCATGAGCCCGCTGTCCACATCGCTAATACAGATAATCAATGCAACGGTGGAGTGACAACATCAAGTTTTATCAGTTAGATAGTCTTTTGCGAAATCATCATCATGGCTCAGCAGCTGATGACCATACGAATGTAAGTATTGACATGATGGAGAGAGTTGGATGTCTTGTTCCATGAGAAAAAATCCTTTATTTATTCAACACTTTGATTCTTCTTGACACACAGACCAGCCAACGCATTTTATTCCTAAAATTGGACAGAACTCCAACTAGGATATTATAGTTTAAATGAGTAGTCAAATTTTTCTCCTTTACCATGGAATTTCACTTGCGTTAAACATCCTGTGTTGTATTAGCAAATGAGTAATGCACATAGGCAATCCTATTTCGATTATTTCAACAGGATCCACCGCCAGACACTGCCACGGCAGCGGTATGCTTTGGCTCATAGAAACAGTCTGAAGCATATGCAGTAGCTGTGACAGCGCCGCTTGGAAGTCTGTGCACTGTGTACAATACACCTTCGTGCATGGTACACAGTGCACACACAACAGTGCAAGTAGTAGTAGCATGCTCGACCCCCCATGGGCAAATTCACCTTGGGCCCTGTTTCGGCCCCCTTCCCTACCTCTCCGCGGACCTTTCATGACATGTTGGCGGAAAGGTAGGTCGTGATCAGCATATCTGTGCCGGCATTGGCACCACCACCATTTATCACTGCTTTCCTTACCGCCACCTCGTCGGGATCCAGAATCCTGGCAGTGGCGTTGGTCTTGCGTCGGGCTACGGCTGTCTGATGGCCAACCTCATAATTGGGTGGTCGGAGCGCCTAGTAGGGGGTTGTCGGGACCGCCACCACAGGTACGACGGTCATGGGACCGCCTTACTCGTAATCAGGCCCTATATCTAATTGTTAAAACTTGATGTTGCCTCGCCACATTTGCATTGGTAAACCACAAAAATCTCTGTATCACGGAAGACCAAAACATCTAGTTCATCTACCCCAATCTCACCTGTGCACTGGAGAATGCAGAGGTCCTCAACCCTGCCAAACCTGTCTCTGGACCAACTCGCTTAGCTTGATAAACCTCAAGATATAATCTTAACTCCACCAAGACACTTAACAATAACAGGAGAACTCCACATAATCTGGAGTGAAAATCACCCCTTCTCCTTGTTTGTGATCTTTCTAAGGAGAACAACTACAGCAACAGTGACCAAGAAAACTTCCTGCTGACTCAATCAATCAATCAATCAATCAATCAATCAATCATTTGTAAAGCGCAATACATATCCGCAAGGGTCTCAAGGTGCTGGGGGGGGGGCGCTACTGATCAAACAGCCAGGTCTTGAGTATCCTCCTGAAGGTCAGCAGGTCTTGGTTCTGTCGTAGGCGAGGTGGAAGGGTGTTCCATGTCTTGGCGGCGAGGTGGGAGAAGGATCTCCCACCGGTGGTTGTTCTTCGGATGCGTGGGCCGGTGGCGAGTGAGAGGTCGGCAGAGTGTAGCTGGTGGTTGGGGGTGTAGAAGGTGAGTCGTCTGTTGAGGTAGGCTGGGCCAGTCTTGTGGAGTGCCTTGTGTGCGTGGGTGAGGAGCTTGAAGGATATCCTCTTGTTGATGGGGAGTCAGTGTAGGTTTCTCAGGTGGCAGGTGATGTGGCCGTGTCGTGGTACGTCGAGGATCAGTCGTGACAAGGCGTTTTGGATGCGTTGAAGTCGTTTGATGAGCTTGGTCGGGGCTTCCGCGTAGAGGGCGTTTCCGTAGTCGAGTCTGCTGCTGACGAGGGCCTGGGTGACTGTCTTTCTTTTATCTGTCGGGATCCATCTGTAGATCTTGCGGAGCATGCGGAGGGTGTTGATGCAGCAGGAGGAGACGGCGTTGACTTGCTTGGGCATTGAGAGCGTTGAGTTGGGGATGATTCCCAGGTTGCGTACATGGTCGGTGGGTGTCGAGGCTGCCCCCAGTGCCGTCGGCCGCCAGGAGTCGTCCCAGGCTGAAGGGTTGGAACCGAGGATGAGGACCTCCGTCTTGTCTGAGTTCAGCTTCAGATGGCTGGTCTTCATCCAGTCGGCAATGGCCTTCATTCCTTTGTGGAGATTGACTTTGGCTGTGACAGGGTCCTTGGTGAGGGAGAGGATTAGCTGAGTGTTGTCGACGTAGGAGATTATGTTGAGGTCGTGCTGTCGGGCTATGTGTGTGAGCGGGACCATGTAAATGTTAAACAGCGTCAGGCTAAGGGAGGATCCCTGGGGTACGCCGCAGATGATCTCAGAGGCTTTGGAACAGAATGGGGGAGGCGGACGCTCTGGGTTGTGCCGGAGAGGAAGGAGGTGGTAAAATCCAGAGCCTTGTCTGGGATCCCTGCGGCGTGGAGGCGTGCTGTGTAGTGTGCGGTGGCAGACGGTGTTGAAGGCGGCAGAGAGGTCTAGGAGGATGAGAGCTGCAGTTTCGCCATTGTCCAGCAGGGTCCTGATGTCGTCGGTGGCGGCGATGCGGGCAGTCTAGGTGCTGTGGTTGATGACTGGGAAGGGTCCAGGATTCTGTTTACTTCGAGGTATCGGGTTAGCTGTCTGTTGACAGTTTTCTCGATGACCTTGGCCGGGAAGGGGAGCAGAGAGATGGGCCGGAAGTTCTTGAGGTCTCTTGGCTCTGCCTTAGGTTTTTTGAGTAGGGCGTTGATCTCGGCGTGTTTCCAGATCTCTGGGAAGGTTGCGGTCTCGAGGGAGAGATTGATGACGTTGCGCAGGTGGGGTGCGATGGTGCTGCTTGCTCTGTTGAAGACATGGTGCGGGAATGGGTCAGATGGAGAGCCGGAGTAGATTGAGCTCATGGTCTTGATGGTGTCATCGATGCTCACGCTGGCCCAGGCTAGCACTGGGTCGTGGTCGATGGTGTACGGAGGGTCTGTTGTGTTGCAGTTGTTGGGGCTGTCTGGGTGTTAAAGCTGTTGTGGATGTCTGCTATCTTGCGGTGGAAGAAGGTGGCGAGGGAGTCGCACAGGGCTTGCGACGGCGGGATGTTGTTGGTGTTGGAGCTGGGGTTGGAGAGTTTCTTCACGATGTTGAAGAGCTCATTGCTATTGTGTGCGTTGTTGTCGAGGTGGTCTTTAAAGGAGGTCCTCTTGGTCGCCGTGATGAGGTGGTGGTGGTTGCGGATGGTGTCCTTGTGTGCTGCATGGTTGTTTGGAGTTTGTTCACTGTGCCATTTCTTCTCTAGTTGCGGCAGGCTTGCTTGGAGGCTAGGAGTTCTGAGGTGAACCAGCTGGCCCTCATGCTGGTGTCTCTGTGGGGGGGTTTCATCAGCGGGGCGAGGGTGTTTTGGCGCAGTCCTCGATCCAGCGTCTGAGGCTGTGGGCAGCGTCGTCGGTGTTGGAGGGTTTGGTGGGTGGGCTGAGAGCGAGGTTTTCTCTAGGAGCAGCTGGGAGGCGGGAGATGGGGGCATCGCATGGGCAGTGGGCAGTCAGGAGGGCGATGAGGGACAACGAAGGTAACAGAAGGAAAAGGGGCACAAAAATCAAGGGTAAAACGAGTGGCACAGAAGGCAAAAGGGCACAAAAAAACGAGTGGAACAGAAGGCAAAAGTGGCACAGAATCGAGGGAAAAACAAGTGGCACAGAGGGCAGAAGGGCACAAAAAACGAGTGGAACGGAGGGCAGAAGGGCACAAAAAACGAGGGAGAAACGAGTGGAACAGAGGGCAGAAAGGCACAAAAAACAAGGGAGAAACAATTGGAACAGAGGGCAGAAAGGCACAAAAATGAGGGGGAAACGAGTGGAACAGAGGGCAGAAAGGCACAAAAAACGGGGCAAAAACGAGTGGAACAGAGAGCAGAAAGGCACAAAAAACGAGGGAGAAACGAGTGGAACAGAGGGCAGAAAGGCACAAAAATGTGGGGAAAACAAGTGGAACAGAGGGCAGAAAGGCACAAAATATTAGGGAAAAACTAGTGGAACAGAGGGCAGAAAGGCACAAAAAACGAGGGAAAAACAAGTGGCACAGTGGGCAGAAAGGCACAAAAAAAGGAGGGGAAAATGAGTGGCACAGAGGACTGAGGGGCACAAAAAATGAGTGAAACAGGTGGCAGAAGGGCACAAAAAACAAGTGGAGCAGACAGCAGAAAGGCACAAAAAACTAGGGAAAAACAAGTGGAACAGAGGGCAGAATGGGCAGAGAGGCACAGGGGCAGCGAGGGGAATAGAAGGGAAAACCAGGCAGAAACACGGGGCAGCAAGGGGTACAGAAGGAAAGACCGGGCAGAGAGAGCACGGGGACAGTGAGGGGAACAGAGGGAAGAAAAAGGGGCACGGACCACGTACAGGCAGCGGGGGAAGACAGACAACAGCAGTCACAGACACAACAATGAAAATATAGGCAATACAATAAAAGCAATAAAGCAGAGGATGAACAAACCTACCTACGGCCTACCACTGGCCACCAGGGATGAGGCGCAGGTGGTAGCCTGTGGGTGGTGGAGGGCCTCGAACTTCCGCAGCAGCAGCTGGGGAAGGGAGGCACAGGCGGTGCTGTGCGAAGGGGGAGCGACCTACCTGGTGGGGTCAAGGGTCGCTCTGAACTTCGGAACAATCTCAACCTCTCAGCATCTGATTGCCATTTCCGCACTGTTTACATAATAGAAGTGGAAGCGCTTTACCGCTGGCTGTTACAAGTTCGTGGCAAACGGAGATCTCTTCAGATGTTCATTACCTACCCACAGAAAGAGAACCCTACTGCCTAACAAAAAGACTGAGAAACTAAAGATAGAATTCAGTGCTTTACAATGCCGGTGGAAGAAATCCAGCAAAGACAAGTCACGCATCAAACAGCACAAGAGGATCTACAGGTAAAGTAAAGATTCCTCTATTCTCAGCATATCTACAAATTCTTGTGAAATACAGAGTATTCTCTCAGAAACCCAGAGTACAGATCCACCAAAATTCCATGCACCCAAGCTTTCTACGATGCAATTGCTAACAAACCAGTCTAAAAAATAAAGAATCTGCAACAGTACATCATAAACAGCACTCCCAACTAACAATCAACTGACTAAGACCAGGATAAGAGAAACGGCACAGGCAGGCCACCATCTTTGTCTGTCTTCAGACTACATGCAGAGATCCAATTCAAGGAACCGGTCAAGGTAAGCATACTAGCAGGTTCTATCAGACCCCTGTTTGGCACAGACCTTCAAGTATACACTACTTTGCAGATTTACTGCCTCCTAGCAGCAAACATTCCCAACAAGCCTTTTACGTCAGACACCTTCACCTCTTTCTCAACTCCAAATACGTCAGACCAAGAAAAACAGGCCTGAGCTATCAGATCCAGCCCACTACCAACTGATTTCCAGTGGCCCATTCTTAGAAAAAGCTGATTAAAAAAGCTGGATTTACTCCAATCCTATCTTATGTAGAATGAAACAGTCTAGTCGATGCTCATCAAGCCTTCTTTCATCCAAGCAGAGGTACTGAAGCCCCAGTGGTTTCCATAGGGGATCACCTAAACATTATTTGGGATAGCAGTGGAGAAGCTACACTTCTGCTGCTTGATCTGCCAAATAAATGCTTGACTACTGAGGGTAGAGGAATTTGGCATTCTAGAATGTATCTCTTGCTACCTATAGGACAGGTGTAGCATAATCTTTCTGCTCCTGTTTCAGCTCCTTTCCTCACCTACTCTTGTGTTCCTCAAGGCTAGATCGCCTCATCAATTTTCTTTATACACTACCTATCTGGCCCTCATCATGCCCCTCAACCCTTAATACAACTAAACAGAGGACAGTCAGATCATCCTAAAACTAGAAAATCTCAAGGATCGAGAGACAACTAGACTTAGTTGCTACCTCCAAGCAGCTGACTACATGCAGAGATCCAATTCAAGGAACCGGTCGTTTTTTCTGTTCAGTGTTTCCAAGTGTGTGCAGATTTCATGGGGCCAGTAAGAGCACTCAATAGTGAACAGTGTGAAGAAAGTGGCTGTGGAGTATCAGGATGTAAAGAAAGCAGTTGTTCAGAACATGAATGGGAATAGCCACTGTGGAGAACGTGGGATTGGAGAAAGGGCTGGATGTAAAATGTTAATTGATACTTGTATAGCGCACTACTCACCCGCAAGGGTCTCAAGGCGCTTGTGCGAATACCGCTGTGGAACCCATCCTGGCTTTCCCTGTGAGGCGTCCACTCTGGGGCACCCCCAAGGTGGAGGCCAGGCATACTTAGTGTTGTGGGGGCCGTTGTGGAGATTAAGCAAGCTATTGCCCAGAGTTGCAGAGTGGGACTCCATGATTGGAATAGGCACCGAGGCGAGAATTATCAGGTCCGTGGTATTTTTTAGCCCAAGACCCACCGAGGCGGGGAATTGAACCCTGGTCCCAGGCCAGACCTCTGCAACAGGGTCTGCCGCTCTAACCATTGAGCCACACTTGGGGGAGTAGATAGATTGTTATATACTTGGGACGCCAAGGGAAAAGTGTAAAGTAGGGAAGCTATGTTAAGAACCTGAGAAGTAGGGATAAGATTAAGTGGGAGTTTATCATATATAGACTGAATCACAGAAATTAATTATATGTATTTAGATTGATAAGAGGAAGCAAATGGGAAACGTGATTGAGCTAATTCAAAAGGAAGACAAAAATCATTATGAAAAATTTTATGAATCCATCTGAGCCCTTTCCATGCATAGCTTTCTAAAAAATAGTTTCATTAATAATTTTAATATGTTTATTATGCCAAATTGATGTGTAGAAATTGTTTTTAAATATTTCACTGGGGAATAAAAATAGGTGAAGCAGCTGACCAGCATTTTCAAATATTGGGGGAGACAAGGATAAAGAATGGGTTGTGAATAAAGGATAAGAATTCTTAAAAAGAAAAGGGATGGAGAAAAGATTTTTCGATATCTATCCATAGAGGAGGAATTGTACAATCATCTTCAATCAGGGAAAAGATGCTTGTTCAAGAAAAATGCTGTATGGTACGAGCGAAAATCAGGAACATAAACGCCACCCTTATGTTAGGGACATTTAACTTTTTTAAAGCACATGTAAGAATTTTAGTTACTCCATAAAAACTTGGATAAATAGAGTATAGTTTCCTAAAATGGCAACAGGGGGTATTTATAGGGACAATAGCAAGACAAAACAATATGATGCATACTATCATTATTTTTATCATATCTTAGCGACCCAACCAAGATTGAAATAAAGGATTCCATCTAAAAGTGAGACCTGATATAGTTGCAAGGACCTCTTTCAGTTTGAGGGATACAGGGACATATTAGCAAGGAATTGCGATAGTTATTGCAAAATGCGCTTGACGTGTTTTTTTTATCGCTGCCTATCGCTGGATATGTTAGCAGAGAAAACATGCTATTAGCAACGTTTTTCTCCATTGTGCTAAAATATCCAGCGATAACTGCAAAATGCATGAATATCGCGGGAAATCCAGCAATATTCACGCATTAACGCCAATGGGGGCTTAACCTTAAAGTCCACTTCCCATTGAATATACAGGTAAGTCATCCTATTAGCAGGAGTTAGATTCTAGCGATAATCGCGCTTAGCGCAACTTTTTTTTATCGTTAAGCCTACGTTGCTAATAGGCGATAGCTGTGTTAGCGACTGCTTTCAGTCGCTAACAGTTTGGGAACGCCCACTTTGTATGTCATTAGCGATAAATATCGCTGACATGCAAAGCGGGCCCAAACCGGTCGCTATCGCCTAAAAGCTGTCGCTAACTGCTGTTAGCGACAGCTTGATGATAGGGCAATGGAAATATCGCCGCATTAGCGGGAAAAAGTCCAGCTAAAGCAGCGATAGTGCCCTTGCTAATATGCCCAGAGTCCTTTACTAAAGCATTACACCATAGCGGAAGATATTTAACCTTACCCGTATTCCAGTGAAAGGAAGAAGAAATGAAATTTGCATGAAAACAGAACTTATTTAAATGGAGAATTTCACACTTATCAGCATTTGACTTATATCCTGAAACGGAAGTGAAGCTTTCAACTTCATTCAGGAAGGCTGGCAATGAGGATTGTGGATCCAAAAGGAAACGCAGAATGTCATCTGCATAAACTGTACATTTTAGCTGTTTGTCTCCATATTGGAAACCCTTAATTTCAGAGATTAAACACATTTTTTAGTAAAAGGGTTCTATGGCAAGAACAAATGATAAGAGAGAAAGAGGGCACCCTTGCCGAACACCTTGATGAAGTGTAAAAGATGGCGAAATAAGACCATTGACTAGGATAGGTGCTTTGGGAGCAGAGTATAATAGATACACAAAATTAATAAATTGAGCACCAAAGCCGAACCAGGAAAGGGTAGAAAAAATAAAAGGCCAACTAACTTGGTCAAATGCTTTTTCGGCATCCAAGGAAATAGCAGCTAAAGAATGCTTATATGATTTGGATTTACTTAAAACATTAGAATATAAGCTGACGTTGTCCAAAATATGTCTACCTTTAATAAAGCCAGATTGTTCCCTTCCTATTAATTTAGGTAATATAGGGTCCAGGCGAAGGGTAAGAATTTTCGCAAAGATTTTATAATCCAAATTAACAAGGGAAATAGACCTATAATTCTTACATAGTCTTGTATCCTTGTTCTCTTTAGGGATAAGTCAAATGAAAGCATCCTGGAAGGAACCTCAACGAAGTTAGACAAAATGAAATGAGAAAAAAGCATATGTAATTTGGATGTAAGAAGTTTGGAGAAATGTATATATAATTCTACAACAAAACCATCAGACCCCGGAGCCTTCCCCTTCTTGATGTACCGAATAGCAGTGAGAATGTTTTCAACCCAATTTCACCCTCTAATGAAATGAGATCTATAGTAGGATCGGAAAGCAATTCGA
This sequence comes from Lissotriton vulgaris, assembly GCF_964263255.1. NCBI lineage: Eukaryota > Metazoa > Chordata > Amphibia > Caudata > Salamandridae > Lissotriton > Lissotriton vulgaris. Next base: position 316,909,573 of record NC_141695.1, read on the forward strand.
TAGAGGATAAATACCGAAATATATCGTCCTGAAGTTCGCACGATTACTACGAGAAGCTCTCCCCCCACCCCCATACATGAGGTGGCCCAGCCGGACGGGACCATAGTACACACACAACATGAAATAAACCTGGCCTTCAGTAACTACTACGAGGCTTTATATTGTGCCCTGAATAATATAATAACAGGGCCCATGGCAACCTTCCTAAAAAATCTAACTTGCCCCAAGTTAGCAGAGGTTGCCCAGGAGGATTTATCCAGCCCCATCACTCAGGCAGAAATTAAGGAGGCTATCCGAGAACTCCCTGTAATAAAATCCCGGGCCTAGATGGTCTTCCGGCAGAGTTCTTTAACACCTTCGCACATGAATTAACACTGCACCTGGAACGCTTATATCAATCAGCTCACGATGCCCGTAATCTCCCTCTTTCTACCATGCAGGCCCTGGTCACCTCCCTCCCCAAACCGGGCAGAGAGCCACGAGATATGTCAGGCTACCATCTGCTATCCCTCCCTCTTACACATGGAATATAAAATCCTCAGCAAGATTCTGGTCCGCTGACTACTTCCTTACCTCCCAAACAAATCCATACCGATCAGTGTCTCTTCTTCCCAGCCCGTAGCAAATCCCTGAAAATGACGCACTTACACCATGTCATGGAGGCCACCCAAGAGGTTTCTCGGAAGGCTGGATGTATTTCCCTTGATTTGCGGCAAGCCTTTGACACCTTAAATTGGGAATACATGTTAGTGGCCATTGTCAAATTTGGCATTCCACCAGGTGCATGAGTTGGGTCAAGCTCTTATATACAGCCCCCACAGCCCGAGTCCGCACTGGCTCCCATATCTCACATCCCTACCCAGTGGCCAAAGGCATGTGGCAGGGCTGCCCCGTGTCGCCGCTGCTATTTGTGCTAGCTCTAGAGCCCCTTGCAATCAAACTGCGGAAGGCAGGGGCAAAAGGGATCCGACTAGGAGGCGAGACACATGTAGTATCAGCATGCGCTGATGACCTAATTTTATACATCCATGACTTGACAGATGACCTAGAGCCCATCCTGAGCATTTTCCAACAATTCAAACATATATCAGGGCTTGCAATAAATGAGAAGAAATCACACACGTTTTTTGTCCGCTTGGAAGAGAGCCCTGAAACGGTCAAGTTTGGACAACTCACCTTAGCAATCGCTCCATATATCTTGAATACCTGGGTATAGAGATATACAGGGACCCACACGATCTTATAGAGGGCAATCTGATGAGAGTGATCAGATTGCTACGGGCCCAGGTTTCCGTCTGGGTATCCCTACCCCTCTCGGTGATGGGCACAATAGCCATCCCCAAGATGGTGATTCTCCCACGACTGTTGAATTTATTTATGAACCTGCCAGTACTGATCCCCGCCCCTATCTTTCAGACACTATATTCCCTTCTTTCGGACCTCATCTGGGGAAAAGGTCGAAGAAGGGTGGGTCTGGCCAAGATACAACTGTGGCCAGACAAAGAAGGGGTAAGTGTGCCGGATTTTCATGCTTACTACTTAGGTAGCCAGCTGTAATGGCTATTGTATTGACTAGCAGGCCGCAACCTACACGAAATCGACTACACACCAAAATCTCTGGGCATGGACACTCTGCACACCCTGTTACTGCCCAAGAGTAAGATACCCTCTGACATCCCCCTTCTGCTACGAATAGCAATCTCCTATTGGAAAAGGGCCTTACAATATACTAGACAAAGCCTCCCCTACACTCCTAAAACTCCCTTACTCGGAATCCCCATCGCAACCGGGTTAATCACCAGGCGAAGTCTGTCCCACTGGACATGGGAAGGGGTATCCACAGTCGGTGCATTGTTCATTGACGGCGCACTAGTGGAATACGAGAATATTGCTCGGGCCATGGAGTCCTGTGCTCCCTGTTTATACTACAGGCAACCATCACCCAATAGGTTAAAAAGTACTGGTACGCAGATGGGATTGAACCCTCTCCACATGAACTGATGCATACCGTATGTCTTATGGGTGAAGGACGCCACCTAATCAGATGGCTATACAGGGGCATCTGGGCACAGGTAGGGACCTCTCTCACAACTCTAAGAGAAAAATGGACTAGAGATCTTGGAAGAGTCCTAACCGACAACGACTGGTCCTCTCTCCTGGAATTCCCCAGAAAGGTGTCTCATAATGCCAAATTCAAACTTATACAATATATGATCCTTCACAGGGCATACATCAGCCCACATCGCCTCAATTGCATATATCCTGATGCACACGTCTGCTGCGCTAGATACCAGGAGGAGGATGCGGACATGTTACACATGCTATGGACGTGCCCATGCCTGAGAGGGTTTTGGTCCTCAGACGTGCAAATAGTGGGAGAAACAACAGCAGATAGCTGCTTACTGGGACTACACTGACACCCAAAATCACAGAAAGTTCAACTCAATTGTGCGGATATGGCTATCCTCATAGCGAAACGCGCTATTACAATGAAATGGAAATTAGCTTTTCCCCCCTATACTAACCAACTGGCACAAGGAGATGGTCTGATGGGGTGGAGCAGAAAGCGATATCGCCAGGTGAGAGGAATTCCGAGGGGTACGCAAAACACCCATCTCTATGGAATGGGACCAGATGTTAGAGTCACTCAAAGCTACTGACCCCTTTAAGCATTACAATACATAAAACATACCGCCCACCTCTCCCTGCCACGTGACATCGTAGCTATTATTCCCCACGACCCTTACTGGCTACTGTATCGTCCAGCCCGACCGCCATCCCTAAAACCTAATGACTACCATGCAATACTAATGTGAACGAAAGGTAAAAATCCAGGTCTGGATCTTATTATCTGGGGATGAGCCAGATGAGTGGGTGGGAGGTGGGTAGTTGATAAATGTTATGTTCCTTTTTTGATTTACTGGATAGTACCTAATTGTAACAGCTAATGCTAATGGTAGATCCTTGTTGAATTGATGATGGACACATCAATGTAGGTTAAAAGTGTAGTTTAATCCTTAAGTAAGCAGGTACACAACTGACAGGTAGTCAGTCAGCGTCAATAATGAAAACCAGTGGAACACGGTACAGTACATTCCAAAGAATGTGGAATGAGCACTGTTAAAGGTAAATTACACAACATAACACATCCCCTTTGGAAGGCAAAAAACAAAAGCATAAAAATGATCATAACAAGCATCATCCCTTTCCATTGACAACAAAAACAACAAAAAAAACAAAAAAAAAACAGTACATCATTTAAAGTGGAAAACTTTCAGAAATGTAATCAGCCAACCAAACAGGAGGCCTTCTTTCACGCCTAGAATTCCTGTTAGAGCTGAAAGTTTCTTGACCAGCACAACTTGAGACAGGAAGACTGGGAATTGTCAAACTAGTCGAAGCATCTGGATCAGCTAAACCTGAAACAGTAGGAACAGCTAAGTTAAAGCTAGCAGCATTTCCACTGGAGATATTAGCATTAGATGACACAGAAGAAGTTGAACCCATCAAATCCTCCAAGTCAAACAAATTAGAGGATTTACTGAAGGAGTGCAAAGGAACAGAATTAGATAAATTGTTTTTGTTGAAGGAATCCAAAGGATCAGAAGAATTATTTTTGTCAAGAGAATCCAAAGGATCACAACATTTAGCAATTCTCTTAAGGTTCCACACTCGTCCATCAGTAAGGCGAACAGAATTGTTCATAACTTCCACAACTTGCATAGGCTCATAAAAACGACTTTCCTCCTTTGGAGTTTTGCCAGGTTTTTTGACTCTTACCCACTGACCAATAACAATGTCAACATTTTTAACATTGTGCTTTGAATCATACCAAATTTTACCCTTTAGATGCGAAGCTTGACTTTTTTCTTTTACAAGATCTTCAGACCAATTAACGACATTGGATTTGAACAACCACCCAGGAGTGAATTTTGTTTGTGGATTTCTACCACGCATAAGAACAAAGGGAGGAAACCCAGTTGCATCACAAATAGAGGTTCTATAAGACCAAACCATTTTTAATACTTGAGTTTCCCAATCCTTATTACTAGCAGACATCTGAATGGTGTTTTTAATGACTCGGTTGAAGCGTTCAACCATGCCGTTGCTGTTGGGGTTATATAAAGCAGTGGTTTTGTGCTTGATGCCTAATCTATCAAAGTACTCTTTAGCTTTACTGGACATAAACTGAACTCCATTGTCACTTAATAAAACAGAAGGAATTCCTTCTAAAGTGAAAGAATTGTCTAAGAACTGTAAAACAGTATCAGTATCAGCTCTGTTGACAATCTTTACAAAAGGCCATCTAGAGAAAAGATCCATCAACACTAGAATATACTTTTGGTCATCACCAACGGGACCCATAATGTCAATAGCTGTGTGCTCCCACGGCGAACTAGGTTCCACCATAGTGCCCATAGGAGGCTTACACAAGACCAAAGATTTATCAGCAACTTGACATGATTTACAATTCCTCACAAATTTATCGATATCAGCATCCATTCCAGGCCACCAAAATGAAGTTTTTACAGTGCGTTTGGAACGGACAATTCCAAAATGTCCTTCATGGCATAAAGCCATGATAGAAGAACGCAACGTTTTGGGAGGAATTACCCTTTCACCAAACCAAATGTTACCTTCCCTGATACTTAGATCAAATCTGACCTCCCAAAAAGACTTCAAGGGATGATTGCTATCCACTTTCTTAGGCCAGGAACCAACTAGATGTGATCTGACCGATGTTAATTCATCATCATTGAGATATTCTTCATCCCATTTCTCTTTCACTATACCATTACCTTCCAGGTCTTGTACATACGCAACTTGAAAGGAATTCCACAACTCATCTTCACATTCTACAAGCTGCTTGGGCATTCTAGACAAAAAATCAGCTATGCAATTTTCTTTACCAGGTACAAATTCCATCTTATAACTAAAATCTTGCAACTTGATGGCAAGTCTGGCTACTCTTGCAGAAGTATTAGTAGTTCCTTCAGTGGTTAAAATTCTGAGTAACGGCTTGTGATCACAACGTAAAATAAATTTTGTCCCCCACACAAAAGCTCTAAAATGATTCACAGCCCACACACAAGCTAAGGTTTCTTTTTCGATAGTCGAATACTTTTCCTCAGTAGGTGATAAAGACCTAGACGCATAAGCCACTATTTGCTCTTTTCCATTCAATCCAACTTGAGATAAAACGGAACCCAAACCTTTGATGCTGGCATCAGTAGTAATAATGGTTTGTGCTTCTGGATTAAAACTTTTTAAAGAAGCAATGTTTGTGATGCAACTTTTTATGTCCTCAAAATCCTGTTCACACTCCACTGACCATACAAACTTAGTCTTATTTTTCAAAAGTTGTCTAATATTATACGTCCTGGTTGCAAAATTAGGAATGTATTTGGAACAAAATTCAGCTAACCCAATGAAAGATCTAACATCATCTTTACCTTTAGGAGATGGAGCACATTTGATAGCATCAATGAGGTTAGGCTTAGGTCTAATCCCTTCACAGTCAATAACATGACCTAAATAGGTAACATGATCACTGGCAAATGTACATTTTGAAAACTCAATAGTGAGACCTTTTTCTTCCAAAATGCTCAAAACTTTTTCTAGAGTTTTGTCATGCTCTTCCTTGTGTTTCCCAAAAATAAGAATATCATCTTGGAAAAATTTTGTGTTTTTCACGGAGGAGAACAATCTGTGCATTAGGCGCTGAAAAACAGCAGCTGCTGAGGCTAAGCCAAAAGGCATTCGTTTGAATTGATAACAACCCTGCGGAGTTACAAAAGCAGTGTATTGCTTGCTGTCTTTAAATAAAGGAATCTGGTGGTATGCAGCAGATAAATCAATTGTGGTGAACCAGTTAGCACCATCGAGCAAAGCTAGCATCTCATTTATTTTGGGTAAGGGAAACTGATCTACCACAATGTTGTCATACAAATGGCGCAAGTCCACACAGAGTCTCAATTTTCCGTTTGCACGTTTCACCACAACCAAGGGAGAAATCCAAGCAGACGCCTCAATAGGCTCAATAATGCCAGCAGAGACTAATCTATCAAGTTCAGATGCAACATCTTGTCTTAAGGCAATAGGGACACTTCTGACCTTATGGATTTTGGAAACTGCATTATCCTTTAAGATTATCTTATGTTCAAAATCCTTTAATTTGCCAATTGACTTCTGAAAAACAGAAGGAAATTTCTTTAACAGTACATCACCAGTCTTAGTCCCTTCATCCATCACTAGGACCTTTTCAACTGAATTGGGATCAAGGATAATGTGTAATTCACCCTGATCTTTCCATCCTAAAACCGATGGTCCTTTTTTTGAAATGTATAGCTTGCCATAAGATTTGCGATTCTTGAATTCGAATTTCAACCAACGAAAACCTATGATATCAATTTTCCCTCCATTGTAACCTTCTGGGTCAATATCAGAAGATGATAAATTTGAACCAATTCGATCAACAAAATTGTTGCGCCAAACATCCTCGTTTACAATAGTGTAAGGCGAACCAGAATCCGCGTAAACTTTAACATGCACACCACCAATGTGCATCCAACATTCAGGCTTATTGTCAACTAATAAACATCCATCTCGAATATTGAGAAGGAGTTTCTTTTTTAGAACCACTGCACATTCAGAGGCTTGATCATCACCACTAGAAGAGTTGTTATCTGAATCAACATCCTCTTGAATGCATTTTACGGTTTTGGTTCTTCTTCTACATGCCTTGGTATAATGGCCATACAAACCACATGCACCACATTTACTCTTCTTAGCCGGACACGACTTAGCAAAAGCTAAGTGCTCAGAACTCCCACACCTGTAACATTTGGGAATTTCGCCACTCATTTTGGGTTTTGCCCAAGTTTCATTCTTTTGTTTGAAATTGTTGACTTTTTTATAATTGGAGCTAACTTTAGCAACTATATCTTTTGTAGTGCTATCTGATTTCAAAGCACTAGCACACCTGCTAGAAGTTTCAGCTTTACGAACTAAGGCTAAGATGTCATCTAGACAGGCGTCGCCATTCATCCATAAACGTTCCTGAATAGCAGGATTGTTTGCGTGCATTACCACCTGATCGCGAATTAAATCATCTAGTAAAGCACCAAACGCACAATCATTCCCCATCTTTTTTAACTCACCCACATAGTCATCAACACTTTCATTCTTGGATTGCTTCCTCTGAAAAAATTTATATCGCGTAATACCAATACAAACCTTGGGGGCAAAATACTTATCTAAATTTGATAGAGCAACAATAAAAACATTACTGTCCCCATCCCCAAGAACAGGTTTGTTCATTTGATTATAACACTTAAGACCTTGTGGACCTAAGGAGTGCAATAGGATGCGTTTCTTTTGTTCTGCAGACATTTTGCCATCAGAGTCCACAGTCTCCATGTAATTCAGAAAATAGTCTTTCCATTCCAACCATTTTAAATCTGGTGAAGAACCTTTAGACCAAAAGTCTTGAGGATTACTCAAAGAGAAAGTTTGTTGACTCATTTCCACGAAGGAGAAGTAAAATAAAATATGATGAATTCAGGTGGAATTGTTCAGTGAAACAAAACTTTACTTGAGAACAAGAAAAATATGAATGGTATTTCCTTCACTGTCCTTTCTTCACCACCAATGAGTTTGGAAAGCAGGAAATGTAACAGTTCGTAAAAACAAAAGAAAGTTAAAAGCCAAAATGTAGAATTAGTTGAATAATAAACGAAATTGTTGTAAATACCTTAAAAACGTTTTAAAAGGTAATTCCTTGTGTGACAGAAACAACTGACTTCATTCGCGTCAGTTAAATGATTGTCCGACTGCTGGTAGGCTAGACCAATCCAAAATGGCCGCCGCGTATGACGCACACGTTCACAATGAACGTCTGACGTAGGAGTGAAGACGCTGGAGATGGCAGAGAACTTGCGAGCATCAGAGGCAGTCACGCGCGAAGGCTCCAAATAGCATTATTCGAAATGCAACGGTAAGAGCTCCGTATTTCAAAGCGCATTAGCTCTGGAAATAGTAATTTTTAGCTTAAAAATAAATATTTAGCGATCCACACGCACATGAAAGGTGCTCACCGCCAAATAGCTCGAAGTCCTTAGAGAAGTGTTCAAAAGCGTCTGGAGATACTCCGTAGCGTCGTCTCTGCTTGTAGATGACAAGGATTAAAATAATTCTTTTTTTAAAGAAAAAAAAAATATGTAGAACATCCCGATCGTCGCCACTTGTTGAATTGATGATGGACACATCAATGTAGGTTAAAAGTGTAGTTTAATCCTTAAGTAAGCAGGTACACAACTGACAGGTAGTCAGTCAGCGTCAATAATGAAAACCAGTGGAACACGGTACAGTACATTCCAAAGAATGTGGAATGAGCACTGTTAAAGGTAAATTACACAACATAACAATCCTGAAATGTAAATACCCATAAAGGGTTACCATGTGTACGTATTTGTTTTTCACAAATCAGGATACTGTTGGAACTGATTGTCGTGAAGTCAGAAATATTGTATCACTGCACCAATGGCTGCAACGCTTTATTATCACGCCAAACTGTATAAAATTAATAAAAATATGTAAAAAATATATATCGTCCTGATTAGCATGGGATTCCAGAGTGTAGAATGACTGGAAAAAACTCATAAATTCAGGAAGGATATTTTCATTTTTGTGAACAGCATGGTTAGTGGAGGTGAATAGTCTGCTTTGGTACGATCTTTTTTCAGTTTAAAGTAATTAGCAAGACATTTTGCAGCTTTGTTTTGTCCTCCATAATATTTAGCTCTAGATTTAAGGAGATATGAGTTGGCATTCTCTGAGGAAATGTTATTAAAAGCAAATAAAGATTTGATTAACTCTTCCAGACAAGATGTCAATTTAGAAAGGTGATAATTGTTTAATACGATTCATAAGTAGATTTAATTTGTTGGACGAGAACCTCCTTTTGTGAGCTCCAAATGAAATGATGAAATCTCTAGAAGCAGCTTTAAAAGCTTCCCAGAAGGTCTGAGGGGAAATATCTAGGTTTTCCTTCTCAAGAAAAAAAGGAGATAGCAAAGTGTTCAAAATTTTGTGTAAATTGAGGCTCTAGATTAGAAGAAGGGAGTTATTAAATCCCCAACGTTTGGTAACAGGGTTAGGTGGAAGAAGAGCTAAATCTATAGTAACCGGTCATGGTCAGATTATTATGGAGCCAGTTTCTGAATGTGTAATGTGTTGTGCAAGAAACTTGGAAACAAACAAATAATCAGGTTGGGAGAAATGTGCAGGGGCGAAAAAGGTGTGTTCCTGGAAGGTAGGGTTACAAAGTCTCCAAGCATCAATGAGGGATCTCTGATTTATAGTGGAAGTGTATTGTGAATGCTTGTGTGAGGGAATAAACTTAGATTTGGAGTGCCGGTCAATAAATGGATCAAAAAACATATTATAATCACCACCAAAAATTACGTAAGTATCCTGAAAAGACATTCATTTCAATAGTATCTCCGGACAGAAAGATTTATCGAATTAGTGGGTGCATATATGTTAAAATATTTGTAGGAATTTTTTTAAATAGTCATGGATGGAGAAACCCATCTTTCCTTAGAGTCGGATTCTTGGGAAAGAACTTGAATGTTCAAGGATTTATGGCAAAAGATGGCCACTCAATTACGCTTCCCTGTACCTGGGGAAGAAAAAATGTGACCCACCCACTGTTTTTTTAATTTATAAATGTCTTTGTGAAGAACATGAATTTCGTGCAATAAAGTAATATCACCCTTTCGCTTGCGAATATGAGTTAAAACTCTCTGACATTTTATTGGCTAGTCTAAACCTTTAACATACCAGGAAATAACTCTTAAGACCATTTAAAAAATAAAAACAACAATATAATCTTGCATATGTAAGGATAACAAAAAAAGTATAATAACAAAGAAATAGCTACTTAATTAAAAAAACAGGCAATGAGATAACAGCAGAAAATGAAAAAAGAAGAACATTTAGGAATGGTTATGAGAAAAGAAAGAAAAATAAGTAGGAAAAGAAAAGGATGAAATAGGAGGAGGATAAGAGAAGAGAAAGCAGGTAAGCTACAAACTGGAAAAAATAACAAAACCAACATACATATACGCATACAAAAACTTGAGGGTGTGGGACCAAAAAGTGGGATGACACAACCAAACTCTGATCAGCCAATAAAGGAGGGGAGACCAAACCACATAAAACGATATCTGCGGAATCTCGACGAAACATGGAACATTCCTCAAAGTAAAAAATTCAAACATGATGAAAACAATTATAACAAATGATGTAAAGAACATGAAATATAATATATCCAAGCAAAAAGAACATGCATGAATAAAAGGCTATCAAAAAAATGTAAACACCCTAAATCAAGTTACAGTAAATATAGAGGTGTCCATCAACTGTTCTTTACAGTTAGCAATACATTTCTGCATAAGGGAGGGGTCCTGATAAGTAGTGCTCTTGTTATTTTAAGTTACTTTGAATAAACATGAATGGAATAACCCTAATCTGGCTTTGAGCGAGCTCAGAGTTGGTAGCATATCAAGAAATAATTTCATTCTGCCTGCTGTGGCCTCAACAAAATCCTGCATAATAAATAGGTTGGATCCAGACTATGAAATACGACCTTTGGCTTCAGCTGCCCTGATGGCCTTAAGGATATCCAGATACTCTAAAAAGTAAAGGATGACACCCCTAGGTTTCGGTGAAGTTGAGGCAGACTAAGCAGAATGAACAAGTCCTTGTGCACTTTGTATGTCCAAAAGAGGGGAAGTAGGAAGATCCAAGACTTTGGAGAGAAAGGTTTGGAAAAAAAGACGTAGGATCAAAAGCTTCTATTACCCCGGGCAGACCATAAATGCGCAAATAATTTTTCCTGTTCCTATTGTCCATGTCCTTAGCATGTTTTCTGAGAGGCAACATTTCAGATTGTAATGCCTGAACAGTTAGTGTGGTGTTTTCGAACAATCAACCCTACGGTCCACTTGAGTTACTCTATCTATAACAGAAGACCATTTGTCATCATGGGTCTGAACTTCCTGTTAGTGTTTTCCATGTTAGGTTTGAGAGCACTGATTTCTTCGAGAATGAGTTCCATTGAGACCATAGATTTGGCTTTTATGGGGGAGAGAGGGTCTTTTTTAGCTGTCTTATATGCTGAGGCATTCGAAGATGTAGATAACTTAGAAGGTAGCTTGTACGCAGACATGGTGTGAGAGTCTGACAGACTAGAGGGAGAGCCTTGACTTACACCCCCAGAGTCCCTATTTCCTCCAGAATAGGGAAGGGGTTGAGAGTGGCAATTTTAGAGTTGTTTTGAGTGATTTGTTAATGTTGAGTTGCAGGTCCTGGTTTCCCCCATATGAAGCTGAAAAAGCCATTGACAGACACAGATACACTGAATTGCAGGTGGAGAGGGAAAAAGAATATTAGGGCATATTAGCAAGAACCTCGTTAAAATTATCGCCGTTTTAGCAGCAGGAGACTGCCACTAAAACAGCGATAATGGGCTTGCTAATATGCGTTATAGAATTCCAATAGAAGCCCAGGTTAGATGTGCATAGCATCTAACCTGGGCTTCTATCTTTGGGCCCCCCAATCCACTACCCGCAAACTCCAGATTGTCCAAAACTGTGCAGCATGCACATCCTTCAAATCTCCCGCTGGCAATCAACTAATCCAGGATTAAAAAGCCTGCATTGGCTGCCGGTCAGGCAAAGAATTCAATTCAAGGCCCTGTGCATGGCCCACAGGGCTTTCTGGAAAACTGACCCTGCCATCATCCAATCCCTGATCACTCCCTACCAACCTAATAGACAGCTCCGGTCGGCCACTTCTTTCCTCGCCTTTGTCCCTAAAATTAAGAAAGCAAGGTGCAGTGCTCCTTTGCTTGCAACCCAGCAAAACAGTGGAATTCTCTTCCTCTCCACCTGCGGGCAGAACCCAACCTACTGCCTTTCCGCAAACTCCTAAAAACTTTCCTTCTCAATAAACACTTATAGACCCCAGCAACCTCCTTGCCCGCGTTTGTCCGCAGTGCTAGGACGCCTCAGGGTAGCTACCGCGCTTTATAAATATTCTTTTCATTTCAGTTCATAAGAAAGTGCCTGTGTGCAATTTGATGGCCATTTGGCCATTTAGACTTTAAGCCCAAAATAACCAACCTCAACCCTTTCTGTATGATCAACATATATATGACATGAAACTTTATACTGTAACACACGTTGACCAGGGCAGTACAGAGTGCTAGGAAAGAAGAACAGCTAAGTGAGAGCTAAGTGAGAGCTTATTAGTTGAAGGAGTTAAAGTTCTGCCTTGTGTGTTGAGTGGTCTTGGACATGGGATCCTACAGCTGCTCCCCTTGCTATAACGAATGCTTAATAAAAAGCTGATCTGAATGGAACTTTCCTGAATTGAAGATTGTGAGATTGAAACTTGAGCTCCAAGCTAAGGGTGTTCCAAGGTCTTGAGTCCTGTTGCCCCAAAGATCGTCCAGGTGAGAAATGGCCAACCCACGTTCTGGCTTCTTGGTATAGGAATGAGAATAGCTGGTATATTTGCTTCAGAACGTTTTATGGACAATAAAAGAGTTTTAAATCGATGCTAAACTCTACTAGAAGCTAATGGGAGTACCATAACCTCTGGCTTAACAGATTCAAGTCTAAGTGCAGACACATTCCTCCTGACTGAATCTAAACTCTACATAGAGCAACGGACATCCACAAATTTGTGGCAGATGTTACACATCCTCCGAACTATAAATAACTCCTTTCGATCTCTTCACAACTGTGTTGATTTTAGGGACCAAGTTGAGGTCCAAATCACAGATTGTCAGGTTTCTGACCTACTCTTTTATAGTAGAATTAGAGGAATGAAACCTGCATTTTTGTATGGACCCAAAACATCTTTGATTATTTTGCGAGAGTCAATGTCAGGAGCTATGGCTTACTGCTTCTGACTCAGCAGACTTGGGTGAGCAACACTCCAAACCCTCTTACACTTAGGGGCCGATTCCGATGTCTGACGCACCTGAGTCCGTCCGACATCAGTCAGGAACCATAACCGACCGACCTACTGTTGTTGTTACGGACCTACAAGTACGATGCAACTGAACCCTTTTCGGTCGCACTCGTATACTTCACAATGGGAGCATGCATTCTGAACGAAATGCATGCTTGCAATGTGAAATGCAGGGGTGCAGTTCACCCCTGCACCCAGTGGCAGGCACCCCAAGGTGCCTGCTACCGGGTCCAGGGGCCATTTGGCGGGCTCGGACCCATGGGGGCCCAACCGGGGGCCCCCCAAGACAGTTTCAGACTCCCTTTTCATGCCAGAAAGACCGGCACGAAAAGGCAGTGGGAAACTGCCATCGTACTCTCTCGGTCGGAAAGAGAAGGCCAGGGGAGTTCTGAAGGGTTCCGGGATGGCGGACGGGCTCTCTGAGCCTGTCGTAAGCCATCCGGAGATCCGAGTCGGATTGCTTTCAAACTGAGCCTATCAGAATGGCTTGGTCGGAAAGGAATCCGAATGCCACGTTCCGATGCGGGCAGAAGGGCTCCAACCGTGTGTCGGAGCACAACCGTCCAACAATGGAATCGTCCCCTTAGTCTGTTACAGAGGAGTGTCAGACACTATTTTAGAGAATTTGAAAGTTGGTGCTGTCTGGTGTGAGGTTGGAGTGAAGTTTTGTGCATCTAGAGAATGCACTATGAAATGGCTTCCTGATAATAAACTACATTTCCCAGCAGTTCCTGAACTCTCACATTGTGGGGACACATCAGCAGCCATCTTGGATGATTTGGTATAACTTCTCTAGTATTTTATGGCATCCTTGCTAGGGATTCGTGATGCAATGTTGTTTCAAACAGGACCTTGCTAACTGGATTCAGGATATCAAATTTACAATGAGCAGTTGCTTCTTCTGAAATTTTCTGAGGACATTTGGACTACATATAGGTATTCTGAAAATTGTTGTGTTGAGGAAGCAAACGTTGTGGTTTGAGACTGACAGAACTGTAAGCATTCTCATGACAAGACAATATTCCACCAAGTGCGTAGTTATAGTTAGGACCATGTTGCCTTAGGAAATGGGTTTTTTGGTTTGTTAATAACTGTGGCACTATTTGCCAAATTGGCACAAAACTTTCCAAAAAAAGGTCTAATCCACCTCATCTCCTTCCTGGAATGTTTTGACCTTATCTTTCAAGTTGGGAGCCCCAAAATGTTTTTCCCCATATAATTTTCCATAGAAAACTGAATTGCGATACTGAAAAAACAGCTGAACATAAATACACCAAATTTGGCAGAAAGCTACATCTTGATCCAGAAAGTCTGCTTTTTGAGATTTAGTGTAAATCCGTTCAGTATTTTTTGAGAAATTAATGTTCAAAATGTATGTATATTTCACACTGTGGAGGATCAGCGGAGCCAACAGAACCAAAGATAAGATCTGATTGCCTGCCACCACATCAACAAAGATGTGGCAGCTGCCATTTAAGGACTTGGGTACTCTATCCCATGTCCTGAGAAAAAAAGTTAAAAAAAACATGCACTGCTAAATACTTCACATATTACATCACTCATGACATGTTATTCTTGAAGAACAGTGGAGAAGCTCAGAGGTTGGAGTTTTAGGTTTGGAATTCAGAGAAGGATGGATTTTAGTAACAGCTGTGAACAGGCGCCCAACAAATTAATATCTGGCAAAACACTGCTATTTGAGTTTGGTGTTGTGAACTCAAAGAACAAGTCTCCAGTATGACATGTTAATGACCATCGTTTCGGCTCTGCCTCAGCATCCAGTGGCCTTGCGGCTGCATACCACACACAGGCCATGCCTGGTTTGCTGCTCTCCTCCTTTTGGGAAGCCCAGGACTGCTTCCATTCGCACATCTATTCAATGTGCTCACAATTATAGGTGTAAAGTGTTCTTTTCTTGGTAATCTGACGTGGAATTTGTTGCTGGGTGTGATGTGTCTAGTCTGCAGTCATCTTGACTGTGATCCTCACAGCTGTGGAACAACACAATGACCTCAAATGAACAAAGGCAAAAAGAATAATCAAAATCCCTGTTTTCCAGGATCCCCTTGAAGAAGTTCCGCTCCATCCGTCGGACCCTCAGTGATGGCGGCATCCCCCTCAAGGAGAGAAATTTCGGAGGCGGACAGAAAGAGGAGCAGAATGTGGGATTGAACTCTGGAACAACTGGGTATCCAGAGAAACTGACCAACTATATGGATGTAAGTGCAGCGCCTCAAAGTATCTGCAGGCGGGGTTAAGAATGGCTGAGAAATGTTAAGTCAGGTGTCATCTGTTAATAGGGGATACTTTATAGTTTAATTAACGTGTGGCAATCTTTGCAGTCACATAACACACAAAAGAGCAGATCAAGTCAGGGAAAAGTGTGTGCCTACCGGTGAAGAGCAGATCAAGTCAGGGAAAAGTGTGTGCCTACCGGTGATGGGTGTGTGAAACATGGGCTGTAAAATGGATGGATGTCCTGAAGAAAGCCGGGCTACATGCCCGAATGGCTGAAACATGTCGACCATGACCATACTGCACAGCGCTAGTGGGTAGTCTTACTACCCGGCGTGTTTTTTAACCCTTGACACTAGGACTTCTGTTTAAACGCTTCCTGAAGTCCGGGTAGCCAATTTTAACATCACTATTTGAGCACTGCACTTTTTTCATTAACTTCACTTGGAGATGTAAATTATGCTCAGTACTTTTGACATCCATTCTCGCACTGGCATTATAGAGGCGGATTCAGGATGGCATGATATATGGTTCCCACATGACGCTAACTCCACCAAATGGGTGGTCTGATGGGAATTATTTCAGCCTTCCGACATTAAATGCCTGAAACATTTTACAGCCCATGTTTCACACACCCATCACCGGTACCGCACTGGTACTGTTGTAGGCACACACTTTTCCCTGACTTGATCTGCTCTTTTGTGTGTTATGTATCTTGATATAGGGGAGCGAGCAGACAGGTCTTGAAACTTTCCCCCTGACCCTCCACATACCTTTTGTTTTTAAGAATCTTTGCAGTCATTCATTTTAGAGCAGAATACCGGAGTAATGATCGCAAAAATCTGAACGCATTGGTGAAAAGCTCATAATCACCTTGGGCGCACCTCTCATTGGGATTCCCCCATGTTGATCGGACACATGTTTTGTAGGAAAGTGTAGTGATGAAGGTCCACGTAGTAAGGATGTATTTCAAGAAGTCTTTATTGTAGATAACATCAAGTAGATAAGGTCTTTCAAGAAGCCCCACCAGGAGCAGCCAGTCTGCTGCTCAGCCCATTCTCAACTGTCACTCCACAGCACACCTGCTCCTAACATTCCGCGGTGCATCATCAAACACCAACATTCGAAGCAGCGCTCAGCACAAACACACTGGCTGAGCAGGAAGTGTACATTGGATAACATTAACAATATGCTGGAATAGAAATATCTTCAGGGTAGGAGGAGTAAACTACATAACCAAACAGAAGTAGGATACTACATATCCCCTTTCGTTCTAACAGAAGCAGAAATCCAATGTGTGAATAACAAATAGCGATAGAAAACCAAGGAAGAGATAACAAGGAAGAACAGCAGAGAAACAGAAACAACGTCAAAGAAAGGAGTAAGCAAAGCAGCACGAAGAGACAGGTGGAAGAAGACGAGGAGGAAGCAAAGGGTTAAACGAAAACCGATGAAGATAACCCAGACTCACTGACATGGAAAAGGTGAGAGGAGAAAACAAGAAACCAGAAGATGGAAACAACAAGGGTCAGAAGGACACAGACGCACCAAAGACTACCCCCCAAACGCACCCACTGTCCAGGCAGGCAGGAAGTGAAGGAAGAACAAGGCACAATGCAAACCGGACACCAGCCTACACACAGACACAGAGAGGAGGGAAAGCGGATCTGCTCCTGAACATGGAAGAAAAAGAATGAACAACAAGAGGAGAAAAGGCTGGAAACAAGGCAAGACAACAGGCAATGTAAGTCCAGAGACCAAGGATGAAAATACGGAAGACATCACAAGGAAACTGAACAAATAAGAAAACAGAGGAGAAGAGTAAACATACAGAAGTATAATACAATCTCCCCCACATTCTTAAAAATTACAAAATGAATGAGAGAATAACATTGCAAAAAGATAATGTAATACATTGTAAACAAACATTGTAAGAAAATTACAGCCAAGGGGAAAGAAACCCATGGCCGTCCTCTACTCTTAGGCAAGAGGGTGAAGAGCACTGTAAATAGGACTGTAACCCATAGTGTGAAAGCCCGTGAAAGGACAACCCCCTTGTAGAGGTCACAAGTAGAATAAAAATGGGACAAAGACCCATAAGACGCACCCTGTGGGAGGGTAGTGATGTGAGCGTAGATGGGACTGTAACCCATGAAATGGTTCCCTGTGTAAGAGTACATATGAGTAGCCCATGTAGGCAATTGTATGTAGGAAAATGGGGCTAGTACCCATTCCCATCCCTGTGTAGGGAAACATAAAGTGTAATGAACACAAAGCAATTTAGAAAATGTGTGTATGAGATAAGGGGGCTAGAACCCATTGCCATCCCTAAAAGAAGGGTGTAAATCGAGTGTGAGCATAAGGCAAAACCAACCCTTAGTCCTTCCTATGTAGGGAAGTAAAAAGTGTAAGGTGTAAACATGTGAGAATCACATATAAATCCCACATAGGTGTGTACCCAGAGCCAAAGAACATAAGACCCACCATACAACAAACTGATGCAGGATGTGAGCATCAACAGCCATGTATCACAGTTTTAAAAAGAATGTAAACAAATCACATATACTATAGTAAGCATAATCCAGACTGCTGTAGAGCGACAAAAACCCATGGTGACAGTCAATATTTAGGGTGAGTTTCCCACGAAAATCTGTGTCGAAACACCAGAGTACGTAAGAAGAGAAGCTTGCCTCCTCCCGATTGCAAAAATGAAAACCCACCTAATAGAAGAAAGTGTGGGATTAGATAGTGTAATTGGACCAGGCGGTTGAGGAGTTCGTGTCACTGGGACCAAAGGACAAAAGAGACACTGACAAAACGTTCTACCTTATTCCTTTTAACCGCAGGGCATTATGTAGTCATGAGACTGAGTAAAACGTCAGCGCCAATAATTTGGAACCACGGCATTACAGTAGACAAAACACACTCCCTAAAAGTACCATATGTGGTCACAATGACAGTACCACATGTTCAAAGATTGAAAGTCCATAAAAAGTAGTGTAAATGAGCACAAGGTCACACAGCGTAGGCAGCAGAATGACTCAAGTACATGCTGCATTGTAGTTGTAAAAATCAGGGTTGTAGATTGTGTACCAGGGAGTGCACCAGCATGATGAAGATGAATAGTCTGCCTGTAGAGTTGATGAGTATGACAGAGCAGGCAGCAGATGTAAACAAAGTCCAATGAAGGTAATCTAGAAGAGCACAACACACCAGGGAGAGGGCTGTCCGATGGTGAGGACACTGGTGGGGCTTAACGGCGTAGTGCTTCAACTTACTAGTGTAGATGTCTTCTTTTCTTTTCTGTGAAGAAATTCTTTCTTGTATGTTAACGTAGCTTGTACCTTTTTTGCAGTTTTTGCTTTACTGTGGATACCTCCTCTTTTCCTTTTTGTAGCCTGTGACTGTCTGTTGAGTAGCATGTTTCATCTTCAGGTCCTGATTTGTAGGCCAGGTCCCTGAGATCAGCTTGTTTCACGTAGGTTAATCCCATCCTCGTCGCCATAAAATGTAGTGATGAAGGTCCACGCAGGAAGCATATATTTCAAGAAGTCTTTATTGTAGATACCATCAAGTAGATACGATCTTTCAAGAAGCCCCACCAGGAGCAGCAAGTCTGCTGCTCAGCCCATTCTCAACTGTCACTCCACAGCACACCTGCTCCTAACATTCCGCGGTGCATCATCAAACACCAACATTCGAAGCAGCGCTCAGCACAAACACACTGGCTGAGCAGGAAGTGTACATTGGATAACATTAACAATATGCTGGAATATAAATATCTCCAGGGTAGGATGAGTAAACTACATAACCAAACAGAAGTAGGATACTACAGAAAGCACATCTTAAGATGGAGGAGTGATGCTGCCCTCAGAAGATGATAGGTTCAGCCCATCTTCCTTCCCAGTTTTTTCTTCTTTCTCCAGCAGGACCTGCAAGGGCGGGGTGCACTTTGTTCCCACCAAATCAGGCCGTCTTCGTGGGATGACATGTCTCCAAGAAGCTCATCTGCACATGCACAGGACCTGGGAGACACATCCCAACATGTCTGCTTTGGGTTACCAACGTTTAGGGTGCACCAACTGTGTCTGGCCGAGGAATGCAGTCCCAGTACCCGAGCTTGAGGAAGAATCAGATGGGTCCTTTATCCCCTTAACTGCTGCCGTCGGCCAACGGTTGTCACGAGCACTACCTCCCCAGTGCTGCGCACGACCGTTGGCCGACGGGCCAGCATTCGTTCTCCGAACGTTCAGCACTGGGCGATGAACGTTTGACGCTCTGATGAGGTTAAGTGCCTCCGTGGGGGTCGCATCACATTTGCCCCCAAGGGCAGACCCCATCCTGACCCTGGTCACTTGCAACATCTGTCGTTAACACCTGCGAGCCTTGAGATCTTCGGGAAACCTAAACTGGAAGACAAATTAAGTCTTCCCCATCAATATACTATTATTAAACTCAGATGAAGAGATTTGTAAACAGCATGCATGTTTTACAAAGGTGTACATTCAGTGACAGGATCGGGTTTATGTACATGTACAGCTTGTGTAAAAGGGTGTCAGTGGTGAAAGGAGCGTGCTCTGTGCACAGTCCTTAAGGAACAAACAGTAATTTTATGAAGTGTTTCTTATAATAAAACACCACAATAACCATGGGTCATTACTTTGTGCATAACGACCTGTCTGTCACAGGAGAGGCCCTGGCAGCCTCTGCACTTGTGATTGTCTGTCCTGATTTACTGCCCCTTCAGCATTACCTTGTCCCTGAACGTCTAGGCCGAAGGCCAGGAGCATATTTATATAATGGCTTACTTACAATGTAACGTTTTAAATATTTATATATTTATTCATTTAATGATGTCGTTATGTATGTGTTTCTTTATTCATGTTGATCCTTAATTATGTACATATCACGTGCATCATTTGCCCAAGGTGGCGAGGTCTCAGGAGAGCGCTGCACTGCAGTAGTGTGCGGTGACATCCACGTAGAGTGCTGTACTAGAGTAGGGAGCGATGAGGAGTCAGGAGATCTCTATACTACAGTAGGGTTGGGTGAGGCTTCAGGAGAGTGGTGCACCGCATTAGAGTGTGGTGAGGCTGCAAAAGAGAGCACTGCACTGTACCCAGCAAACCTCTGGTGCAGGGCTTGGTCATTAGCCGTCTTGATTACGGCAATGCCCTGTTTGCAGCACTCAATGAGGATTTGATTTCCAAGCTGCAGACCCTTCGGACCGCTGCGGCCAGACTGATTCTGGACCTTCCTCCTAGAGCAGCCTCTGCCCCCTGTCTGAAAAAACTCTACTGGCTTCCCGTTCGTCAGAGAAGCCATTTTAAGATTTTCAGTCTGACACACAAGATCCTTTATAATACCGGTCCTAAATATCTTTTAAAGAAACTCAACTGGTACGCACAAAAAGACCTTTAGGGTCCAGCAATAAATCATTTTTGGTCCAGCCACGCGTTTGTACTCCCGTAACCGCCGTCGCTCCTTTTCCTATCTTGCTCCTTTGCTCTGGAATAAATTACCTCCTCATCTTCTATCCATTACCGAACACAAACTCTTCTGCAAATGCCTCAAAACATGGCTTTTTCTCGAATAACCTCTGCTGTTTCAGGAGCAGGCTCCTGACGTCGTCGACTGTTTTTTGCTGCAAGCGTCTTGAGACCTCACAGTGATAAGTGCGCTCTATAAAAACATTTGACTTGACTTGACACTGTAGTGTAGTGGGATGTGGTGAGACCTCGGGACAGCATTGTATTGCAGTACAGTGTCATGAGTCCTCAGGAGACTGCTGCACTGCAGTAGGGTGTGATGAGAACTCAGGAGAGCTCTGTTCTGCAGTAGGGTGTGATGAGGCCTCAGTAGAGCGGTGCACTGAAGTTGGGTGTGGTGCGGAGTCAGGAGATCTCTGTACTGCACTAGGCTGTGATGAGGTCTCAGGAGAGTGCTATACTGCTGTAGGGTGTGGTAAGGCTTCAGGAGAGCATTGTACTGAAGTAGCACAGACCTGCTTTACCCACTTTTTACTTCTGGGGAATTTTATAATTAATTTGCACTGTGAGGAGGCTGGGGAGAGTCTGGAGTTCCTTGACTCTTTGAGGCTTGCACAGCTCTCTCAATAGGTCAGTTCCCCACGCATCATGCAGGTCATATCCTGGACCCGATATGCTCAAAATTTCCTATTACTTTCAAAGAGCCCCTCCAGCTCTGCGCCGCTGCAGCGTGATAAATGAGAGGTCCTGGTGGAGCCAGATTTTCGTCCCTTCAAAGGTGAGAGAGTACTGATCACGCACCACATTCATGATCATTTCCTTTAGAAGATAGCTATGCAAGCAAGTATTGATATCCTGGTGTGTTCCTAGAAACCCTGATGGACAACCAGCTCTGTGTGTGCAATCTAAGATAAGCTCTTTGTCTGCCAGGTCCTGAACGATATGGCAGAAGGTTGAAGCACATAGTCCTCTAATTTGCCCACATCCGCCTGCAATGGGACCCCTTTTATCTGAATGTTAGATCTTCGAGACCTGTTCTCCAAATCCTCCAGAAAGCAGTAGAGGTCTGTGTTCTGGTCCCAGAGATTAAGTATTGGCTTTGAGAGGCCACCAACTCCTCCTCCCTAGCGTTGTTTCCCTGTTCTAATGTGCCTACTCGCTGGCCCAGCTTTCCCATTTCATGGCAGATTTCTTTAACATCTTTAGCCGCTTCATGCTTCAAGGCCGCTATGTTTTCGCGTAGTGTATGGAACAGACACTCCATGAATCAGGAGCCTAATCTCCCATTGATTTACAAAAAGTGAGCAACCCGAAAATACCCTTGAGGGCTTGGGTAATTAAAATGGAAAGGTAAAAGTGCCTTCAAGGGAGTTTATTTTCTATGTATTTAGTAACTCAAATTAGTTATGGAAGGATGAATCAATAATCCTTGTTATGAACCAATCCAATACTATTTACCTTGAAATTTAATATAGATACTTCGTTTTATCAAAACACAACATACAAACAAAGACACAAGGTGTATTAGAAAAATAGTTTTATCAAAAATTCATTGAGATAAGTGACTTCATATACAGATAAATAAACAAATAAGGTTTAGGACTGTGGGTACACACATAAGTAAATTACTACGTGACTCAACAGAACCTAAAAAACACCTATCCCACAACACATTGAATAAAACAAGATAGGGATAAGATGTACTGTCGACGTTTCGGTTTCCTAAGAATCAATTGTAGAAACCATCCTCAGGACTGCTGTCAATTATGATCTGTATAGAGGTATTGTAATCTGTTCAGAATGATCCTGCACCTGAAATACGTGTAAAAAGTTACACTTGATTAAAATTGAGGTGTATCTTTGTTGATTGACTGTGAGTCATTTGATATCTTGACTCAAAATTCGAAACCAATCTATCAGGAATATACGTGAAGTCGTGTCTAATCTTCACACATGTGAAACGTAAGTTCAACTGGCCGTGGGACGATAGTCTAGTTGAGGTGGGGTACACTCTTTATTACAGCCAAAGTAGATGTAGCGTCTACTGAATTGAGTAGACGCTGCGTGACTCTGTGACACTGATATCGGAATTAGATTACTGATGCAGGATTGGCGAGTATCTGCCTCGAAAATAATCCTTCTTATATGAGACAATCTCGTTTTCTCTATGTCTACTTTGGCTGTAATAAAGAGTGTACCCCACCTCAACTAGACTATCGTCCCCAGTTGTTGCGTGGCGTCGTCATGTTCTCCGTGAGGTAAACTGCCTGTCAGGGCAGCAAGGGGGTTGGGGGGATCCTCTAGGTGTCTCTCTCTTCAGACACAGTCGGTTGGGCCCTGCCCAGCCTCAGGAGGACATACGTCTGCACCAGCAGCCCCCAGTCTTTTGGATCAGCCCCGCCAGACTCCCAGCACAGCACAGCCACCCCACTGGGTGGAGGGGTGGCCGCGCAGGTAAGGACTATGTACGCCAGACCTTGTCTAGCCAGATGCAGCGATGTTCCTCCCCAGGGCTTGTGGCCCTCATCCCCCAAGAGCAATGCAACAAAGACGCATCACTGTTATGTGAGTGACCCTGTCCCATCTGGTTTTCTAGATCTAGCAGACGAATGTAGTCCCAGCCTTCCATTGTGTTAGCCTCCAAGGAGTGCCTCTTGGCAGGTGGGCTGCCTATCCAGCAGAGCACCAGTACCCAGCGCAGCAGTAGAGTACGGCTCTTTCACCACAAATTCCCCAGGAGCAGCCTGTGCTGACTCTGTAGGCCTCACTGCGACGGACAGGGCCTTGTTATCTCCCCCACCACTAATCCAGGCGACAAATCACAGCAACCACTGAATGCCGGTTTCTTCTTGGTAGTCTCTTCAAGCAGGACTCCGTACCACTGTATCTACGTGCTCTGTCGCGCAGGCAGACCTCAGTGTCATCACCTCGGTCGCTCAACACCAGGGGACCATCCGGTGTGGATGCTAGGTCTGCAACTGTCGCTCCCTATAGGAAAAAGACCAGATGGCCTGCAGATTACCGGAGGACCTAGCGTGGGATTAGTGAGTCAATGCCAGGTCCGTTGTCGTAGCCTCCATTCTAGGCGCCAGGCCCGTCATGTGGCCTCTCACCTACCAAATGAAAGTGCTCTGTGCTGTCTGCAGAAAGGCCAGGGCATCCAGCCCGCTCTCCTGGGCAGGATAGTCCCGGTGTTCCCAATCTGCTGATGACTCGATATGTGCAGGGGATCTCCGTAATTCATTTCCTACACAGGTGCCATCCTGGACACGCCCCCGGAGTTCATATTTTTGTTCTCTTTACCATGATAGTTATGTAGAATGTTGGAGTGAAAGACAATTGACTGAACTGAGGGAAGAGTATGGTGAACCGAGCTGAGCTCACTGTGTTGGTGGATTTATTAAACTTGGAGTTTCTTTTAAGGAAAAGCATCTGAGGAGGTATTAGTTTCTCAATAAATGTTCTGCATTGGCAAAGTAAATATGTCATGTTGGTCTTGGCCATCCCTGCAGGGCCACCACAGATTTTTGCATCTCTCTGCATTGTTTTGCTAAACCTGTCCTTTTAGAACACTGTATTTTTCCCTGCAAACCAGTGGTACAGTGCTCTCCCTTGAAAACATGGTGAAATTGGCCTGCACCTGTTTGATACTTTAATTTACTTGTATGTCCCTAGTATATGGTACTACATGTTCTCAGAGTCTGTAAATTCAATGCTACGAGTATGCAGCAGCACTTGTTGTGCCACCCACTAAAGTAGCCTTGTAAAGCAGGTCTCAGGCCTGCTACTGCAGCCTGTAGTGCAGTATTAAACTGCAATTTAGACCTGGCAAAATAAACCTTTTGCCAAACCTAAACCTTCCTTTTTATTACTTATAAGTTGCCCCTAAGGTATGTGCTTAAGTCTCTGAGAGAAGGTGGCCTGGTATTTAAAAAGTAGGACATGTGTGTTTAAGTTTTACGTGTCTTGGCTGCGAAAAACTCCTAATTGTTTTTCACCCCTGTAAGGCTGTCTCTCCCAAAGACTAACACTGGGCTCCCTTATTACACTTTATATGTGATAACCTTAGTTAGGGACCAGATAGAGAAATGCTGTTTAAACTCAAATGAATTGTAATTTAAAACCTCTTTAGTGCTAAAGTAAGATTTTAAGTTTATCTCTGAAAATGGCACTTTCAGAACGTTGCCATTTTTTCTGATCCAAACCAAATGTGCCTTTCTGTAAGTGCACATGGCCACATGACGGTGAATGGTTCTCCTGGGTAGTTTTGTGTATTGTTTCCAAACATAGAGACAAAAGAGGCCTTGGTGTGGAGGGGGAGGGTCTTCCTGACAGGATGGTTGGGGAGGAGTTGTGACCTGCCCTGATTACACTTCAAAGGACCTTGCCTGCACCACACACAAAGGAACTTGACACCACACCTGCCCTTTCCTTTCTCACCCTACACAGTTTGGAACCAAGACTAGGGGAAGGGGAAGAAGTCAGCTTGCAAATTGATAGGGGTGGCAGGGCTGATCTGATCCTACTTGACCTATCTGCCGCGTTCAACACAGTTAATCACTCAGTTCTTATGCAACGGCTGAAGGCAAGTGGGATTCGAGACAGCACGTTGGCCCTTCTCACCTCATTCCTGACAGGCAGAGAACACAAGGTCTGCTGGGATAACCTTAAGTCGGACACAATTATCCCCCCTTGCGGAGTCCCACAGGGGTCGTCCCTTTCACCCACACTATTCAACATATATGTGACTCCACTCTCCAAACTAGTCAAAGACTATGGCTTATCGCTTGTGTTATATGCCGACGACAAGCAAATCATAATCTCCATATCGTCTATGGAAAATGCGCAGATGGCTAGGTTCCAAAGCTGTCTCGACCACATCATACAATGGATGCACCTTAACCATTTGAAACTAAATACTCAAAAGACGGAAGTCATGGAGTTCTGCAATGGTTTTCCCATTTGGAACTCTGCTTGGTGGCTGGCAGTGGCAGGAATCTGTCCAACACCAGTGGCCAAAGTGAGAAACCTGGGCGTTGTATGACCTTATGTGTGCTTGGTTGTAAATGTATAATAAGCCAGTGCTTCAGTGAGCACCCCAGGGTGTGCAAACACATGCAGATGTTGAAGTGTCAGCAGTCATTAATAGTGGCCAGCAGCCATTACAAGGGATGTGCATATATTATCCCATTTTCATGCAGTAACATTTGGCAATTACAGATTACTTCGATTGTAGGAATGGTGGTACTTCTCCGTATTCATGTTCATTTCATGAAGCTTTATTCGGCGCATGTAAACAATGTCCATAAAAGCACCCAAGCAAAATGCATTATAAAATACAATACAGATACAGGTTAATTAAATAAATAACTTAAAAAAACATACTTTTCTGTGCTGTATTAGATTTGTTTGTTGATTTAGGGGTGATGTACAAACATCATGACATGTTAAGCTTGAGATGTATTGCATCCACAGTGGGGTTACAGGGGTGCTGGATGCTGTCCATGTCTGTGTGGTAAGAAGACGCTCAGGGCATTTTTTAGGGTTAAGGCGAGCTCTGATGAGCATGGCCCTTCTCCTGTGCCTAGGGGCTGACAGGCCCCTGTAGCACAGAGCTCGTCTTTCTCTTGCATCAACATTAGACTCTTAGGATCATGTTTTGTTCTTCATATAGCCAATAGGAATGGGTGATTTGTGTTTGCTGCATAATGCTGGATTTGAGGGCGTTAGGTGTGGACAGCTTTAGGGCCACTTTACAATTTTTCTGGGATATTGGGGGTATCAGTAGCTCCAAGGACTTGGAATTCAATAGATTGTGAGTGTGACCCTGTCAGGCCTCTACGAAAGGAGGAATAACTGGGGAGATTGGTAATTCCTCACCAGATTCCCATGGTATTTTGTCATTTATCCCAGGTTTTTTACCTTATTGCAATGGGGCCAGTCTTGGGCATGGAGTCTACTCCTGCTTGTTGGGGTTGTTGAGTTCCCTGCCGAGGACCATCATTCTTGCATCGCAGTCCTGGGTACAGAAATCTAGTGACCATCTCCCCACCCTAAATTTGGGCGGCCATCACTCTGATCCGCTGGAGGCTCAATGGCGGATGGGTCACCAGGTCAAGGGTTTCCGCCAGCAGAGACATCCGAGTCTCCACCTGTGGTAACTCTTTTGTTCCCCATCTCAAACTGGAGTGGGAAATAGCAGGTTTGATGGGGTAGATGTTATGGTGACTCGCTTGCTCTGCCAAGTTCTAAAGGGCCACCGTAGTGTGCATTGTTATTAGAATGCAAGATGTTGTACTTGAAATCTGTAATGTTGGTGAAAACTATGATAAGATTTGCCAATACCTACCGTCTGCTCGAGGGTGGAGGAGAACCTAGGCAGTAATATCCTGCATCTCGTACTTGTAATCCCCAGGTTGCATGAACGCAGAGTTAACGCACTCAGTGTTTCACCCGGTAATTGTGCACAGTAATTCCGCACCTGATAATACAGTGTGAGGCACTGTAGGTGGTTTTTTCCCTAACGTGGAAAAACTTGTTTTCGCCTGAATTGTTATTTTCGCTTGATAATTGATAAATAAATACTGCCCCACACCTTGTAACAGGGACCCAAGTGTGGTTAGACCGAAGGAGAACGATGTAGTGCTGCACTAGTATTGGAGGTTCTCAAACCTCTGTGTGAAAAGGAGGCTGCTGTAGCGCCCACAAGCAGTGAGGCACGAGGCAAGCTCTGTGGTGCAGCGCTAACATAGCTGGTTCCAAGGACAGCTCTGTCGTCACCGCTGCGAAGCTGCAGAGCTTTGTTTGCAGCCTTCATGAAGGGTGATGGAAAAGTTTACAAAGTTTGCAAAGCCACTTACTTTGCCACATCCGCGTGAAGAGGATGACGCCTGTGACAAACCATGTCATCTCTGTTCTTATTTCTTGTTCACAAAATGACTCTGCATACGATGCCCATCGCAGAAAACAGCTTTCTTCTCCTTCATGTGGTGCTACTGTGCATAAAGAAGCTCACCAGAAAGGTAAACTTTCAGAGAAAAACCAGCATATATTTGCCCCACTTTTTAGAAAAGCTAATATCAGGTTAACAGTTCAGAGAAACTCTGCAGACATGTTCCAGCTTGGGTGGGTTCAATGGGAGGAAACATTGTCTCTCTTTTTATAAGTTAAGGAAATAGATTCCAATTCATGTGCAAACACAATTAAGAGCTGTTTGATAACTATCACACCCAGGCATATTTCCCTTTATAAATTTCTGCAGACCAAGCCTGCTAACATTTATCAGGGGAAAAGGTCCTTGAAAAAGGCAATGTATGCCTAATTCAGTGTTATAAGATCCTAATTCTGCAAGCTGTGCCCCATTTTACAATTGAAAACTCCGAATAGGAGGTGTTTGCAATGGGTGGTAAATACCTCACCCCGGGATAAGGAATGCTATTAGACCCAACTTGTAATGAGAGCCTATATGGTGAAAGTAACCTTTCTTAAGGGTCAAGGGAAACACGGAAACTTCACAAACATCAAAAATCTGGAACTTGACAAAACGTCAGGAATGGAAAAGCCTTCGGACCTTCTACTCTGGAGCTTTAGTGAAAATAGCGCTGTCGTCTATGCCTGTTGAGGCATTAGAAGAGTGCTGTAGCGCAGAGCTGTGTGCGGTGAGTCCCTTCATCTAAGAGTCACAGACCACCCTTCTCACCCACTCGCAACTGGCCCACTGGGGTTGACAAGTAGAGGGTGGTCGAGAGGACAACCATGTACATTTATGGGACCGGTGCATCTTCAAGGGCTGCCACCATTGTGTACTCCACACCAGCCACTATAAAAGGCCTCCTCCCTTCAAGAGAACCAGACACCCACTAGCAGAACAGCTTTTTTGTGAATCTAGAGATAAATCTACAGCCTTACACGTGAAAAGAGAGCCTTAAAATACAAAAAGATAGGGGAACACGGTGATGTAAGTCATATGTTAGTTTCTGTAATGCAGAGAAGCTCCCTTCCAGCAACAAATTAGCCAGACAGAGAGTCCTTAAAATGAAGTGGCCAACCCCATCCTGACTGCAGCACGCTGGACACAGGATATAACTAGATGGAGTTTGTTAGTGGAACCTTCTTTTTCTGCTTAAGACTGGACATGTGTTGTACTGTACTCTCACCTGTATATCGCTTCATACCCCTGATGAGACACGGAAGTGTATTTGCAGATGGGCCACAGGCTGTGGGTGTGCTTGGGTGAAGGAGTGAGCCCTTTTGGTGTTTCCCTGCAGGAAGTACTTCGATGCTATGATGGCTAGAGTAGGCTCTTATCCTGTTTGTTACTGCACCTCGTTATTTAGTAAGGCGGAAGTGAGAGGCAGGATACGTGTGCTGCTAAACGACATCCCTATAGATTGTGTGTGATTGAAGTGTGGCCTGTATGGGAAGTGTTTTAGTGTCATGTGCATATGGAAGATGATGCTCACATTGTGTTACTGTGGAAGGCTAGCCATGTTTATGTATGGAGGAGAGCAGTGGAGAGGTAGCTGCACATGTGGCTGTGCCTACCAACATTGGTGGTGATTTGAACCAGTATTGGATGCGTATGATCCTGATTCTGTGTCGTTAAAGCCCTCCTCGTGGTTTGAAACGGTTCTGTCAGCTGGTTGTGTGACCCTTTATCCACCATTTGAGAAGAGCCATGTCTTCAGTGCCTGTGAGCCGCATGGTACAGGCATCTACGTCCGCCAGCCATAAAGGAACGGCCGCTGTTGTTGGGTCAGAGGTAAACATACTCACTAACAAGGAACACTTTAGTTCTCACAACCTCCTTCTGCTGACTGATATCACAGACCTAGGGCAAGAAGACTGGAGGTTTTCCCCAGTGGAAATTCCAGTTTGAGGGCTGCAACTATATTCTAGTGTTATACTGCATTTTGGACACTGAATTGTATCTGTGCAACCAAAAAAGCTGTTGGGTAAATAAAATATCAACAGCCACCGTTAGCAATATTTAGTTCCAACAATCAACTGGAATCAAAATCCATGTTTGAAATTCGATGCATTAGAAATTAACCATTTCCAGTTGGCCAGCTGGACTTTCCACTGGGGTGCGAATATGGATTGCCCTTCGTGGAGAGGTTTGGGAGGAAGAGAACTCGCACTATAACCCTAATCCAGACGCATGCACACTCTCTTCTGTCTGAAAACCTTCAGGTACATGGCCGAGACTTTTGTTGCCCCACCCCCTCTATTGCAAATGTATTCTCCTCTGGCTAGATTAGCCTTTGCTTTTGATGACTGTACACTTTTGCTTGTTGCCAGCTAACTGCTGTGTACTCTCTTTTAGGCACAGTATTATGGCGAGATTTCCATTGGTACACCGCCCCAGACCTTCACCGTCATATTTGACACTGGCTCGTCTAACCTCTGGGTGCCTTCGGTCAAATGCTCCTTCTTCAACATTGCTTGCTGTAAGTATGTAGCGCAGAACCAGGACTAGCACACACCCACAGTGTCTACTGTTAGAAATGGGGCAAGGATTCAATCTTCATGGATAACAGGCACCATTGATCCTCTCTACCACCCAATCACAGCTGATCATCATCTATATTTGGCAATTGAAAAGACAACCTTCCTTTATGGAGCATGAGCTTAATTCCCATAACAATTAGCATGTAAAAAAGGATATACACATATTGAAGAGGCAATATCCAAAAATAAAACCCATACGGCTTATGTAGAGTTTAGTTGACCGGGTACTCATTACAAAAGTTGCAGAGTACCTATCCGTCAAACTGCCAGTTCGCCCACTTTATTTAGAGGCAGCGAAACTGTCGTGTTTCCACTCGTGGAGCGTCCACTAGCTCCTCCTGTGGAAATCATTGACTGGCGGTCTGAATGAAATTGGGCCATCAGTCAAAGGACCTCAGATCAACTACCCTTTCTAGAGCAGATGTGTTGGCATGCCTTTTATCCTGTTTGGGTGTCGGACAGGGAAAACCTGGCAGTCCTGAACAGGAAAGCAAATAAATGACTCGCACACTATGGGAGAAAATTCCCAGCTTGTCAGAGACATTCCATTTTCTTATTTTTCCAAAACAAGCTCCTGCTTTTTGGAAATTTGTTTTGGAAAACCAAAATACTTTGCTGTGAGGGAGCATTGACCATGGCACTTGCACATCAAAGCCTCAGTGCCTTCATTGCCTCTGTAGGGAAAGAGATCTCTGCCACAGGACAATCTGTATATATGGCAGGCTGTAATCCATCAGGGCAGTAAAGTACATCCCTCCACTGCACTGGCAGCACCGAATATGCCAGGGGATAAATAACATCCTAGCTCTTGTAGCAGGATTATTATGACAAAGTTTGACACCTATGCCACCACACTAAAGCATGTGCCCTGCCACAAAGGCTAGTATTAAACCCTCAGTCTGTTCCATTTCACATCATCTGTGGATCTAAGGCTGCAGATACTGCTCACAAGACACCTCATCTAGAGAGACCAAGAACCAAGCAAAACTCTAAAGGTGTAGTAGTATGACCTCTCTTTTTAATAAGTGATTTTTTTTAACTTCCATGCAGTTTCAGTAAGAGCACTTGTTTCAGTGTCTTTCCTGCCAAAGAAATCTCAATCACATGTATGTTTCTGACAGATATTGAAATTGATTCCTGCTGCATCCTTCTTTTATCTCAGTGACTGATTACAAAGTCTTTATCTACTTTCAAGCCTGAACTCCTCTCTGTTATTAAACTGCTGTGGGAAGGAGGATGTGAATTAGGCCAGTGGCACACCTCTTTCCCTCACTTACAAACTGAAGCATTCAAGGGAAGAGCGGCAGGGCGGGCAGTGGCACCGTGAACCACCCACTTAATTAGATGAAGGATTGGCCAGTGGCAGCTAGTGGGGAACAGTGGCGGGGGAGATTAGAAACAAGCATTTGCAATGCAATAGGTCTCGTATTTATACGAGTTTGAGCTATTGGCATAGTAAATGACAATGCCTTTTATTTAAGTTTTGTTTTTTAAAACATAAATAAAAGGCACTGTCATTTACAATGCTAACAGCTCAAACTCTCGCAAATGTGTGACCTATTGCATTGCAAATGCTTGTTTTATAAGATTACGCCTAAGCAGTGATTTAAGGAAAAGCATTATGCAAATGTGGGGCGATTTTTTTTTTGCGGGCCCGGGCCGATTTTCAATCCCAATCCAACCCTGATATAACGAAACATTGCAACTGCCCTACATTTACTCCATGAGAAGAGCACATTCAGAACATTTCGCAGATACAACACTCTGAGATCTGCTGCTTTTGTCTTTTGATCTAGGGGCGGAGCCTATTCTCAGACGGCAGCGGGACTCGTATTCAATGAGATAGTTGATAAACGTGAACAGCGCTAGGCATGGAGGAGGTGTTTCCTCGGGAAGAGGTCGTCTCTTCTCTGATTCGTACAGCGAAGAGAGCCGGTTTCAGTACTGAGGACGGAAGCTGAGGATTACCCAGAACTACGGGCCCGCCTGGGGTGGCGGCTCCAGTCTGGGAGGCGGTGAGGACTGAGAGTGAATGGACGCTGGTGCAAAGTGTGTGTGGCGCCAGTGCAAGGTGTTGCATCTGCAACGGACGTGCAGAGTTCGGTGAAGAGTTCACATGAGATTGGCGCTACTGCATACAATGGGTGCACTTATCTAATATAGGGAACACAGTTCCCTGCGTACGTGAATCGGAATTTGGAGTGTGCTAACGTTTCGTTAGCTCAGGCTTTGAAAGCAGGTCATAGCACTAATGAAAATCCGGTCAAAGAGAAACATACACGCCAGTTATATTCGCTACGTTTATCTGATGAACTGTGTCCAGCACTTTCCTTGATCGTGATCTGTTGCACAATAGTGAAAATGCTATGCAACCTCTCGGTGCAGCAGGTGCAGAGGGATTTGAGAAGATAGTAGATCGCCTTTTACCAAATTGCTAGCAACATTCCGGCAGACACGGAGGAAAGAGTCTGGAAGAGTTGAAAAAGCCCGGGAGTTGGGTGCGTGCATGCTCGCGCTAAACAGAATTTCTCTTTAAAACACGTGAGTGATGAGCACGCACGCTACAGCAAAAGTGAAAGCAGCTGAAGCACCACGTCTGGTGAGTGGTGTGCGATATGTGCACACCATGGCGAGAGAGGAAAGCCAGATGGCGTCTCTGCTCGTGCCTGTGCGCATAACCGCACACTCTATGCCGGACAAAAAGCTGTGGTCGGCTTTTTAAAGCCCACTCACTAAATGTCTTGCCAGATCAGCGCACGCGCTGGCTCAGGCGAGACCTAAAAAAAGAAATAAAAAGAAAACTTACCTGCTGGTCGACAGTCGCTAGCCGCCGCTTCTCCTTTGATGCAGGAACCAGGAAGCACACAGGCTCCCAGATTACCCTAGCCAATCACAGTGCTGCATTACAATAAAACTTGATTTTGTAGTTAATGGGTCTCTTTTGCTTGCAGACAATGTGCTCGTCAATACCATGAGAGAGGAGTGTGGGAGGTGGATGACGTACACAGTAAAGGAAACACAAAGGGAAATCATGAATTGGTAAAAACGAGAAAAGACTGTGGAACAAATAGTAAACACTAGCATGCGAGAGAACGGTACAAATGTAAAAGGGAGTGTGAGGCAAACATAGATAATTAGAAAGAGGTGAAAGGATGCGGGTGATAGGAAGGAACCATGAAATTAAGTAAGGAATAAATGGTGGCAAGTAAGATAAAAGGGTGAAAAGAAGAGTAAAACATATAGGATGGAAGGGTGAAAGGATAGATACATGGAAATGTGAAAAAGGATGAATAGAATAGTGAAGGGATTGGTAGGTGAAATTGGTAACAGATGGAAAGAACAAGAATAGACTGGGGGCAGATTGATGGATAGAGAGATACATGGATAATCAGCTTTGGATGCATTGAAGGAAAAATATATATGAAAGGGTTGATGGATGAATACATTGCAAGGTGGAGGGTTGGACAGATGAATGAATAAATAGAAGGTTGAAAGAATTCATGGACAGATATATGGTAGGATGATGAACAGGAACTCTCCTGCGGAGGGTCGGGCTGTCCACTTCACATGCTCAGTGTGATGGTTGAAGTTAGTGGGTGTTTTTATTTTCTGTCTTCTCCCTTGAGGGTCAGAGATGCTTCTAATGGGAATTAATTTGATTTCGACGCTGTGGAGACATCAAAGCAGCATTATCTGTTTTTTGGAGGTAGGAACTCCCTTACAAAGAGATATTTAAGGCGTTTTAGTGAATATATCTTAATTTGTTTTTAAAGGAGATGAAAGTGCCTCTTTTAAGGTTTGTCTGAAAATCATGAACTTAGTGTGGAAGATCTGAGTAACACATCAACACACACCCCCAGGGATACCCAAGGGAGCGAACTAGAGGCTTTGGGGTCTCAAGGGTGAGATGGCCTCGAACCTACTACATGCACACAAATTAAGCTACCTAAGATTTGTATTCAATTACGTTACAGTGTCCCTCTCAGCATTGGTCAGTAGGAGTGCTGGACATTCACAAAAATGTAACGGGTTGTCCTCACACACCACCAGGTGTCATGCTTCATCATAGGACAAACTTCGCTCTCCAAAAACCTGGTTTGATGGAGAGCAGGAGGCACTTCAAATTTAGAATGGGCTCCTATTAAAAATGAATTAAAAACCAATATGGCATCCTAAATCCTACTTATTCTTTAGACAAAACACTTGGTATTCAAAAATGAAAATGTGGGGATAAGGGGAACTAGTACCCCATCACTACTATTACTGTTGTCTACATGTTTCTGCTTTGTGGCTCAGATAAGTCCGCTGCATTCTTCAGGATGACCAAATAAGCTCCTAATGTGGCAATTTTGTATTAAGAATGCCTCGTGGGTAGGGTGACCTATGTTTACCTGTTATCTGAAACAGTTAATAAATACCTGTAAATACTTAAATGACTTTCTTAGATGCCATTATTAAGAAAGGGAGACATAAGTAACGCTTATATGATATGTAAGCATGCATCATACGCATGTTAATGTGATATTGTGACACTTCACACATGAGGGAATCGTAAAAGAGTATTTCTATACTAAATTGTGTGACCAGTTCACAACCTTACCCCAAAAAAAGATCTTCCATGCCCCATGGAAGAAGTGCTCATGGACTACTGTATTCACACTCTAGGGATAGTAAGTTTAGAAGGAAATTCAAGTTAGGCCATATCACACATTCTCTCATTCAGATATATGCAGGGAATAGCTCCCTTCACTCATTTGCTCGCTTACTGCCTCACAGTTCGTCCCTCGCCGTACACATGCACGCGTCTGCTCCTCCCTCCCAACGATGTGTGAATGGAAGGGAGGAAGCGTTTTTAAGCTCAACTCATTTTGCGGGAATGCGAGATGCACTGCACCTGTGGAGGAAAATGTGGCTGATTGTTCAAGCATGTGTGTTCGTATTGGAGACACTTGAATAAAACTGGGTCCATCACAGTGAGGGGTGCGGGGGGGTTCCCTTCTTGAAGTTCATTTTGATGCTCATTTCTGTGTTAGATGGAGAGTCCACATTAGTGAAAAGGAGAACAATGATTATTGGGCATTCCCGAAATACAAAGCTATCAATATACCAGCATGGACTAATGACTAAGTGGGTGTAAAGCCTGAGGCATCCTCACATGGTGAACCAAATCTTAACAGCTGTAGTGACACATACGTAGATTAAGATTTCAGTCCGAGATGACAACAAGGTTGTACATCTGGGCCGTACGCAGTGGCCAACCCCCAGTAATTAAGGACAGCTCCAAGTGACCACACAGCAAGTAGCACTCAGGTAATCGCATTATCATTTCCAACTCGTCAAGACTACTGTAACCAGAGTAACATTGTCAGGTTATCATTATTCATAAACTGATATAAATATATTTATATAAATATCACCCCATTGGAGTTAATAATAGAAAATCTACATACAATAGGACCATGATTTTGTTAAGGACATTTAGGGCAGTATTTATATCCAATGGCATTTCTGTATAAAGTACAACCCCCCAACACACACCACGTTTTCAGAATATTTCTCTAGGCAAGAGATACATATAACTTAAGGACCGAAAAAAACAACCCCTGTAAGGCCAAAGAAATAACATCCTACCAACCTTAAATGGAAGCATTAGGAAAGCCTGGGTGACCCTTTGCAAACGCTCACCGTGGCTCTTCCCTCCCCAGAGGCCCCAAGGTCTTGCAGATGCCTTCCCATGGTCAGTATTATCACTGCTCACTGGCAGGTCCAACATGACTATTGTTGCAAAGTCATCCTGTGCCCTGGGCACCCCCTACTTTTTGCTGGCTGGAACTGGTGTTAACAGACTCTGACTGGCCCTCGGCTCTGTTTAACCAGGCCGAGGGCCAGTGCCAAGCTAAAAAGAACACATTAGAATGCAGTTAAGACAACCAACATACACTAGGGTACACTATGGTATGGTGGGGTACCCCTGTAAGTGGCATGACCTACCTCATAAGCCCCTGGTATGTAATAGGTCAGGGGATTGAAACTACCTAGAAGTCTCCAGTATCCTGAGGCATGGCAGTTTAGAGGCCAGTAGATTTTCTACACTAGCATGTGTGCAGTGCTGAAGCCTGAGGTCAGTTTAAAAGCATCCCTGGGGGCCAGGACAGCCTTCAAACCTTAAACGGTGCCCAAACTCGACTTTGGGGGTAGGGGCCCTTAAAAATGAAAAACCTACCATGTTTTTGCATATTAGGGACCCCCAGGGTCAACCCTAGGTATTCCAGGGGTGGGGGGTCAGTTATCTATAAGGTACACCCTTATAAAATGAGTTTTTATATGCCTGGGTAAAGTGAAATTCTTACATTTCACTCCCTATATTGTGTTAAAGAGCTGCTCAAATGCGACTTTGATGCTAGAAGAATTGGGTAAGGATAATATGCATGAATTCTGCAGATTCAGAACCCCTGAAGTCTCCCTTAGTTGCACAGGGGGTGGGGGTCCTGGACAAATTAGAGAAATACTTATTAAATATGGTTTTATAAGCCCTGGTTCTTGAAAAGTGGCCCAAGTCATTTTCCCCATTGCAAACCCCATGGCCCATAGGTTAACATGGTAGGAAGTGATTGATTAATAAATATTGATAGGAGAGGACAAGCCGGACCATTCAAAGACTTTCCAGAATGGTAGTAGTAAATTCAACAATATTTTATTGTTGAATTTCTCCTAAAGTGTACATACAAGAAGTTATGAGACTTTCTTGTTTGTAAGTCCAAATTCAGCCTTTCAGTGGCCTGCCCTGATTGGTCAGAGTTAAGTGGATTAGCCAGGCTGCTGGGAGGGCAGTGTGCTGGTCTATAGGAGTGCCAGGCCAGGAGGTGGCGTCGTAAACTATGCTCTTCAAAGGCAGAGGGGAGGCCTGGGTTTCAGTCCACTCTGACAGTCTTGACCCAGAGTCAGGGCTAGGCTTAAGGAAGGTATGTGCAGATGGTAGGGGGAGAGTCCATGGAAATAAGCCACCCCGGGGGGGGGGGTGTTTAACTAGCTCTTACCTCCGTGCTGGAAATTCAGCTATTATGGGTTTGGAAGAATGATGCACCCTCGGACAAACTAATGCCACACTCTACAGGATGTGGTCATAACTATGAGGAGTTGCCCTGCTTTCATTGGTCATCAGTGAGCTGGTGCTTGACCCAGAGAATTTTGAATAAGTTTCTGAGAGGGGCAGAGCCCTCCAGATCTGCTGCTTGAAACTGAATGAAGCAAGAAGTGCCCTGCTGAAGATTTTGCTGGGCAAGGAATTCTAAGGCCTGACCTATGAAGACTGCACCATCTTAAACTACAGCCCTGTGGATTACCTTGCTGCCAAAAGACTCAAGAGTGGAACTCCCAGCAAGCTACAGGTTAACAGAGCTCACCTGGACAGCCCCACAAAGAATTCAAAGCCTGGAGTACCAGGGGATTTGTAAGGGTTTTGTTCAAGTGGATTGCAGAGTTAAAGTTTCACACTTTCAAGGACCCTCTTGGAGATTCCTGAACTTTGGATTGTGTGTTGGATACTTTGGGACCCGCAAGCAGAACGCCAGGAAGGTGTTCTAACTGGACCCCGCTTGCTGAAGAAGGCGGCCCACTAAAGTAGTGAGAAAATTCTTCAGAACAATTTATAAAGGTGTGTCCCTGACAGAGAAAAAAAATTGACTTAAAGGGGCACTGTTGGTTTCTAAGCACTAGAAAGTGACTAATCTTTAAAAATTCATATCTCTGGTTCCCTACAGTGGACTATTTTCGTTTTGGTGTCATTTAAAAGATACAAGTATTACCTATTTTTAGGTTTCGCTGGGGGGCGGAGCCGTTAGGCTCCTCCTCCAGAGAAATCTATTGAGTACAGTAAGGCACTATGGAACACGCCCCCCGTCCCATTGGCTAGCTCCATAAATGGAGCCTAGCCATTGGACGAGGGGCCTGTCCATCAATGCCGGACCAGACACGGGGGCGTTCCCGAGATTCTTTGGCTTTTGCCGACGTCACGCGACGCCGGGAACGCCCCCGAGTCTGTTCCGGCATTGCCGGCACCTCCCTTGCTGCTCGGGACGGGTCTCCCTATTTGTTCCTAGCTGCCCCTCTCCCGCCTCCCTCGTCCTCTCCCGCCCCCCTCCCGCCGTTCGTGTACTCTCCCGCCTCCCTCGTCCTCTCCCGCCCCCCTCCCGCCCCCCTCCCGCCGTTCGTGTACTCTCCCGCCCCCCTCCACTAGAAACTCGCCGTTCTGTGTAAAAGTGATCAGCTGTAGGGGTTTGTGCGTTTTTAGCGGGGATAGGAAACACATCACATAACATTTCCTTAGAGAGAGAGGAGCCGGCGCCCGTGCCTGACGGTGGGCGGGGTTGCTGAATCAGGAGAGGGAAGTGAGAGGAAGATGGCGATCTAACGCCTCCTCCGCTGGTGAGCAGACCCTGCGCGAGAAGCCTCGAGCGCACAAAACTTCACCGGCGGCTCCCCTCGCCTCAAAAAGAACAACAAAGCACCGGCGAGGAGCTGCGTGGAGCCGCTAAAAACCCCCCACAGAGAAAGCGGTAGGAGCAGCAGAGCCCGCCTGAGTGCAGCGGCAGCAGTGGGCGTCCCGGGCAAGCTCTTGTAAGATCCTTGCAATTAATCCCGATTTCCGATTGGTAATTGTGTATTTAAATAAATAAATGCAGCCCAGTTACTCCTTGCACTGACGGAACCGCAAGGGAAAGCAGGCGGTTACACAAGACCACTTGTATTTAAAGAAGCGCTGCTTTCATATGCAACTCCAGGGCTGGTATTGCTGTGGGAGGGGGGATGGCAGCGCCAGAAGCCCCTGTGGGGAGGGCAGTGCACTGCAGCTCGTTCACTGTTGGCATGCCGTGACACGCGTGTTTAAGGCTCTCTGCCTTGTATGCTCACACTTCTGTTATCTGGTCAGCCGTGTGGGTATTTTAGTCGTTGAAAATACTGCAGCTTCAGGTGTCTGTCTACGCTAGTGAAAGATCTTGTGGGTAGAGCGCAGTTACACGTGTAGCTTGCCGGCAGGGTTAGATGCCTGGTGTGTCTGCCACTGAAGTCTTTCTCATAGCACAATGTACGCACCTATCGCCTCCCAAAGACTGTATTCCGGAGGCGTGGGAAGTGAAGACGGGTTTTAACAACATGACCACCAAGCGAACCGTCAAAATATCTTCATGTAAATAGTGTGAGCAATTCATATTTTGTGTATGTTAATGACAGACTTGCAAATTGAATGCAATTTCTGTGACGTAAATCTCCCACCCCCATTTTTTGTTACTTAAGCTACCTAGCGTTAGAAAATTACAATATATTTTTACATACGGTGTCAGTTGTTGTATTGAATGTTACTGTTACCAGTTTAATTTTTAGGCACATCGTGCCACATTTTTACTCCTTGCACTGACGGAACCGCAAGGGAAAGCAGGCGGTTACACAAGACCACTTGTATTTAAAGAAGCGCTGCTTTCATATGCAACTCCAGGGCTGGTATTGCTGTGGGAGGGGGGATGGCAGCGCCAGAAGCCCCTGTGGGGAGGGCAGTGCACTGCAGCTCGTTCACTGTTGGCATGCCGTGACACGCGTGTTTAAGGCTCTCTGCCTTGTATGCTCACACTTCTGTTATCTGGTCAGCCGTGTGGGTATTTCAGTCTGGTTGAAAATACTGCAGCTTCAGGTGTCTGTCTACGCTAGTGAAAGATCTTGTGGGTAGAGCGCAGTTACACGTGTAGCTTGCCGGCAGGGTTAGATGCCTGGGGTGTCTGCTTCGCGTTTTATCCTTCCATGTAATTTAATTACTGTGGCATTCTGCCTATAAACAGCCCTTATTTCACAGGCTAATTTCCGTTAGGTGCTCAAGCTTCTCTAAGCATTGCCCTTTGAGATAATGTCCAGAGATTAGTTTTACATGCACTGCTTTGATTGCATGCTATATAATAATCATGCCATGTTTTTTTTTTTAGAAAGGAACAGTTTGTGAATGACTGTAGATACTACCCAGAGTCACTCAAAAGGAGTTTGATTTAATTACTCAATGCGTGACTAGTTGTCCCGTTTTCCTGCAGTATTATATACTCATTCTATTTGTTTTGGCCAACTTTGTAGGCATTTTAAAGATAACAGCTTGTGATGAGTAGAGATCTGTGATGAAGAGCCCCCCGACCACCCCCACCAACCTCCTCTGTCCCAGAGATCTACTGGCTTTTATGTG
The DNA here is from genome assembly GCF_964263255.1 of Lissotriton vulgaris. Taxonomy (NCBI): domain Eukaryota; kingdom Metazoa; phylum Chordata; class Amphibia; order Caudata; family Salamandridae; genus Lissotriton; species Lissotriton vulgaris. Next base: position 316,950,070 of record NC_141695.1, read on the forward strand.
TAAATGTGGTTAGCAGGAGTCTGACCAAACTAGCTGCAGAGGCCCCATGGGAGAGGCCTGGCTCCTCACTGATACCAGGCAGGCCCAGGAGCATATTGGCACTGGAGTGCGGATGGCAGGTGACCATATGTTCTGTTCGACCCCACTTATCACAATCCCTGCAATCTGTATCCCTTTGCTGTGCTTACAATACATGTTTACCCTCGCAGCATGCGCTTTTAGTGTATCCCTGCCAACTCTTGATAGTTTCCTCCTCGCACTTGATGTTTTAATACCATCTGTTATAAGTGTGCTTAGAACTGTAAGGCTTAACCGACAAGCACAATTATGTATGTTGATCATTGTATACAATTTGTGCAAATTTTCTCTCAGGGCGTTTTATTAATATTATCGGACTGAAATTGACTGTGCAGCCTTTTCCCCACAGTTTCCTGCCAGGGTTTGTCCACAACTCCTTCGCAGCGGTTCCTTCTGGTTGGGCATCCCAACGCGCTTTCAAGGCAGCTCAGCTTTCTTTAACAATTACATTGGTGCACGATTGATGTGTGCATTTATATTCCAATGTGCACTGCTTACTAAAGGAAGCACATTTGTTATATTTTCTGGCCAGGGAGGCACATATGATATATGTACTTATCAGATCCGTTTATTGTTGCCAATTATGTATACATTTCCTTAATTGTGTGTTGTTTCTACAGCCATGTATCCCTGCGAAGCAGTTACATTATTTCTCCTGTCGCCAAAGAAACCTTGGAATTAAGTGACAGCTTATTAATCATTTCAATACTTAACTTCTCTACAGGAAAGCTTAAAAATATTGGCAAACCCAATAGATCTGCCTAAACACTTGTTTCTGTTTGCCTCTCCTGGGCCCTGTTCCTTTCCACCCACTATAGTTTTAGGGGTGTGGGCGTTCTATTATTAAAAGAATATTACTGTACCTACCCACTGCTGCTGCTGGCTTTTCGTTAGTGTACTTTTACAGTTTCCTTGAAATACCATGCAATGTTGATTCCCTGTGATGGATTCATGATCACAATTAATGCCTTGGTTTCATACTGGAACTGGTTAATGTGCAGAGTGGTGAGTGCAGAGTGGTGAGTGCAGAGTGGTGAGTGCAGAGTGGTGAGTGCAGAGTGGTGAGTGCAGAGTTGTGAGTGCAGAGTGACTAGGGAGTGCAGAGTGACTGCAGAGTGCTAGAGTGTGCTAGGGAGTGCAAGGGAGTGCAGAGTGACTGCAGAGTGCTAGGGAGTGCAGAGTGCTAGAGTATGCAAGGGAGTGCAGAGTGCTAGAGTATGCAAGGGAGTGCAGAGTGACTGCAGAGTGCTAGGGAGTGCAGAGTGACTGCAGAGTGACTGCAGAGTGCTAGGGAGTGCAGAGTAACTGCAGAGTGACTGCAGAGTGCTAGGGAGTGCAGAGTGACTACAGAGTGCCAGGGAGTGCAGAGTGACTGCAGAGTGCTAGGGAGTGCCGAGTGACTGCAAAGTGCTAGGGAGTGCCGAGTGACTGCAGAGTGCTAGGGAGTGCAGAGTGACTGCAGAGTGCTAGGGAGTGCAGAGTGACTGCAGAGTGCTAGGGAGTGCAGAGTGACTGCAGAGTGCTAGGGAGTGCTAGGGACTGCAGAGTGACTGCAGAGATTAAGCTAATGGCAATGTAAATGACAATGCCATTTATTTATCTGTTTTCAAAACCAACACATAAATACACATTTTGTCATTTACAATGCCAATAGCTCTAACTTTTCCAAAGGCGAAACCATTGCATTGTAAATGCTTGTTATAAATTGGTGTTGGATTTTTATCTTTTGTTGGGTCTTAATTTTTTACTGAAATGGTGTTTTTAAATGCTTTACATACCAGTCTTTGAAGTTAAGCCTGTCTGCTCGCAGCCACGTTACCACGGGTTGAGCAAAGGAATAATTTCTTAAGACCTATGCTGAGTCCTATCATGTGTTAGTGGTCTTATTGCCAGTGGCAGACCTACATTTAACCCCTACCAATAACCCACTTTCCAACAACTATGCTAAAAAAAGCCCATCAAACGCAATGATCAAATCATCCGACACTCATGGGACACGCCAGCCCATTGAAAGCTCAGACACCAGACTACTTGATATCGAAGATGCTAACTCTTTCAAAAGCTTTTCAGCTCAGTGGAGATTGAACGATAGTTGGTGAGTACTTTGCCATTGTTGCACCACTGTTGCGCAAAAGACCAGGTCAGGGATGTAAAATACCTTTCTTCAGAGGTTCATTTTACCACCCCACGCTGAGGTAAGAACAACACCATGGTTTCTGGTGGGGTGTACTCTAGCTTAGATGCATTTATGAAGACACCTTACTTACTGTGAAATGTTCTAGATTGTGACAATCATCCGTACAGTTTACAGACTAAACTGGCCAGTGCTGTATAAATATAGACACCACAGGGGTCGCTTCCACGCCACTGGGTCATCTTAGCCTAAAAGATAAGGCCTGTGATGTACATATGGAGCTGTCCGTAAAAAAAGTTAACTTCACAGCCACTTTCACCAAGAAAGCATAGTCTGAGGTATGGTGACTCTTCTGACTCTCCACTCCCAGTATGATGACTCCTCACCCCCCCCCACCCCACACACACCCATGCACTGGGCCATCTAACTCTTTAGGTACTCCTGGGGCATACACTGGGCAATCCAGTCGCAGTGGTTCACCACACTATGACTGGATCATCTAATCCTAGAGGAACTCTTTAGGTGTACCTACGGAGACTCTTCAGAGGGTCTCCTCTCCACCCTCTGGGCCAAGTAACTATAAAGGAGTTTGTGCAGTGTACCTATGGAGATTCCTCAGGGGCTCCCTCACCATCACTGGAAACTCTAATCCTAGAGGAACTCCTGGGGCGCTCCTAAGAAGACGCATCAGGGTTTCACCTTCCCACCACTAAGCTATCTAATCCTAGAGGAAGTCCTGGGATGTATCTACAGATACTCTTCAGGGGTTCACCGCCACACTCTGGGCCAACTAATCCTAAAGGAACTCCTGGGGTGAACCTACAGAGACTCCTCAGGGGTTCACCTCTCCGCCACTAGCAGTCTGATTCTAGAAGAACTCCTGGGCCGTTCCTACAGAGACTATACAGGAGTTTCCACTGAGCAGTCTAATCGTTGAGGAAGTCCTGGGGTTTGGAGACTAGTAGGCTGTCTTAGACTAGGAGACAAGGCTTGGGTTGTATCTCTGGAGTTACCTCTTGTACTCACCACCTCACCAGTGTTTAGCTGAGTTCTGCTTTCTTTCATGGATTGCACCACTAAGAACAGTGCTTCTTTTCACAGGAGGTGATGCACTTTTATATCATCTTGACTATTCTCTTATTCTTCTTGATTCTTAGGGGTGCACAAGCGATACAACTCTGGCTCCTCCAGGACCTATGAAAAGAACAACACCGACTTCGCTATTCACTATGGAACCGGCAGTCTGACGGGCTTTCTGAGCAAGGACACAGTTACTGTAAGTGCACAAGGTGGTGATGAAAGAAGAACTAACGGGACTCTCACCACAAATCCATACCTGAGAACTTACCACATGTTAATCAGACCTTAAGCCTAGTACATCTTTGCTCTGCAGCGTAGTGATATTGTTGTATGCCTGTCATATGAAAGGTTTAGGGACAGCCTTGACTGTACATTTATTGTTAAGGGCCCAATCTGATGACATATGTGGCAACTGTTGCCCTATCCGCGTCACATGTCGGCTAAACATCAGACTGTATTTGTTTTGTGGTTACAAAAGATTGGAAATGTATTGTGGTGCAAAACAAGCTGAACTTCTTCTGAGTTGATCCCAATTTTACAATCCCCAAAGATTCTAAACATAACATGTTAATTGTAAACCAAACATTCACCCTTGATGCTGAACTAACAGATGTTTATAGTAACCCAACTAAGTGGTACTCGTTTTATCAACCCCAGAAGATGACAGGTTGAGTGGTCCAGCGAGGATTTGAACCTGTGACCATGAGGTTAAACATAGGGTTCTAGAGTAAATGCTTTAGTCTTCTGAGCCACCGGTCCCAGCTTTCTGCATCGATTTTTCTTCTTCTTGCATTGCCATTACCCCAACAGTGATACAATAAATATTATTGTGGCACTGCTGAAGTGTTTTTTTAAATTTAATTTTAGCAATGTTAGGAAAATGTTGGTTCGGTGTTAGTTCCACATTATGGTCTGGTCTAATCCAGCTTAGGTATTTCACTAAAAGAATACCTGTTACTTCTGACCCGGTTCAGCCCTTTGATCCCGTAACATGCTGTGCCTGCTCCAGTTCAGCCCTTCAATTCAAGTGACATCCTGTGCCTTTACCAGTTCTGCCTTTTGATCCTAGCGACATGCTGTGCCTGCTCCAGTTAAGCGCTTCGATCTTAGTGACATGCTGTGCCTGTTCCAGTTCAATCAATCAATCAGGTTCTTGAAGAATGAGACTACTCACCCATTAGGGTCTCAAGGCACTGTGGGGGAGGGGTCTCTGCGGTTCAGTCTAAGAGGCAGGTCTTGAGGTCCTTCCTGTATTGAGGCAGTGACGGTGATTGCCTGAGATTTGGGGTCAGGGAGTTCCAGGTCTTGGCATCGAGATAGGAGAAGGATCTTGCTACGGCCGAGGTCTTGTGGATCCGTGGGATGGTGGGGAGGGCCAGTTGGGCAGAGCAGAGGGTGTGCAGAAGGAGAGGCAATGATTAAGGTATGCAGGTCTGGCGTTGTGGAAGGCTTTGTAGGTGTGTGTGAGGAGTTTGACTGTGACTCTTTTGGTGATCGGGAGCCAGGGGAGGTCTCTAAGGTAACCAGTGATGTGACTGTGGTAGGGGATGCTCAGGTTGAATCTGGCGGAGGCGTTCTGGATTTCTGCAGTTTCTTTAGGAGTTTTTGGGTGGTGTTGGCAAAGAATGCTTTGCCGTAATTGAGTCTGCTGATGATGAACGCATGGGAGACATTTTCCTGGACTCTGTGGGAATCCACTTGAGAATCTTCTGAAGCAAGTGGATGAGACGACAATGATTTGGTGATTCATTGAGAGCAAGGAGTCCGAGGTTTGGTGCGTGGCCCTTGGGTGTGGGGGGGGGGGAGTTCTGAGCACTAAAGGCCACCAGAAGTCGTCCCAGGCTGAGGGGGTGGAGCCCAGGAAGAGGACTTTGGCCATGTCTGAGTTGAGCTTGAGGCAGGTGTTCTTCATCCAGGTGGCAACTGCCTTCATCTCTTTGTGGAAGTTGTTCTTGGCAGATGTGGGTTCTTCGGTGAGGGAGAGAATCAGCTGGGTGTCATTGACGTGGGAGACCTTGTTGAGTCAGTGGCTTCTGACAGTGGCTGCAAGCAGGGCCATGTAGATGTTGAAGAGGTTGGGGCTCAGGGAGGCGCTATGAGGCAATCCGCAGCTGATCTCTGTGGATTCTGAGTGGAACGGTGGAAGTCTGACTCTCTGTGTTCGGCCGGTGAGAAAGGAACAGATCAATTCTAAGGCTTTTTCACCGATGCCTGCGTCGTGGAGTCTGGCGCGGAGGGTGTGGTGGCAGACAGTGTTGAAGGTGGCCCGGAGGTCCAGGAGGATGAGGGCTGCAGTTTTGCCTCAGTCGAGGAGGGTACGGATGTCGTCTGTAATGGTGAGGAGAACGGTATTGGTGCTGTGGTGCTTCGGAAGCCCGATTGGGAGAGGTCTAGGATGTAGTTTGTTTCAATGGACTGGGATAGGTGGGTGTTTATGGCCTTCTCAATGTCTTTGGCTTAAGCACGTTAATTCTAGGAACATGCTGTGCCTGCTCCAGTTCAGTCCTTCAATCCTAGTGACATGCTGTGCTTTTACCAGTTATGCCTTTTGATCCTAGTGACATGCTGTGCCAGTTCCGCCCTTCAATCCTAGTGACATTCTGTGCCTGCTCCAGTTCAGTCCTTCGATCCTAGTGACATGCTGTGCCTGCTCCCGTTCAGTCCTTCTATCCTAGTGACAAGTTGTGCCTGCTCCAGTTCTGTACTTCTGTGTCGGTGACCATTTGTGTCTGTACCAGTTCAGCCCTTAAGTCCTAGAGCGGCTGAGATTGTACCAGTTCAGACTTTCGATCTTACTGACCTGCTGTGCCTGTACCTTTTCAGCCCTATGATCCTAGTGACCTGCTGTGTCTGCAGCAGGACATGCCTTTGATCCCTATAACCTGTTGTGACTGCACCATTTCATGCCTTTGATACTAGTGACTTCTTGTGTCTGCACCAGTTCTGTTCTTAGATGCTAGTGACTTTCTGTGGCTAAAACAGTTTAGTAGTCAGTACTACAGTACTTGTATGTCTGTACTAGTTCAGCCCTTCAATTCTAGTGACCTGCAATGCATGTACCAGTTCAGGCCTTCAATCCTAGTGACCTTCTGTGCATGTACTAATTCAAACTTTCAATTCTTGTGACCTGTTGTGATTGTTCTAGTTCAGGATAGTCATCCTAGTGACCTGCAGTGCCTGAACCAGTGTAACCCTTCCATTCTGTTGACGTGTTGGATCTTGCCAAGTTCAGCGCTGCATACTATTGACGTGTAGTCACTGCCATCCTATTGGCCAGTTATATCTGTACATTTAACCTGATGTCTTTAGTTTCTACTCGTTGAGTTGTTCTTTGGTGTAGAGCAGACCTTTGCAGTAGCTCTGCGTGTTAGCTGTGATCCTCTTAGACCTCAGCACAGCCTTCGACGTGGTCAACCACCTAATCTTGGTCCATCGTTTTAGAAGTTTGGGGTTACCGGAGTAGTCTTAACATGGCTACAGTCTTTCCTGGCAGATAGATCCTTGTAGGTGTTCGAGGGCGAAGTCAGTTCAAAACCAATGCCCCTCCACTGTGGAGTCCCCCATGGCTTATCCCTACGTCCCACTCTTTTTAATGTTTACTTGGCTCCGCTTGCAGAGATTGTCCTCCCTTTTGGGTTTCACATAGTGACTTATGCTCATGATACCCAACTGGTTGTAGCACTGAACCACTTCGATAATGCCCCTATTGGCCTCTGTCCCTGTTTAGAAGAAGTAGCCAAATGGACGAACCACTCGTAGTTAAAATTGAACAGTGACAAGACGGAGTTGAAGATGCACGCAGGGAATGGACCGGCAATTATTCATTTCATGGTCCAGCCCTATCTGGCAAATTGTCGACTGTGCTCAGATGACCCAAATTTGGCTGTCATTCCTAGGATTAAGAAAGCCAGAATTAGCGGATGTCTTTTCTCCTATAATACCTCGAGATTGTGGAACTCCCTCCCACTCCGCCCAAGGAGGGAACCCTACCATCTTGCCTTTTGAGAACAGTTAAAAACCTGGTTCTTCCCCTAAGTGGTGCTCTGATCCTTCCCGGTTATCGTCCTCAGCGCTGGGATGCCTCTTGGTAGCCATGCACTTAACAAATGCTGCTTCATTCACAGAATGTTTCCTAAGGACTTCATGCAATCTTCAACATTTACTTTTAAAGAAATTGTAACCCTGCTCTTGAAGGTTGATATTTCGGTAACCCTGCAATTTAAAATCTATCGGTATGTGCTAGAAATTGTGCATTTGCAGTTTTCCTGACTGATGGCTAAAGTATGTACATCTGTAGCTCTGTCATTTACAGATTTGTTCCCATATTTCGGAATTATGCTTTTGCAAATTCACACTGAGGTAGGTTTATTTTAAATTTTAAAGTTAGTTCCTTTGAGCAAAATCTTCTTTTTGAAAGTGTAACATCAATTAAATAAAAAACCGTAACATTATTTTTCTCTTTTATGATTATCTTGTAGTTTCATAGCATTACGACCAATGAGTCACAATTATCTACCTTTTTATCGACCTAACAAGAATAATTGGCAGACTCAAAGCAACTTGGATTTAAACCTGTACCATGCAGGGTGCCAACAGGTGCCTGCAGTGGATATATTACCTTTCCTAATTATCTCATCCGATTTCCATATTGCCTGCTCTTCCTTCAGTGAATCTCAAAGTTCACTCTTCCCAGTGTAAGAAGCTTAAGGGCAGAACATCAGCAAATAAATTACTGAAGGCTCTTATGCGCGAGGATCCAGAAACCTGATACTGATTTCTTGATATGTACAGGTGTTGTGAAGAGTTCCTGGTTTATTGCTGTTGGGCAAGGAACAAGATAGTTTAGAAATGCCCCTGCTCCAGGAACAGGTCATCTCCAACGGAGAGAGAAGGGTCAGATTAGTTGGCGATTCCCCTGACCGCCTCCTCGGATTCTCTCACTACCACCTGCAAAAGTACCCCTCATCTCTCATATCATAAGATATTGCTAAACACAGGGCGCCCCTGAGGTCACAGCGCCCCCCTTAGAGGTCAGCGCCTTGTGCGGCCGCACCAGTCGCACTGCCCCAAAGCCAGTCCTGATGCCTGGATTAGCATTGTCAGGTGCTGGCACTGCGTTAAAGTGTCTGTTTCTTTCTATGTGATCTAATAGAGTTTTAGGAGTAGTATAAGAGACTGGCTCCAGGTACCGCAGTTCGGGGGCAGAAAAAGAGGTGGAGGCTAAAGGCAGGAAAGGCGATAAGCACTTGCAAGAAGAGCAAGGACAAACTAGCAGAACCAGCAGACAAAACAGTGACATGTAGCCACATGTGAGCCACATGGGAATGATTGTTGGATTAGCCAATAGTATGTATGAAGAGCTTTAAGGCATCAGTTAGAAGCAGCCAGGGGTATTCATGTATCAGAAGTCATGAAGGTAGGAGCAAGCAGTTTACTTTCTGTAGTTTCCACTCCTTGTCCAGACTCCTAAACCACAGAAGCAAATAAGAGGTTGTTGAATCAAAGACAAGGGGTTAATGCTGTGATGTCATCAGGTTCAAAGGGTGAGCAATGTCACTCCCGCTCTCCTGGACTTTGTGTTGAATTGATATCCATGGCTCAGCTATGCTTTGGGTTCCTGATGGCGAATCATTTTCTCTCGGTCTCAGGTACTTGCTTTCTCCATCTCCATATCATCATTTCCCATTACTTGTCAAACCAACACAAGCACTGGGGAATGTATGACGTTTACAATGCATGCTTTTAAAACGCAGTTTTTACATCGTAACATCCTTTACAACGCATTCTTTTACATAGCATGCCATTACATCGCATTTTCAGAAACTACCTTTATAACGCATTCCATTACATCACATTATACCTTTACAATGCATACCATTACAATGCATACCATTACATTGCATTTAAGGTAAGTGTTAGATAGTATAGGGGGAATAATTACTATTCTAACTCCAGTGAGTACAACAGTACGGTAAGTGTCGAATAGTGTAGGGGTTCAAGTTATTACTCTTACTCCACTGAGTGCAACAGTAGGGTAAGTGTTGGATAGTGTAGGGGTAAAAATTACTATTCTAACTCCAGTGAGTGCAACAGTAGGGTAAGTGTTGGATAGTGTAGGGGTAAACATTACTATTCTAACTCCAGGGGGTGCAACAGTAGGGTAAGTGTTGGATAGTGTAGGGGTAAAAATTACTATTCTAACTCCAGGGGGTGCAACAGTAGGGTAAGTGTTGGATAGTGTAGGGGTAAAAATTACTATTCTAACTCCAGTGAGTGCAACAGTAGGGTAAAAGTTGGATGGTGTAGGGGTAAACATTACTATTCTAACTCCAGGGGGTGCAACAGTAGGGTAAGTATTGGATAGTGTAGGGGTAAAAATTACTATTCTAACTTCAGACCCGGAAGCTGAGATCGGCCCTGGACCAGGGTTCAATTCCCCGCCTCGACGGGGCTTGGGCCCAATAATTCCACGGACTCGATAATTCTCGCTCCGGTGCCTACTCGACTCACGGGTTCACACGCTGCGACTCTGGGCAATAGCTTGCTTAATCTCCACAACGGCCCCTCGCGGCGGGATGCCTGGCTTTCACCTTGTGGATACCCTGCCGGGGTTATCTCACAGGGTAATACAAGGACGGGTTCCCTCAGCAAGCGCTTAGATGCCTGTGATGTGGGTGATATGCGCTATATAAATACATGTACATTTACATTTACATTTAGTGTAGGGGTAAAAATTACTATTCTAACTCCAGTGAGTGCAACAGTAGGGTAAAAGTTGGATGGTGTAGGGGTAAAAATTACTATTCTATCTCCAGTGAGTGCAACAGTAGGGTAAGTGTCGGATAGTGTAAGGGTACTATGTGTTGTAATGGTTGTAATGGTATGCGTTGTAATGACTTGCAATGTAATGCCTGTGGTGTAGTGACATGCATTGTAATGACATGCGTTGTAGTGACATGCAATGTAATGTCTGCGTTGTAATGACATGCGATGTAAAGGATGTTGCGATGTAATGACTGCTATGTAAAGGTAGTGCGATATAAGACTGCGTTATAAAGGTTGTTTCCCCCACTGGGTGCTGGGGAGATGCAATACTGCCCGGACCTCGATTTGCACACCTGCAGCTGCTTTACTTGTGTTAGTTGCCTGTTCACCTGGTCTTGTTTACACCCGTGGAGTTGCAGCTTTATGAATGGTTCCTTGAGAAAGGTATGTAAGCGTCATGCTCAATAAGCATGATCCTACCTGGCACACACCTTATCCACATGTTGCAACCTCTCACATTATGCTTCTTTTTTCTTTCCCTTACATTTCCCAAAACCAAAGGCCTTCAAAGCACTTCATGTTACACACTCATACACTTTTCCCCAACCATGTCAGCATGCAGCCATGACTAACCTCTTCTTTCAGCACCGACTAAACTGGCGGCTTCTAACCACTCATCTATCACCCAGGCCCTAAACAAACCTTTGGGTTCCAGGCCACTGTGACTCATAATTCTTTTCTTTGAGTATGGAATGCTGATCTGCCTTCAACAAACCTTCCTTTGTTACTGAACATTTTGACCCTCAGAGTCCACGTTTGCACTTCACAGACCTGGTTGTATCCCGAAGACTCTGCCACACCATTTCATACCGGTCATCCATTCTTCAGCCACAAGTCAGCTCAGTGGATATACTCGCCTTTCGTGGCTGTTCCCTTCCCAGACACCAATCCCTCCCCCCACCTCCTTCGAATACTATTCAGCTCAGCTATTGCCCCTTCGCAGGCAAACACTCTGGCATCTACCTCCGGGGCAATCACGTCTTTCTATGAAGACTTTGATGCTGTCCTTGAACAGCTCGGACCCACCACATTTCTCATTTATCTCGTAGATTTTAATTTAAACCTTAACCATAAACTTTAGAACACATTATTTTGCAACCTCTCTTTGACCAGCCACTGCTTAACACATACAAAACACCCATGCAGAACAATTGTAAACCCTTTGACTTTGTACACATCTCTAACACGTTCACAATCCCCCTTCTTGTAATTGATATATCTCTTTCTGATCATCTCATCATGTAAACACCAACAAGCATCTCCACAAAACACTACCACCCGGTTATTAAAAAGTAAACACCCCCTTGATTTACTCCTTTCATTCTTAAATTAACCAAATAGTTACCTTACGACTCTGCAACAAACGACTTCATTTTACCTGTTCAATAATGCAAACACCACTTTGCTACTAGTATCTATTTCCCCAGCAGCCTCTCATCCTCAACTCTGGATCACCCCTAACACTCCCTGAAAACCGAGCTTTGCAGGCTCGTTAGCAGATGGTGCAAAAACAACAACACAGCGTATCTAAAAAATACAAACTAGCCTGAGAAAGATTATCAGGTACCAAAGACGATACAATTCTGGTCTACTTCTAAAATATAAAAGACTCACTTCAAATCTATCCTAAATAATTAGCATGTTGATTTGATGTGGACCTTATTGAGAGCGTATCTACTACAATGGCATCTTCGCACTAAGAACAGTCAACTACAAGTGTGACATATGATCTACGAACCAGTGTAGAAATCAGGACTAAAAACCATTAGCAAAGTAAGTATGTTTCTAAAGCTTTCCTAAAAGCCAAGTCACAGTGTATAGTTATGAGATAGAAGAAGATTGTTCCAGAGGTGTGGGCCCAGAAAGCAGAGGGGCAGTCCACCTAACGATGATCTCTTCAACTTAGGAACAACAAAGAGTAAATTGGAGGCAAAGGAGGAGATGATGGTATACAGGGAGAACAGGCGAGTACCCACAACACAGCCTCGAGGGACTGCAACGGGTAATAGACTAGTTAGAGAATAAGTAAGTAGCCAAGCGACAGTGAAGCATCGGTCAGAGAGATAGCAAGAACACCAATCCAGGGCTGAGCATCATTAGGGTGGATAGTAGGGTACAGTAATCAACAATGCTGAAAGCTACAAACAGGTTGTTTAGCGTAAGGACAAATGAGAGGGTATGAAGATAGTTATGTGGTTTCAGTGGAGTGATGAGCACAGACACAGTTTCTGGGAGTTGGAGCACACAGGTTTCAATCCAAATGGTAGCATTTAAATAGTTCTTGTATGCAGGGTTTTCCAATGTTATACACAATCAAACATGATGCAGAGAGCATGAAAGGGACCCTTGGCTTGATCAGAAGTCAGTGAAGATAGATTTTGGCTTAAGAAGTATCTTAGTATATTTACAAGGGGATAGCGCCACCAGAGCGGCACTTTAATGATGTTCAAATGGCGCTACCTTCTCCACATTTACAAAGCGACGTTAAGTTACTTTTTGTGGCTTAACGCTGCCTTGTAAATACAGCCCCTGCATGCATCACTTTGCGTAAAAAGGGCGTGCAATGGTTGTTTATGTGGGCGTTTCTCTGCAACAGATTTGAAAGGGTGTGTAAATCTGAGGCAGCGCCAACAACCAAAGCCGTGCAAGAGCAGGGTTTAGAATGGTGCAACAAGGAGAAATACTTTTATTTCTCCTCTTTTTTTCTATTTCTATATGTGCATCATTCTGCAGCACACATAGAAAGAACTAACCCCCAGATTCATCATTGTCATGTTTTGCGATTCCTTAATAGTGATTATTAAGGAATCGCTATTAAAGACTCGCAAAACGGGATTCATGTAGAAATCGCAATTTTATTGCGATTCCTACAGCTTTCTTATTTGCGATTCGCTAATTGCTAATCGCAAATAAGGAATGACTCCCCATTCATTCCAATGGGCCTTTAGGCCCATAGGAATGAATGGGGAGTCATTCCTTATTTGCGATTAGCAATTAGCGAATCGCAAATAAGGAAGCGATTTCAAGGGTGCCAGGGTGTCCAAAGGACACCCTGTAGCACCCCTGAAATGGTAATGTACACTGGTGTCGCGCACACACATGTCCAAAGGACATGTGTGTGTGTAACATACAACTTAGAAAAATTCAATAAAGTGCATTTTTCTAAGTTTTCGCTATTTACCACATAGTTAGACTTCGCTGTAAATAGCGGCCCCAGATTGCGAATTCGCAATTTTTAAATCGTTCATGAATTGCATTTAAGGAATCTCAAATTGAGATTCCTCAAATGCAATTCATCGCAATTTAGCGATTTCACCCCATCGCAAGACCTCTGCAACTCCCTCGCCTCCTACTTCCACAACAAGATCGCGGACATACACAACAGCTTCAGCACTCAACCGACGCACGCCACGACCGCAGCAACGCCGCCCACCACCACCCTCCGCGCCTGGACTCCGGTCAACACCGAAGACACCGTCCGCATGATGAACTCCGTCCACTCCGGATCTCCGACCGACCCCTGCCCTCACCACGTCTTCAACAAAGCCGACGCTGTCATCGCACCCCACCTGCGGGACATCATCAACACCTCATTCGACACCGCCACCTTCCCCGAGAGCTGGAAGCACGCCGAACTCAGCGCTCTACTCAAGAAACCTACAGCAGACCCCACCGAACTCAAGAATTACCGCCCCATCTCTCTACTCCCGTTTCCAGCCAAAGTCATCGAGAAGACCGTCAATAAACAGCTGGCCGCCTTCCTCGAGACAAATGGATCCCTCGACCTATCGCAGTCCGGATTCCGCGCCAACCACAGCACCGAGACCGCCCTCATCGCCGCCACCGACGACATCCGAGCCCTGATGGACAACGGAGAAACAGCGGCCCTCATCCTCCTAGACCTCTCCGCGGCTTTCGACACGGTCTGCCACCGCACCCTAGTGCAGCGCCTCAGCAACGTCGGAATCCAGGAGAAGGCACTGGAATGGATCGTCTCCTTCCTCGACGGAAGAACACAGAGAGTCCGCCTACCACCGTACAAGTCAGAGGCCACCGAAGTCATCTGCGGCGTCCCTCAAGGATCCTCGCTGAGCCCTACACTCTTCAACGTCTACATGACCCCCCTCGCGGCCATCGCACGCCAACACAACCTCAACATAATCTCCTATGCCGACGACACCCAGCTGATCATCTCCCTGACCAACGACCCCGCCGCCGCCAGAGCCAACCTGCACGAAGGGATGAAAGAGGTAGCCGAATGGATGACGACGAGCCGCCTGAAACTGAACTCAGACAAGACGGAGGTCCTCATCCAAACCGACGAACCACGCACGCAACCTGGGCTTCATCCTGGACTCCTCCCTCTCCATGACCAGGCAAGTCAACGCCGTCTCCTCGTCGTGCTTCAACATCCTGCGCATGCTTCGGAAGATCTTCTGGTGGATCCCCATGGAGACCAGGAAGACCGTCACCCAGGCCCTCGTCACCAGCCGACTGGACTACGGCAACGCACTCTACGCCGGAACCACCGCCAAGATCCAGAAGAGACTACAGCGGATCCAGAACGCCTCAGCCAGACTCATCCTCGACATCCCACGGAACAGCCACATCTCCGGACACCTGAGAGACCTGCACTGGCTCCCCGTCAACAAAAGAATCACCTTCCTGCTCCTCACCCACGCACACAAAGCCCTACACGATCAAGGCCCGAGCTACCTCAACAACCGAATCAACTTCTACGCTCCCAAACGCCACCTCCGATCTGCCAGCCACGCCCTCGCCGCCGTCCCACGCATTCGTAGAGCCACTACAGGAGGAAGGTCCTTCTCCTACCTGGCCGCCAAGACCTGGAACTCCCTCCCGGCCGACCTGCGCCTGACCCAAGACCACCTCTCCTTCCGGAAGAAGCTCAAGACCTGGCTGTTCGAGCAGTAACGGCACCCCCCCCCCCCCCCCCAAGCGCCTTGAGACCCTACTGGTAGGTAGTGCGCTCTATAAATGTCGTTGATTGATTGATTTCTATAATTGCGATTTTTGCATTTGGGATGATGAATCCCAAATGCAAAAATAGCGCTTGCAAAGGGCCAGATTCTCAGAATCTGGACCTTTGCGAGCCGAATTTCCTTTGAGGAATCTGGCTGTAAGCGCAATTAATGATTGTTTATGTGCGGGAAGGTGTCCCTCCCTGCACATAAACAATCATTCCCTGCAACGCAGGCACCCTTTCATCGAGAAGACCGTCAACGAACAACTGACCCGCTACCTTGAGGAGAACAACATCCTGGACACTTCCCAGTCCGGGTTCCACGGCACCACAGCACTGAGACTGCCCTCATCGCCGCCACCGATGACATCAAGTCCCTGCTGGACAACGGAGAAACGGCCGCACTTATCCTCCTGGACCTGTCAGCCGCCTTCGACGCGGTCTGCCACCACACACTAAAAACATGCCTCCACCATGCCAGGATCCAAGAGAAGGCCCTGGACTGGACCACCTCCTTCCTCTCCGGCAGAACACAGAGCGCCCGCCTTCCCCCTTCCACTCCGAAGCCACCAAGATCATCTGCAGTGTACCCCAGGTCTCATCCCTCAGCTCAACTCCATTTAACATCTACATGGCACCGCTCGCCCACGTCGTCCGTCGGCACAACCTCAACATCATCTACTACGCCGATGACACCCAGCTGATCCTCTCCCTCACCAAGGACCCCCACACCGCCAAACCCAACCTTCACGAAGGAATGAAAGCCGTCGCTGAATGGATGAGGAACAGCCGACTGAAGCTGAACTCGGACAAGACGGAGTTCCTCAACCTCGGATCCACCTCTTCAGCCTGACACGACTCCTGGTGGCACTGGGAACCGCCCCAATACCCACCGACCATGCACACAACCTAGGGGTTATCTTCGACTCCACCCTCTCCATGATAAACAGGTCAACGCCGTCTCCTCCTCCTGCTTCAACACCCTCCGCATGATCCACAGGATCTACAAGAGGATCCCCACTGAAACAAGAAGAACGGTCACCCAGGCCCTCGTCAGCAGCAGGTTGGACTACGGAAACGCCCTCTACGCAGGAGCCTCGGCCAAACTCCTGAGACTGCTCCAACGCATCCAGAACACCTCTGCACGCCTGATCCTTGACATCCCTCGCCGCAGCCATATCACACCCCACCTGAGAGACCTGCACTGGCTCCCGGTCAACAAGAGGATGACCTTCAAGCTCCTCACCCACGCACACACTGCACTTCACAACACCGGACCAACATACCTCAACAGACGACTCAGCTTCTACACCCCCACCCGCCAGCTCTGCTCCGCTGACCTCGCCCTCGCCACAGTCCCCCGTTTCCGAAGAGCGACCTCCGGTGGCAGATCGTTCTCCCACCACGCCACGAAGGCCTGGAACACCCTCCCCATCCACCTACAGCGGACCCAAGACCTGCTGACCTTCAGAAAACTGCTCAAGACCTGGCTTTTCGAGCAGTAGCAGCATTCCCCACCCCAGTGCCTTGAGACCCTCACGGGTGAGTAGTGCGCTTTACAAATGATATGATTGATTGATTGCACTGTTGTGCAAGGGTGCCTGCATTGGCGCTAGGCAGCTCATTTTAGTGCCAGTGCTAAGGAAAACACAGAGGTGCGCCGTATTGTGGTAAATACGGTGCAATCATGCGTTTTGGAAATGTTGGCGCACTGCGCTGCCAAATTTGGCGCAGCTCCGTGCTCCGACATTTCAATGCAATTATGCCCCATAATTGGACCTCTCAAGTTGAGACACTTTCGAAAGTTCTGATTCCTTTTCAGCTTCAGTAACCTGAGAAAAAGGATGTAACAGTAATCTACTTTAGAGAGTACACTGAGACCACTTGGGCATGATATTCATGAGGGCTGCTTGTACTAACAACAAATTACACTCTGCACCAGAAACAATTATCACACATTCTTAAGTTGCTGCAGGAGACGTTGCTTCCTGCTCCTTATCCTAAATCACTACAATCAAACAACAATCAGATTCATTGACTGCCCCAACTCCACCTCTTACTACATTGTGACTCTTCAGGCAAACTCTCCATACTCACTGCAGCATCACTCACACAGCTCATCCCCATTCTCAAGCCTGCCAACCCATCACGTGCTCTCCATCTGTCCATTTCAGCATTTAACTCTTCAAACCTCTCACTGTCGCTTTCAAAGGTCTCTGCCGAACGTGTTTTCTTACTTATTTGCCAAAACTATTAACCCTTCTTGCTTTAAATCTGCTGTAGTGCTACCATTATTAAAGAAACCAAGAGCTGACCCTACCACCCCTTCATATTACCATCCAGTGTCCCAACTTCCTTTCTCCTAAAAGATACTGGATCACTTTGTCTTTAACCATCTTAGTCTATTTCCTAACTTCAGTCACGAGCTCAGTCCCCCTCATTCTTCTCTCTGTGCTTGTCACTCCACAGAAACTGCCTGCTAGCACATAACTAACTTTATTGCCTTCACAAAACACCATCTCTCATCTGTCATTACACTAAGTGACCTCTATGGTGCTTTCAGCATTGTCGACCACCCCCTCCTACCCCCCCCCCACCCCCCATTGGACTCTCATTGTCACTGGCTCAGAACTCAATTGGTTTTCATTCTGACCGAATCTGACAATGTAATTATTCCCCAACTACTCCATTACCTGTCGGATCCCATCATGCCTGTTGCACGTCCTCTCCTGTTCCCCAAATATAATGTTGTCTCCTCATTTGTCTTCTCTTACCACACCTGTGCTACAGAGGTTCATATCTTCTCTTCATTCCCAAATTTTTCATCGAACCTCCAAGCACGTATTGTTTCATAGCCACAGATCACTGGCGGGCGCTTTATCATCTCATACTGAACTCTTCGAAGACTGAGCTTCTATACTTTCCCTCCTCTTCTGCTTCTACTGCTCTTCTTCTCTCAGTTGACTTCACTACGAGCACCCTGACTTTCACATCTCCTCGCAGTAACGTTGGTGCTCTTGCTAGCCCATCTAGGTGGATGGAATATTTCATCACGGCCAGTACTTGCAGGTACCAGATACTGAAAACACTGTACTGGATGCACTGCTCAATCTCTCCACAGGACCTGTTTAAAGTTCAGGTCTCACATTCACATCCATGGTGCCATTTCTCACTACCAATACTTTTCACCCCTACCAGGGCACTCATGCTCCCACCCTTTGCTAGCTCTTTCCATTGTAAACCCTTCTAAGACCCCTGTCCTTTCACCACTTCCACAGACAGAGGCCATTCCTCTGTCCCTTACCACTTTTGCTTCTAGGTAAGGTAAGTTTATTATGCATAGTTAGTTAAAACCGGTGCAAAACATTTTACAGAAAAAGTTTTAAAAGATCATTAAAATGTGTTCATTGTAATCATCATTAAAAAGCATACAATAAAAGATTCAGTCTGATTGTCCAGGAGCATTAATCTTAAGGCAGGGCAGCATATTCCCTTGAGTCCTGATGACCGCCTACTTATTGCCTGTGTCAATGGTCGACATTTTTTAACAGTTTTTGCTCGATCATCTCAAGGAACTTAACATATCTTTCCCTTGTAAACCCTTCTAAGACCCATATCCTTTCACCACTTCCATCCACAGACAGAGGCCATTCATCTGTCCCTTACCACTTTTGCTTCTACCTTCCTCTATTACACTTTTCCTTTTCATATATATCCACAGGCCTTCACTCTGTCCTTCTCCACGTCTTCCCAACGCTCATTCTGCTCAGCTTTCACTTCCTACATTGGTCATGGCCTTGTCCTTCAGCATGTCTCCTCTCCTGTTTCAACATACGCATGCCATGCTCTCTACCACAGCATTCCCACCTATCCTCGTGGACTGTTCTACTGCTGCTATATCCACAGACATAGTTCTGTCCTTCATCTTCATTACCACATCCACTGGTCATGTCTCTTTCCTCCATTTCCTAATTTCTCCTCTTCCTTTCCTGCCCCCAATACTACAGGCTATGGCACTGTCCCTCTCCATGTTTCAGTTTAACTTTACCATCTCCTGCTTTCACAACTGACGACCATAGTTTTGTTACTCATCCATGTTTAAAACCTTTCTTGCAGATTGCAAACTTATCAATTCTCAACCAGACCTTTGCAGAGGCAGTGAAACAGCCAGGAATTGTCTTCATTGCCGCGGCCTTCGATGGCATCCTTGGAATGGGCTACCCCACCATATCCGTAGATGGTGTGCTCCCTGTCTTTGACAATATCATGAAGCAGGCACTAGTGGACAGAAATGAGTTCTCCTTCTACTTGAACAGGTGAGTGAGGCACTATCTAAGGCCCGGAGCCAAAGACCAATGGAGCCAAGTTGGGCCTGGTATGGCAGGATAGTTGGGTTAAACATGCAGCACAGCCAGCTCCATCTATACCAAAAACCCAGTATCTATGTGCCATCCTGCATCTCATTTCGAAATTTCTGGCTGCCATGTATGTTTCCCTGCAGGTGGTGTCTAATCTTGGTTGCCTCATATAATACAAACGACCTGTTATTGCCATGGCCTGTAAGAGAAGAAGATAGACTACCCTGTGTGCTGAAAACATGCCTTATTCACTTCAAGGAGCAATGAGCTATGCATTTATGGTTGTTGTGATGGGGCCTGCTGCCTGCAAGAATTTGGAATGCTGAACAGAACTTTCTTGACTGATAAAGTATGTAGGCGTTACTTTAGTCCATCTGATGTTCACTCTGCCCTCTAAATCAGATAAGTTCTGATGCAATATTACAGAGGTCAGATTGCACCTTCCTAAATCTTTGGGAAGAAATGTATTTTACTACACAACCATGTAACATGTATTATGTTATTGAACTTTAAAATGATAAAAATACTTATAATTTTTCTAAAGGTATAACACTGCCCAGGCACTCAAATAATTATCTGCCTTTAATGTGTTATTTGTATCTGAATTCTTATTTGTATCTACATTTCTAAACCTTCATCACCCTCCAGAAATACGCCTTGGCTCTGAACCTTTGCTGATTCTGAACTTAACCAACATTTCAGGTTCTTGGCATTCCCTGAGCTCATAATGTCCTATTACTTACTGGTAATCTTCATTACTCCGGGTCCCGTAGTCCTCGACACCTTCATACTAACAAGTGGAGATAACCATCCCCTGACAGAAAAAAAGAACAGAGGCATGCTGGGATACTAATACTGCCCCTCCCACCGGGAGTACATAAGCAGTACTTACCCAGCATCCCGTCTGTACTAACAAGCCCAGACAGGAAGGCCGGCCGCCCGGGAGGGAGGGAGGGGCGTATGAAGGTGTCGAGGACTACGGGACCCGGAGTAATGAAGATTACCGGTAAGTAATAGGACATTACCCCCAGGTCCCTCCGTCCTCGACACCTTCATACTAACAAGTGGAGAATACCAAAGCAGAAAACCCGGCCTTCCGCACGCACAAGCACACCCAGGAAACCACAACAAAAGCAGCCACCCAAGGGAGCACCGAGGAGGAAAGGAAGACCGCAGGAAACAGCCGGCCCGCAACCCAGAACAGGACAGCAGGGACAAGGACCGGAGGCAAAGAAAAAAGGCCAGGGCACCAAAGAAAGGAGGCCGCCAACCCGAGAAACCGGCTACCGGGACCCGGACCAGGACACCAAGACGAGCCAAAACAACCCACCGGAGAAGACCGCCAAGGACAGAACCAGCCGGAAGGCACACAGGGCCAGGCAGACCCACCAGGAAGACGAGTCAACCCGGAAGAAAGCCAAAGAAAGAAACGGCCATCAGAGCGCAGGCACCAGCACCCAGCCCAAAAAGGACACAAGCCCAAGAGACCCGAGGAGGAAACCCGGCCGAGGAGTCCCAGGAAGCAAAAAGCACCCAGGAGCCAACCAGGAACGAGAACCCGACCCAAAGACAGGGAAGGGGAAGAACCCTAGAACCCAGCCGAAAGCCCACCAAACAAGGAGAGGCCAACAAGACCGGAAACAAGCCCCAAAGAAAACTCAACCAGGCCAGGAACAGAGAAAACAACCACAAGGCCAGAAAACCCCAACCCCAAAGAGAAGGAACACAAGGCAGGGGTGGAGCACAGAGCAACCGGGAAACCCCAGCAGCCGCCCCACGAGCCACAGAGGGCAGCACAAAGAAGGCTCCCAAGCGACACAGAACCGCCCAGGAACCCCACACCCAGGCCCGACAAGCAGGAAGGGCAGGAGCAGCGGGAAAAGGAAAGCCCAGGGAGCACAGCACCCAGACCAGAACCACAAGGACCCAACCCAGCAACGCCGGAGAGGAGCCAAGCAAACCGCCAAAAAACAGGCCAACAAACGCAAACAGAACCGGGAAGCTCGGAACAGAGCCAAGCAACCCGACCGCGCAGGAGGAACAGCAGGCCCAAGCAAACCCCAGAAGGAGAGCAGAGGACCAAACAGCAGGAAACCACAGACAACCCGCAGCCAGGAGGCAGGGACCCGCAGAGGCACGAGCACCACAGAACAGCCCCAAAACCCGAGAGGGAGGAGTCCCCAAACAGACTCACACCAGCAACAAAGCCTGGCAAAGCAAGGGAGGAAGGAGCGAGCCAGGACCACAGAACCAGGAAAGCACCCGGAAACGGCCGGCAACAAACCCCCCCGAGCAGGCCGAAAAGGGACAGCACAGCCCGAAAAACCCCAGGAGGCATAGACCAAGGCCACACACACACCAGCAAGAAGCCAGTAGAACTAGAGCCACAGAACCCCATACAGGCCCACAACACCGGGAAAACAAGCCCAGGAAGAGAACCAACAGCAGGGAAGGCCCAGAAGGAACCGCCAGGAAGCGGCCCCAACGCAGAACACCCCGCCAGGACCCAAAGGGAGACCAGCAAGGCAACAGAGCCCAAAAAGGAGCCCAACATGCAGGAGCGGCACGTCCCAGCCAAAACCTCAGCCAGGCACCCACCAAGGGAACCAGACGAGACCAGAACAAACCAGGGAGCAAACACCCCCGCGAGAAGAAGGACCAAGAAGCCAACAGCACCCAGCAGCCCCAGGAGGCCAGGCAGGAACCAACCCAGCCAGACCAAGCACAACCACCGAACCGACAGCGGAGCGCGGGGACCGCACACCACCCCAGATAACAGGAGGCACGGCAGGAACCGTAAGCCGCCAGGAACAAACCAAGGCAGGCACCACGGCAGAAAACAGGAGGGGCGGCCAGGAAACAACCGAACCAAGCCAATGGCAAGCACAGAGAGAACCACCGCAGAAGCAGCCAGGCCAAGCCCACAGAAAAGGCCCCCGGACAACACCAGAAACCCCAGGCCGGAGCAAAGGGAAGGCCACAGCACCAGGAAGACCCAGGCAGGACCCCCCACCAGACACTACGCCCGAGAACAGGTGTAGGCAGGGAGGAGCAGAACAGCAGCACCCAAGGCAGCACAAGCCACCAAAGCGCAGGCAGAAGGGACAGAGCACCCCAAAGAACCACCGGCACAACACCGGCAAGCACCCACGAGAGGAACCAGGTGCAGCCCACAGGACGGGAGGAACAGGACCAGGAAACAGGAGCCCCAACGGACGACCAACCCCACAGAGTCCAGGAAGGGAAGAACCAGGACCCCCAAGCGGAGCAGACGGCCACAACAGTCCAGCCCGCAGCGGAGGCAAGACCACCGAGGGAGCACGGCAGGCCAACCGGAACATGGGGAGCCCACAGGACCCCCCCTCTACACACCGGCAGCGGCCCAAGGAGCAGGAACACCGACCCATCACCAGGCGGGGCAGGGAGCCCGAAGCAGAAGGGGAACAGGACGCAACCCAACACGCCGCCGCAGAAGAAGAGAGAAGCGACTCCGACAGAAGAGCAGCCGAGGGCAAGGCGCAAGCAAGCAGGCAGGAAAACCCCAACAACACAGGGAAACCCACGAGCAAGCAAAGGCGGAGCCAGCAAAAAAAGAACCAGCCACCACAGAGGTGACCGGAACCCACGCCAACTCGAGGCAGGCCACAAACAGAAAGGGCGAACACCCACAGAGACGCCAAGAGCAGGGGCACCCCCCGAAGAAGAGACCCAAAGGGAAACAGACCCATGGAACGCCCACCACCCGAGAACAGCAAGAACCGGGGTAGCAGGAAACCCCAAAAAGGGGAGACAGCACAGCGCCCAAACGCAAGTCCCCGGCACCCCCAGGAGGCACCGACCCAGGAACAAGACACACACCAGAAGGTACGCCCCACAGCACCCCAGGACCGGCACCAGCAGGCCAACAGAGGACCCACCAACACCGGACAACACGACAGCAGCGGCCGGAATGAAACCCACGGGGCAAGAGCGGCAGCCAAACCAGAGGCGCAGAAACCCCAGGGCACACACCAACGCCGCACAGGCCACCGGAGAACTGACAGAGGGCAAAGCGACAACCAGCACATCAAAAGGATGCGCCAGGCAAATGCGGAGGCCACCAAGGCGGGGCAAAGCGCAGCAGAACCGCCAGTGAGGGGCCCACAACACAGGACGAAAGGCGCCCACACCCAGCCGCAGCGAACAGAGGCAGGGAAGGAACAAAGGGACGCCCCACACACAGCGCCAATCGGGCAACCAGAGCCACAAAAGAGGGGGGGGGGCCGAAACCACGCCGTGGGGGGGGGGTCCAACCATCCCACCAAGGACAAAGAAGCTGAAAAGAAGGGACGAACCTACAAAAAAGCCACATCGCAACAGGCCAAGTAGGAGAAAAAGGGCAGCCAGCTCCAATGGGAAGCCAGGTGTGAGGACAACATTGAGAGTCTAGCGGGCACATAACAGACGTCAGAGTGACAGGCACGAAGAACACACCGTGACTCAGCCCATCGCACAAGCACACGCACCTGAAGAATAAAGAACCCAAAATCTATCCAAACCAACAGGAACGACAGCACTGACAATGCACCACACACATGAACACGTCGAAGGGCCGCAAAGACCCGTCAGGGACGCGGGAGCGGGCCGACATAAACGAGGGGGGAGGAGGGTGGCGGGCTGAAGCCCTGCGAACCCAACGGGCAATGCACACCCGCACAGTGCCCCACCCAGAACAGGCACAGAGCAAAGCATCAAGCACTCTACAAAGGAAACACTGCACATCCCCCAGAGGGCCCCCCAAGACACAGTATATATGGGAAAACGTAGTATCACCACCACACTCCAAATACTGCAAAGTCGCAAAACACGAACAATGTGAGCCGCACGAACGCGCACAAACTGGCATGCAGCAGCCCAGAACTCACAAACGCCAGGACTGAAGGACCATGAGTAAATCATGCCACCCGGGGACTCCGTCAGCGCTCTCCCAACTCTGAAGCAGGCCCAGGTAGTACCAGTCGGAGCAGCAACACACCCCAGAGCCGGAACAGCAGTGGACCACACAAGGAAGGAAACTGCACGTAGGGCACAGAGAGAGCAGAAAAAACACCGCAAAGCGGGACTCACCCGGAGCGGGGGCCGGAGCAACATGGACAAGGCCCCCACACAAACAGCCGGCTCGGGAATCCAAACATCCAGCGCAGCGCGACTCCCACCCGGCCAAGCTCGGGGAGACGCGCACAGCGACCCGGAAGCAACCGGGAGGCGGCGCACCAGCCGCAAAGGGCCGGACAGATTCCGGAAGACCGGCCAAGCCTCCCAGCAAGCCCGGCAGGCCGGGAGGCAGGCACACCAGGAACATCACCACTGCCCGCGAAGCCAGGCAGCCGGGCAGAGGGAGCAGAGAAGAACCTGCACGCCACCCCAGCCCAGCAGGAGCAGGTGCAGGTGCAGCAACATCAACAGCAACCATCAATCCAATCTGTCGAAGACAGAAAAAAAGAACAGACGGGATGCTGGGTAAGTACTGCTTATGTACTCCTGGTGGGAGGGGCAGTATTAGTATCCCAGCATGCCTCTGTTCTTTTTTTCTGTCAGGAGATGGTTATCTCCACTTGTTAGTATGAAGGTGTCGAGGACGGAGGGACCTGGGGGTAATGGTGTTTGGTTTCCAATGTTCCAGAGATCAAAGTCAGTGCTTGTTACAGGAATTGTCCTTTTACCCCTGGGCTCCTTAGGCCCTAGATAACTGCTCCAACATTCAAGATCTATTGATTGATTCCTTCTTTGGTGTGTGGCTGCAGAAGCTCTCTAATGCTGAAGTAAAGTTGCACAATCATACTCTTCATGCTAGGTTTTGTAGTATGTATGTATCTGGTTAATACAAGGCGATGTGGTTTAGTGATTTAGTATCCGACCAGCCAACTTCTGCATAGGGGTGTGCAAATTTGCGAACTTTGTTTCTCATGAACTTCACATATTTCCCACAAAAATGTAAAAAACAATATGTAATGGTCATGGAAACTTGTAAAGGCCATGTAGTGTCATATAAAAACAATGTGTAAAGGTCATGAAAATATGTAAAGGTCATGATGTTTTACATGAATTGATCTTTTATGAGAAAGTCTGAATGTTTGCAACTAGTTTGCGTGTGAGTGTAATATGTGTTGAGTCTCTAGTGAGAAAAAGCTAAGTATGTGCTTGGTTGCAAAATGCCTGCGAGTAATGACAGGGTTTCAGATTACTCACGAAAAAAGCCAGGCAGGATATAAGCTTTCATTCAAAATGCTCATCAGTTGGTCTGGTAGCAGAATATCATAATCGAAGTATTGTTTGAAAAAACTGTATGTCCTAAATATTGTTTATAAAAAAATCACCCCATTGGTGTTAATAGAAGAAAACTTAAAACCAATTGGGTGATACTCTTGAAAATGATAATTAGAGCACATTATTTCCGTCAGACTATATTTTGCTAACCATACAATGGCATGCAACTTCATGGATTAGCAGCAGCAACTAACACTTGCAAGAGAAAAACGAAGCTAGGGTGTAAGTGTAAGAAAAGGGGGGAAAACTGTGCACGCTGCAGGCAGATGAATAATCAAGAACAAAAACTTTGAACGCACCTACTTTTGAACATGTGTACCCTGTTTCTAATTTTGGCTTCTAGCTTCACTACAAATCGTGTAAGTCTGGGAACATCATTTTATCTTCCTCATAGAGATGTGTGAATCACCACTTTGGTGCATAAACCTTTATCATCATCTATTTCCCTCATACGTGTACAGTGCTCCGTTCTTTACTTTCCAACATAGTGTTGCATAACATACTAGTACAGCACAAGGAAAAGAAAAATGGTGTAAACAGTGAATTGCAGCCTCTTATAAATAATCCTTCCAATCTAAGTCGCAGGACCCTAGCATTGGTGTGTTAACTGGCAATGCTCTAACTAGGCCCCAAGTCTGGGTGGGTGCTGACTGTCTCAGTAGGACAGGTGTTTTTTTTCTCTTTGCTTTGACCTGCATCAGCTAGAGGTGCTGTATGTTCCAAAAGGTAGCAATAGTAACCAGCTGTATGTAAAGTAATCTCTAATCCTCACTGTGACCTTCATTTATTATGACCAAAGGGTAAGGATTCCAAATGGGTGTCCTGTTGCCAGTGCTCTGTCTGAGACAGAATCCAGTTCAATACCGTCTGCACTGGGAACTACTATGAGGCCCAAATAACCACAGCTTGAAGGAGAAGACAGAGACAGAGTGTACCTTAGAGATCGGAGGTATTATAAAGAGAGAGCACAGTAGAAAGAGGCATGGTAGAAAAGACATATGTTTTGAGGGGACATGATAAAAGAGGGTTGTATACAACAGAAATGCTAGAAAACGCATGGATGATGATAGAAAGGGTAAATGGTATAGAAGAACTTTTTATAAATGGTCATGGTACAGTGAGCATTAGAGAAGGAGCATGAGATATAGAATGTGGGATAAATGTGACCGTATAAAAGTGGCACAATATGAGCCATGGTAGCAATATTAAACTTGTGTTATGCAAAAGCGATCAAGCTGTGCAGAGCTCACAGTTTAATGCTTTATACCTTAAAGCTATCCATTTAGATACACTAATCTATAGGCTCACTGATAAAGGGGTAGACATATTATTTAGGGTAAACACAAGTAGATCTATCTTTCAGGTTACTAAGATAGACAGAGCCACATCCAGGGTCAAATCTTCTCCGAGCTTTCCCTCATATTCCGTGAAGAGCATATGATCATACCTCAGGCTCATCGTTCGGGTGGTACAAGGAGTCTCTCAGACAGCAGATCTATCGCTCATATTCCTCGGATAGCACAGGATCAGACTTCAGACTCATCAATCAGGTGATCCAGAGAGTCTCTCAGACAGCAGCACTATCTATCTCCTTGCTTCAGCTCCTGGTCCTGCTGTTCTGCTTCTGCTGGTCTTGACAGGGTGCTGAAGCAGATCCTCTATTGTGGCTCCATTTAGGTATAATTGGTCCCACAGGAAGGGTCTGCTAGTTTCAGGGGTAGAAGTCACCCTGGTTGTTTTTCTTTTCCAGGGATCCAGATGCAGCGTTGGGAGGAGAGCTACTCTTGGGGGGGACTGACCCGGCATACTACACTGGGGAGTTCCAGTATCTGAACGTCACTCGCCCAGCGTATTGGCAGATCAAGGCTGATGGGTGAGTACCAGCTCTAGAGGCTGAAGTGTCAGCACCTAACCTGCTGTTAGTGTCCTGCAGGTCAGGGTTGAGTGTGAGTATCTTGGCCTGCTTCTGAAGCCCTCCCACCAGTGGATGGATGGTGCGGGACTGCTGCCCTTGGCAATGAAGACGGGGCATGAGCCCCTCACTCGCCCCTTGGTGCCATCACCTTAGAGATGATGCACAGGTGTCCTTTCCTGCTGCCCTAACTTCTGTGATGGAATGAGAGCACTGTCACCGGTCATTAGGTCCCACCCCTGAGGAGGCATTGTAATATTTTGTGTGTGCAAAGACAATAGAGTTTATTCAACTTCCCCCATTACTCTTATCTTACCACTAGGAAAGAACTAGGAGTTCCTTCCCCAGCCTTCAGCGCCCTCACAATACTCTAGAGATGAAATGTGAGTTCTGTCACCGGGTCCTTACTGTCCTTTCCCGAAAACTAGCGATTGAATGCAACTATCGTCATCCGTCAATCAACCCGATAGACTACGCTGTCGCTGTGGCCTTACTGGCCTTCCTAAACCAAGACTCCTGCCCGTAAAAGTGGCGCTGAACTCCTCCGCGCGGCCAATCACACGCGAAGAGAAAGCAGGACACATCTCACAAGAGCTGAAACTGCTGACCCGGCTCTCCATTGAAAAACACTACATTCTAGCTCCTTCGTACCTTAGTTCATCCGCATAGGCACACTTAACCTCATCATGTGATAGTTTTCTCAGACTGCGCCTCTATGGCACACCACCAGCTCCTCTTGGGTTCAAGTCTCATACATTTGATTTTCAGCCGGGAACCAATGCAGACCCTGGTCTGCCTTACGTTTCTGTCATCCCAGCCCCTTATTTTACACCCCAGCCCCTAATCTTACTAAGTCGGTTCTTCAGGAATGTTCTCTGACTGGTTCTCGTTCTTGATCTAGTTAAATGCAGTTTATGGGGTTTCTAGATTGCAGGAAGCTTACACTAACCACTCACTTGTTATATTGTAGGAGTCCGGGATTTTTTGTTTCCTGTCAAATTAATTCACTATGATCGATTCGCGGCTTCTCGGCTTCTCGGCTCTCATTAATTAGGAACCGTCAGAACTTCTCCCTATTATTCCCGGGAGGCTGCTTCCCATTGGATAATAAATAACCAATTCGGTTTACTAAATCTCGTCTGTTGCAATTCCAGCTCAGCTAAGCAGACGCATGCCTAACTTGTGCTCGTGACTGCCGCCTCCACTCCTGGTTTTCCTCTGCCTTAGCACCTTGCATGGTTAGTGGTGGTAACAGTGCCTTGTTTCATAGAGAATCATCACTACCGTCATTGTGAAGCAGGGCTTTAAGTGGACTTAGTCCTGGCGGGGCTCAGCACCGGCAGTTCTAAGACGCAGGTGCTGAGACGGGTCCCTATCGGGCTCTCCATTTTTGCCCTCACCCTCGGGGTGAAAAAAAATCTTAACTCTTCAGCAGTGCGACCCTTCACTGCCTTTAAGGTAACTCGAAGAGAGAGACTCGTTATAGTTCTTTCAGTCTCATTTTGTCAGAACTGAAGCATGTTCAATGATATATACAACGAATCCCTAGTTGTTGCTTACTTATCTTAAGCAAATAACAATTGACAAAGCCAATAGTTCTGGCTTGGTGGGTGTAATGTTTCTTATATATCTGGATGCAATGACAGAAGCAGCAAAATACCAGTCAGGCGGCACACTATGCAACGCACAGATTTTAAGCTTTTGTGGTTTTTAAGCTCCACCCTTAATTATATTGGCCGCACCCCTGTGAAAGACCCCCCTAGTTTTTTATCCCACTTAGAACCCTGTCATGAAGAAACTTCTGGTCAGTTCAACATCATTTACCTGACCATCTCCTTACACTCGTAGATTGCTGGATGGCACAAGTTGGTGCCTTTAAAAAGGTTACCAGATAACCCCATATCAACAACAAGGACGAAGTACTCCAATCCTGAGTTTTGGTTGCAGAACTGAGTGCATTTTGGAAGTTGTCCTAGTTCACAAGTTCATCCAAGTGAACAAACATGCAGGGAAAGCCCAGGACTAGGGAAGCTTTTGCTCCTTGGTGCCATGGAGTCAAATGATAACCTTAGCTTTGAAACTGCACACAACAGTATGCATTAATGGGTAGGTCATATGAAACATAAATAACTAAGGACATTTTATAAGCTCCCTATAAAAGTAAGGGGGGATTTATAAAGAATTAGCACAACACAGAGTTACAACTAAAGCTGAGGTGCTTGAGGTGGAGAGTAGTGCGGTCATATGTGCTAAAATATGGCACTGCTCTCTCCTATTGTGCTGGTGCACAAAGGGCTGTCTAACACCACAAACACACCATTGCACCTTACGATGCACCATTGTGCAAACATGTGTGTGTGTGTGTGATGTCTGTCTTATGTTTTGAACTGGAAGATTACAATTTCAGTACAAAATACCATGCCTAGACAAACTCTTTAAACATTTCACACATAGCTGTGTGCTGTAGAGTGTGGCACACAAGCAATGTGTGAATAGGTAGGTGAAATTAAAAGTTTTCTTCTACTTAGCACCTGCATTAGGAGATATTATTTTTTTCTCTCAACGAACTGTCTTCACAATTTTAGTAACTATGGTTTTGCATCAAAACAGTGGGTAGTAGTGTGAGAGTGCAATGCAACCCAAGGATGCCCCCTTTCCCCAAAGAGCTATTGGCATTACTCTAGGGGCTACTTTCCAGCACAAACAAAAATTGTGCTGGAAAGTAAATTTTTATCAACACTTTGTGCCACTTTTCATCACTTTGCAGTGGCACAATTGTTAATAATTCTGCCCCTGAGTGCAGGAGGAGGTTGTAGATGCTAGTAACAAGAGGTGATGTAATCATGGGCGGCTCCTCCGTATGAGCAGAGGAGCGTCGCCCTACAAAGAAAAGCCCCAGGCCCGAGCTAAGAAATAAAATGGTAATAGAGTGTATTTATTACCAGTTTATTTTTCAACTACCAACCTGTCCCGAATTGAGTGACAGGACGCGGCAGGGCCAGTGCTGCTGAGTGGCAGCAGGGAGCTGTGCTCTTAAAAATGTGCATGTTTCTTTGGCCAGCCGCTTTGCGACAGCCAGGCAGACATGCACATTTTTACCTTCTCAAACCCAGCTGCTTTATACAGCTGAGTTAGAAAAAGGGCAGGCCTCCAGTGCTCTTGAGAGCGCTGAGTGAGGCCGCTCTCTCCAGTCCTGCCGCTGC
Source organism: Lissotriton vulgaris (assembly GCF_964263255.1). Classification (NCBI taxonomy): domain Eukaryota; kingdom Metazoa; phylum Chordata; class Amphibia; order Caudata; family Salamandridae; genus Lissotriton; species Lissotriton vulgaris. The sequence continues at coordinate 316,980,950 of NC_141695.1, forward strand.
TCTCATGCTAGTGAGAGCAGCCCCGGGATTGGTTAGGGGAGTTAGCTGGGTCCCGAGCAGAAGCCTGCCTTCAGAGAAGATCCAAGGAGGAGCACGTTGCATCACGCAGGAAGGTACGTGTACATTTTTTTTGTCCCCGTGCCTCACCACCCTCGGTACATGCCAGCCGCCACTGGATGTAACCACAACTCAGGGATACTAGGATGCCACCAGCAGCTTGGACAGAATGCAACTTAAATCAGTTTCTAAATTCTTCTTCTCATGTGTTTCTCTTCCCTTGTCCCATTTGGTTAGCAATGTGGCCAAATGGTCTGGTGGTAAGATAGAAGTCTTTTAGTACCAATGTTTGCATGGATGACTGTTGGAGGAAAGTGCTGCAGCCAATTCCCTCTTTTGACACCCACTTCCTTGACCCACTCCTTACTTTACGTAGTTCGACAGAAAGGCACTATGCTGCAGTAATCCACCCAGTTATTTTCAGTTTTGTGATCTCTATCTCATTATTGCTTCTCTCTTGAAAATCTTCTGTGTACTGTGCATCTCAGTGTCTACAATAGAAATTGATGTGCCCAAACAAAATCCCACTTCTAACCGTTCTTGGACGGGTGATGATAACAACCTCACTTTTTTATATATTAACAAATCTTCCCTAAAGTCTGATTTGTAAGCCTATTATGCAGAATGCCTATTATATAAAAAGTGTTACACTATATATTTAATAAGTGTGCCCTCACAGAAACTGAAGGCCTGATCATTTTACTGTGTAGGTTCAGCTATTTTTTCAGCAGGACAGAACATATTTTATTCTATATATCAGTAAGCATGAGCGAATTTTGCGGATCTCGCGTTCGCGAATTTTGCGGATTTGCGGATTCGCAATCCGCAAAATCCGCGAATTCCCCAGAATTTGCGGATTTTTTTTTTGTGTGTGTTCGCAATTGTTTCTGCCAGTTCGCGAGGATTTGGTACTAGTTCGCAATTGCGAACTTACTTGTCGGCTCGCAACGGTCGCGACTATGTTGTTTCTACGTCTGGTTCATCATCACAGCCTCCCAGCACCCTCTGTTTTACCACTGGCACCCTCTCTTTGACCCATGCCACCCTCTGTTACATCAATGCCACCCTCTGGTTCATCATCACTGTAGAAGATGGGGGGGGAAAGCAAGCCCACCTGCCCTGCTTGAACTGACATGAATTAATTTGGGGTTAGTTTATTAACAACACCTGCCCTGCCCCAACTGACAATAATGAATTAGGGGCTAATTAATGTGTCACTGAAAGAATTTAAAGTTCCAGCCTGGCACCTGCTTGTCTGCTCCTTTAGCTGTAAATCAGGACCTTTGTGGCATACAGTTAAGGTCAGAGCAGGGTCACACAAAATAGTTGCAAGCAGGCAACCGAATTCTGGAGGGCCCCCTCAGGAAGCACTACAAAGAATCGTTACAAATCATGAGGTTGACCTTTTGCACCTGCTCATTGCTTTTGCTTTTGCTGAAATCGTTTTTCGGTTTTTTTCGCGCTATTCGCGGGGCGCGGCGTCGTGCGAAACCGACCGCGGAAGCCGCCAATTCGTGCGAATGAGCATTTTATTTTTTTTGCGGCTTGTTGTTTCGCGAGTTTTTTTGCAGTATTCGCGAGCCGCTTGCAGCGCAACACGCGAATTTACCCCAAGGTCGAGTACGGGCGCGGCCATTTTGTTTCCATGACGTATTTCCGTTTCCGCCCGCTATGTATAATCTCGCGCAGTAAGCGCATTGCGAGTAGAGGTTCGCACGAGATCGCGCGGGAAATCTACAGGTTCGCACGAGATCGCGAGGAAAATCTCGCGCGAACTTTCTTTCGCGCTCGTGAACGGGCGCCGGCCATCTTGTTTTTCATTCATTTCCTGTGTCTGGGCATGGTGTTTAATCCTCTTGGTATCTTTGCCATCCTTTGCTTGTTTTCAGTTTTTTTTTTACGATTTTGCTTCTTATCTATCCCTCTCTTTTCCTAGCTGTATATTTTTGTCTTTTCTGCTATTTTTCTTTACTTTTAAACTACTTTTTTAAACTCTTTTCTTTTCTTCTTCCCTATCCTATTCTTTCTTAATTTTCTACTTCTTCCTACCTTACCTGCCCAGACCATGGTCAAGCCAGGCGCCGTGAAGCTGCCCAGGCACTTGAGGGCCGCAGCGGCGGCGGGGAGTAGTGCTGGACCCAGTGGCAGGACAGCATGCGGGAGATTGAGGGGGGAGCAGGTGACGCGACGGGAGATATTCAGCCCGGAGGAAGTGGGCGCGCTGGTCTACTTCGTCCAGCGCCGCCTGCCCAGGACCATCGCGGGAGGCGGCAGGATCGCGGCCGGCGGCTACAACATGCGGGAGCGCCGGAAGCGGTGGGAGAAGGTGTGCTGGGCCATATCCCACCTCTACGGGGTCCAGCGCACCTACAGCCAGGTCACCCATCGCTGGACGGACCTCCTGGACCGCGAGCGCGACCTGCTGGACCAGCTCGGCTTGGAGATCCCCGGGCTTGGTGAGTAGTAGTAGCCATTTAATCACTCACTACTATGATGTTTTCTCCTGCTCTGTGTTGTTGTATTGCAAATATTTGTTTTTTACATGGAGCAAGCCAATAATGCCGCTGATGACGATTACATTGTAGTTAAATTATATTTCAAAATCTTCTGTGCATTTCAGGTGCACTGCTCTCCTTCTCAGTGGCGTTGCTACTATGCTTATTTGTTTTCTATTTCGTGGTCTCATTGGCCTGAGTAACTATTATGTATGAGTGTACTTTACAGAACTGCGTAATGCTAGACACTAGGGGGCAGATTACATTTACAAGCCCCTTGCGCCACGTTTACGTTGCCTTGCGTGACGCAACAGCGGCGTAAACGTGCCGCATCCCTGCGAGTCATTTACAGCATGACGCATCTAGGGAGATGCGTCACGTTATAAAGCCATGGGCCTGCACCACAATGGGTGCGTTCCTAGTACGCAGGGTGGGCGGTCCAGCGGCTGTGCGCCTCGCAAAATTGCCTGCGTGAAATGTACAAGATTTAACGCAGGCACTTCTGCGACGCTGCTACGTCAATTAAATTCCTTATGTCTGCTCGAAGCAGGCGAAAGGACTGACACAGCATGTTAAGTATTGGGTGGCCCTGAGCATTACTGGAGTTGCATTGCGTTGGCGACGTGACTCCAGCGATGCGCCGCTCTTACGTGACGAGATGCGTCACGCAAGTGCCTACCCTTGCGCCAGGGCGCGCCGCATTGTAAATGAGGCACATCTGCCGTGTCGCAAGGGTAGTTTTGCGTGACGCATTTGATCTGGCGCATCTCTGGAGATGCGCCAGAACGCGTAAGTAAGTATGCCCCTAAGGGGCAGAATTGCAATTACCGTCGCATCCCTGCAAAGTAGCAGGGATGCGCCATTAATTGTGCGGCCCGCTACCACCACCAAACATGGTGCGCCGTATTTGCAATGCGGCGCACCATGGGCCCAAAACGTCACCGAAGCTTTACTGCTGGAGTTGCGTCGCAACGATGGCGCAGCTCCATCAATGCTCTGGGGTACCCTATCTCCCCAATGCTGGGTCAAGCCGTACGTCTGCTTCAAGCAGGTGCAGGGTTTGTGTGACGCATCATTGTCCTAAAGGTGACTGATTGATATTTTGTAGATTTCCCTCAGCCACTATTAGGATGTGTTCCAGCGCAGGAATGCCCTCCCTTGCGCCGGAACGCCCCCTGATGGCGCAGGGCTTTATAACGGGATGCATCTCCCAAATGCGTCACGTTGTTATAATATTATACGCCGCACCATGGCGCCCTTTTTTGTTTAGCTGCTGCGTCACAAAAGTCACGCAAGAACGGCGCAAAAGAGCCGCAAGGGCTTAAATCTGCCCCTTCCTTTGTAACCCTGACAATAAGAAAAATAGTGGCTTTGGATTGATAGTTTGACTATTTAAATGACTGGTAATGTAGCAGGCAACTGTTAGTGTTGTCACTGATCTGACTGAAATCACAATGGAGTTTGTCTGTCACTTTGCGTCTTGCCTGCGGACTGCTGCCTGCCAGTCCTAGGTGAACGTTTCAGTACTTTGTTTAGTGAGTTACGTGACTTTCGAAGTCACAGGTCCGCAAATAAATGAAAAGTAACCATAATCAATATAATTTCGCGGAAATATTTTGGTTCGAGGCATGTGGGCTGCTGAATTCATATCTTTGCATAGTCCGCCACCTAGTGTTGGGTCCGGATGATTGCACATTGTTGTCCTGGAAGAGTCTTCGAAGTATCACGAGATAGGTGGCTCCTCCCCTGGACTACAGTGCGCATGGGCATCGCCTCCATCCCCAGATTGTTTTTTTCCGCCATCGGGTTCGGATGTGTTTTCGGTTCCCTCTATCGGAACCGATAGTTGTTCTACTTTTACTCGAGACCAAAAGGTCTTTAGGCTGGGCGTCGGTATAGTTGCGTTCGGGTTTCTTACTGACTCTCAGCTCCGATCTCCTACTGCTTTCGACGCGGACGGGCCTACACTACACCCTTTGCTATGGAGCGGACTCCATTCAAGAAGTGTCCGCTGTGTCACTCTAAATATTCGCACCTCGACGTGCACCCCGTGTGCAATACATGCTTGTCACCGGATCACCGTGAGGACACTTGCATGGCGTGTTCGAAATTTAGGAGTAAGAAAACTTTAAAGATTCGCCGGGCTAATCGGCTCCAGGCTCAATTGTCGGCTTCGGCACCCCCACCTGATGACATCTTCCAGGAATCGGTTGAGGGAGAAGACGACGTACAAGGGTCGGACTCTGGCCCCGCGTCCGATGAAGAGACCGGCGACGCGGTTGATGAGGCCTACGACGAAGTATCCGACAAGGTAGGGGACGACGACCGGGCTTGTCCCACGATGGGTGATAGCTCGGAGGAAGAGCATCCCCAACAAGACTCCGGGGTTACTCCCCGTTACACGGCCCAGGTCGAGGGATCGCCTTCGGGCCTTACCCAAGATCTAACAATGAGTCCTACGTCCCCGCCTCCGGGCCCGGTCACGGACATTTCTATGAAGAAAACGAAAGTGAAACCAACTGGTCTCGCACCCTCGGATGCGAAACCGAAACTGAAAGTGGCGTTGGTGAAGAAGGTTCTGGAGGCGTCAACTTCCACGAAACCCAAAATGGCCGACTTGAAGAGCCACGCCAAAATGGCCGACCAGAAGAGCCACGCCAAACCGGCCGACCCGAAGCCATCGGGGTCGGCGCCGAAGGTGAAGGCCTCCGATGCGGCCGCATCGGCACCGAAAGGGGTCGCGGACCCGAAGACGTCTTCGAAGAAGCGTCACGCCGATGGTGCGCATGCCCATGGGGCGTCGGCCCCGAAGAAGAGGCCTATCGGCGATCGGGCTATCGAAGTCGACGAGTCGCTCGAGCCGGTTCAGCCCTCGGCGTCCCTTACGAAGAAGGTGGAGGATTCCCTGAAGAGGATCCAACAGTCCACTGTGGTTCCCAGCCAGGACACTGTAGTGCCTCGAGCCGCGCAGAAGTCTGCTAAGGAACAAACGCCCATTCGTTTTACCCTTCCACCCAAGACGACGCCGAAGGCCTTCGCGCCGAAACAGGGTGGACACTCACAGGAGGTATTGACGCCGAAAGCTGCTCTGGTGGTGTCGAAGCTTCGGCTCCAGCCGCTTGCGGTGGAGGAACGTCGTGAGGTGATCATCGACGCAAACACCGGAAAATTGTCGCTCCTCAAACGGAAGATTACGTCGGAGCCGACCTTGGAACCTTTTAGGATTCCACTCAAGAACAAGAGGTACTCTACGGATTCTTCGGCTCTGATGGAACCTCTGTCTCCACAAGCCCCGGAACACTCGCCGGTCCATTCCCCCGCGCCTTATGTGGACGAGGACGAGGACGAGTACACCTACCCTGCGTACTCGGATCCGGACGAGGAGCAGGTGCCCTGGACAGCGGGAGGCGACGCTGACGACCCGCAGTCGGGTCAGGACACTCAACTTTTCGCCGCAAAGACGTCCCCGACAGAGGACTCGGCGGCCTTCAATGCCCTAATAGAGAGGGCTGCAGCGAACCACGACGTCGAACTGCACTCGGACCCCGTGGATGCGGACTTCTTAGTCGACACCTTCTCAGTAGCCGAAAAACAAGTCAAGACTCTACCGATGCTTAAAGGGGTGCTGAAGCATGCCCAGGAGGTATTCAAGGAGCCCACCCGGGCGCGGGTGGTCAATCCTCGCATCGACAGAAAATATAAAGCGGCGCCCTCGGATCCCACGTATATTAAGGGACACTTACCATTGGACTCCCTGGTGGTGTCCAACGCTCGAAAGAGGGCGAATTCACAGACTACTGGTGATGCTCCTCCCCCGGACAAAGAGTCCAAGGTCTTTGAGGCATCAGGCAAACGCATTGCTGCACAGGCAGCGAACATCTGGAGGATCTCTAACACTCAAGCACTGCTTGCACGTTATGATAGAGCCCATTATGACACATTAGAGGCCATCCTGCAACACTTGCCTGACCAATACAAGGAGGCGGGGGAGATGCTCATTCAGGAGGGTAAACTCATTACAAATGCATCCATTAAATGTGCCTTAGACGTGGCAGACACTGCCTCCAGGGCTATCAATACAAGCGTGTTACTTAGACGCCATGCCTGGCTTCGGATTTCGGGGTTCAAACCCGACATACAAACAACAATACTGGGTCAAACAGTGAATCCTGACCATCTGTTCGGCCCTGAGGTGGATGCCTCCCTAGAAAAGATGAAAAAAGATACCGAAACTGCTAAGTCTATGGGGGCCTTACAAAGCCAGCAGTTTCGGGGTCATTCCTTTCGGCGCTCCAATTCAAGAGGCACCTCGAGGGGCCAGGCTTCCCAGTCCACGCAATACTACAAGGGTAACACCCAGTCCTCGTATAACAACAACAAGGGCAGGGGTGGCTACAGAGGCAATAATATCAAAGGCAGGGGACGTGGAAACAATGCCTCCAGGTCCACCGCCTCCAACAAGCAGTGACGTCTTGTCACTTCCCCCCGATCACACAACACCTGTCGGGGGGAGACTCCAGCAGTTCCTGCCGGCGTGGAGGTCCATCACCACGGACAGGTGGGTGAGGTCTCTTATCCAGTACGGCTACTGTCTAGAACTTACGTCCATTCCACCGGACATACCGCCAAGAAACCGTGCTATGTCCGACAAGCACTTGACCTTGTTGCAGCAAGAAGTACTGGTCATGCTGCAAAAAGGGGCGATAGAGCTCGTTCCATTGCAAGAACGGGGAACAGGGGTTTACTCCCTGTATTTTCTGATCCCCAAAAAGGACGGATCACTCAGGCCGATCCTGGACCTCAGGCCCCTGAACTGGTACATCAACTCGGAGCACTTCCATATGCTCACACTGCCGCAGGTGCTTCCCCTGCTTCAGCAGGGGGACTTCCTAGCAACGCTGGATCTAAAGGATGCCTATTTCCATATTCCCCTGCATCCTTCCCACAGAAAGTATCTCAGGTTCACGATCTTAAACCAGCATTACCAGTTCAGAGTCCTGCCGTTCGGGGTCACCACGGCACCGAGAGTATTTACGAAATGCCTAGCGACTGTGGCGGCGCATCTCCGTCGCCAGCACGTCCATGTCTTTCCATACCTAGACGACTGGCTTATTCAGGCAAAGACGGAACACCAGTGCGTAGACCACGTGTCACGCACCATTCACCTCCTGCACGATCTGGGATTCTCTCTGAACTACCCAAAGTCCCATCTCCAGCCCGCCCACGTGCGACAGTATCTGGGCGCGACAATCGACACTCTGGCAGCCACTGCGCAGCCGAGTTCAGTGAGAATCGCCAGTATCCAGGCACTGATCCAACGATTCAGACCCCAACACTCGCTTCCAGCGAAAGTGTTCATGCAGTTGATAGGCATGATGGCCTCCTGCATCTCCATTGTCCCGCACGCGAGACTACACATGCGTCCGCTTCAGGAGTGCCTAGCACGTCAGTGGACTCAGGCTCATGGGCAACTGACAGACCTAGTGTTGGTGAGCGGTCGGGCGTACAACTCTCTGCATTGGTGGAATCCACAAAACCTTTGCAAGGGCCGACCATTCCAAGAGCCTGTCCCACAGATCATCCTGACGACGGACGCCTCTCTCCAGGGATGGGGAGCGCATGTACTCCATACACTGTGCAGGGACTATGGACACTTCAGCAAAGGAAGATGCACATCAATGTGTTGGAACTGATGGCAATCTTCATGGCCTTAAAGGCATTCAAAGTACATCTGTGCAACAAGGTTGTGTTGATCCGGACGGACAACATGACGGCCATGTACTACATCCAGAAGCAGGGGGGTACACACTCTCCACAGCTGTCTCATCTGGCTCAGAGCATGTGGAAGTGGGCCATTCAGAGGAACATCTTCCTCATGGCAGAACATCTCCCGGGCAAGGACAATCAAATGGCGGATCTGCTCAGCAGGCACAGCCATCAGATGCACGAGTGGGAGATACATCCATCAGTACTCCAACCGTACTTCCAAAGGTGGGGTCATCCAGAGATAGACCTGTTCGCCACAAAGGAGAACGCAAAATGCCAAAGCTTCGCCGCCAGATTCCCACACCCCCAATCACAGGGCAATGCGATGTGGATGAACTGGTCAGGCAGATTTGCGTACGCTTTTCCCCCAGCACCTCTGATACCGCTGGTGGCACGCAAGCTCAGGCAACACTCGATGACGCTCATCCTGGTTGCTCCAACGTGGGCTCGCCAACCATGGTACACCACGTTTCTGGAACTCTCCGTGGTACCGCATCAAAGGCTTCATCTCACTCCCAGCCTTCTGACGCAGAGCCATGGCGACATTCAGCACCCAGATCCGCAACAGCTCAACCTGGCGATCTGGCTCCTGAAGTCCTAGAGTTTGGCTACCTCAATCTTCCGCCCGATTGCATGGACATCATTCGGGAGGCAAGGAAGCCCACTACTAGAGCTTGTTATGCGGCTAAATGGAAGAGGTTTGTCGTCTACTGCGTGGAGCACAGCATTGACCCGCTAGACGCCTCCATTCAAAACATCATATGTTACCTCTTTCACCTGTATCGTTGTAATCTAGCTTACTCTTCCATCCGCATTCACCTGTCGGCTATGGCAGCATACCTCCAGAATAGGCAGCACCTGTCACTCTTTAAGGTCCCTGCTATCAAGGCTTTTCTGGAAGGACTCAAGAGAGTCATTCCACCAAGGACTCCACCAGCCCCGGAATGGAACCTCAATGTGGTTCTTACAAGGCTGATGGGTCCTCCCTTTGAGCCACTACACTCTTGTGAGCTGCAGTTTTTAACTTGGAAGGTTGCGTTCTTAGTAGCAATTACATCGCTACGGAGGGTTAGCGAGCTGCAGGCGCTCACCATCCAAGAACCTTTCTTCCAAGTACATGCTAACAGGGTGGTGCTCCGCACTAACCCTAAATTCTTACCCAAAGTGGTCTCACAGTTTCACATGAACCAAACAATTGAATTGCCGGTGTTTTTCCAAAACCCAGAGACGCTGGCGGAGCGTATGCTCCACACTCTTGATGTGAAAAGGGCCTTGATGTACTATGTGGACAGGACAAAAGATTTCCGCAAAACCAAACAACTTTTTGTTGCTTTTGCCACACAACACAAGGGAAATGCAATCTCCAAAGCGGGGATTGCTAGATGGATAGTAAAGTGCATTCAGATCTGTTACGCTAAAGCTAAGCGCACTCTCACTATCCCACCGAGGGCCCACTCCACTAGGAAGTTGGGGGCCTCTATGGCTTTCTTAGGTAACATTCCCTTAGAAGACATCTGTAGAGCAGCCACATGGTCTACCACACATACTTTCACTAAGCACTACTGTGTAGACGTGCATTCCAAACAGCAGGCAGCTGTTGGTCAGGCTGTTCTAAAAACGCTTTTTCAGACTGCTGCAGCTGGCACGGGCGGCCGCCGCTAATGGAGGGACTGCTATGTATTCTATGCAAAGATATGAATTCAGCAGCCCACATGCCTCGAACTGCAAATGCTACTTACCAGTATGCATCTGTTCTTGGCATGTAGGGCTGCTGACATTCATATCGCCCACCCTCCTCCCCGGCGCCTGTAGCAGCTGCAGTATGTATTCATATACACACATATGCTCATAGCATGGTCATCACTCACTTCTTCACTCCATCTCTGCCAATGGCTAAAAACAATCTGGGGATGGAGGCGATGCCCATGCGCACTGTAGTCCAGGGGAGGAGCCACCTATCTCGTGATACTTCGAAGACTCTTCCAGGACAACAATGTGCAATCATCCGGACCCAACACTAGGTGGCGGACTATGCAAAGATATGAATGTCAGCAGCCCTACATGCCAAGAACAGATGCATACTGGTAAGTAGCATTTGCATTATTGTTCTTTTGAAATGTTTGATTTGGTTGACATTGACAAGCAACAATCATCCATGTTTTCTGTTCTTTCTTTCATGTTGTACGTCAGCTCCCCCCAGGGGCGAGAGGAGGACACAGGAGCAGCAGGCGGCGGATGCTGTTCAACAGGGCCAGGATCGGGCAGGCGAGGGCTCCTCTGCTGGCCCCAGTAAGTTTTCATTTTAGACTAGTACCTATTTTTCCTAGCGTTCCTCATTTGACTTTTTTCAAAATTGTCTTTGCTCTTCTTGTAGACTGTATCTAAATTCTTATCCTGCCTCTACTATGACTCCCTGTGGTATTACTAGATTATTCTTATTAGTCTGTCTGTGTAGCTAACTAAGATTGCACGGTTGGCGAAACTCCCATGATTCTAGTCAGCAATAGCTCTATCAACTTAGTGCAGTCCTCTGGGATTGTCCATAATGTCTTTTGAAGTGTTCTATCTGGACTCATGCTTGCAAAAATTGCAAAACCTTTCGCTCAGTCACTCTAGTCTGGACCAAAAAACACAGATTGTATTTAAGTTTAAAAGCTTTATTAAAAGTAAACACATTTATTAAAATGAAGTCATAATAAAACTAAACGTTTAACTGATAATGGAAAAGTGGTTAGTGCTGACGATTAATTGAAGACATTTCTTGTGGTCGAGCCGAGCTCTCACCTGGTTTCAACTTGATCTTGTTGTTAGAAGTCCATCTTCTGTCTGTGTGGAGAAAAATGGTGCGTGTTAAAAAAACAGCCTTCATCAGTTGTGCCAAAAAGTGCAGCAAGACAACCTTCCCTGGAAAAAGGGACATTTTTTTTAACTTTAACGTAGACAGTCACAAATTACATTGTTTTCACATGTCTTCATTCCTAGACCAAATACTAGTGACTAGTGAGTGCTTTATTCTAACATTCTTAAATGTACTTTGTAGGTGGAACATCTGGTGGCGGGGCCAGTGTGGAGGTGGTGGTGCTCGACACGGAGGCGGAGGGCGATTCTTCAGGGGAGGAGGCGGCGGCGGCGGCTGTGAGAGTTGAGACGGTGGTGGTGGCGGCCAGAGGTAAGCTCTTATATATTCCTTACTTATTGAGATTGAAGACTAGCTGGGAAGGCAAGAATATGAGATGCATGGCTGGGTGAATGATGAAGCAATGATGGGTGGAAGGACAACAGCCTGGGTGGGTGACACAGAAACTGTATGTGTCCATATACCTGGATCATGCTACTATCTGACTCTTAGATAGCATATGTGTATCTAGAGCAGGGGTACTCCTAGTACGGCCCGCGGGCCGGTGGTGGCCCGGCAAGCCTTCCTTGGCGGTGCGCAGACCTTGCAGACAATCACTGCTCCCCCGGCCCCCACAGAGCAGAGGCTTTTTTGTATTTCACCTGTTAGCGCCCCTGCATCTCCACTCTGACAATCACTGCTCCCCCGGCCCCCACAGAGCAGAGTGGAGATGCAAGGCCACAAAGAGGTGAAATAGAACAAAGCCTCTGCTCTGTGGGGCCGGGCAAGCAGTGATTGTCAGGGTGGAGAAGCAGGGGCGCTAAAACAAACAAAGCCTCAATAATATGTTAATGGTCTTTTAAAGACCTGTTAAGTACTTTGGTGTTGTTGTCTGTGTGTGCGCGTTGAGGAAGCGGTCTCAACCCGGGCTGAAGGCTGACACAGATAGACACACACACAGTGAGATGACAGAGGGGGAGGGAGAGGGAGGGCAGGAGGGAGAGAGAGATGGAGGGAGGGCAGGAGGGAGAGCAGGAGGGAGAGAGATGTATGTAAATGCTGGGTCTGGTGGCTCAGTGGATGAGGGCATCTGCTGCAGGGACCGGTGTGCAACCTCATGGTCACAAGTTATCGTTTTGCTTTAGCCCCGCCCCCTCTGACTCCGCCCCCACCAGTGCGGCCCTCGGCCCCAAACTACACTGTAAATGTAGCCCCTGAGAGAAAGTTTGTGAGTACCCATGATCTAGAGAGAGTAGACGGTCAGTGGATGAACTAAGTGTAACTTTGAAGAGCATGTAACACTGCACCCGCACGTCCGTTCCAGTGTAGGAAAGGCAAGGAAAAGAACTTTTAATTTTGTCCAAATACTACCATAAATAGTAGCAGTAGTTTGTATTGCAAGCACTGCATAGATCCGGTTATTATGGTGGCCACTCCCTACCTCTCTTAATAAGTTTAGTAGTACTCAGTCATTCATGTGTGGATGTATCAGTGGTCACTCAATAAAAAGCAAAGCACCTAAAGTCATCCCATATATAAGCAAAAACATCCCATGTGAAGTGATAGATAATCAGATTATTTATCTTCTTCAATTTTCCATTTCTAGTACTCATTTCCACTGTAGGGTGAAAGTTAAATTAATTAAGCAGTAGCCCTTGAGTTGTAACAGAGTATTCTCAGTGCCACCCGTAATAGAAAAGTAAGAGCTTCACCACCTGCATGTACTGGACGGGTACAGTAACGCAACGGCAACGCAAGTCTAGGTCACTCCTCATGGCGTGCGTCTCTTTTTCTCGGGTGCAAGTTTACTGCGCTGGCATTATGCCGGCTTGCAGAAAATAACGTACCAATTTTCCAAAACAAGAGATAAGAAGAAGAATAAGACTGGTGTACTTTCATAGTCGACTCCAATGGAAGTCCACAGTGCTCGTAGAATTTGTTCCTTAAACTCCCACTAATGTTAGAGCAAGGATGAAGAAGTGTGAGGTTAGATAGATACTGGCCTCAATAGTTATGTAATGCGCTTGCAAGTTGCTAGTTGTACTGCAACACAAATTTCTGCTGAATGATTGAGTTAATCTTAAAGAGCATTGGCTACAGACTATGTCTTTCTTTCTTCATATAGGTTCTCCTTCCAAACGAACAAGGAGGAACGAGCTGGCTAGAGCGGCCCGGCAACGGAGGATCGAGGCCACTGTTGCGGAATATCGGCGGCTGGTGGCCCTGGAGGACGTGGAAAGTGTGCAGTCGACAACTACAACAACGTCGTCTGCATCGGCCTCCGTGGCCCCACGGGCTGCCACCCAGCACAGTGGTCCACCCAGACTGAGCCGGGCTGCCAAAGGCAAACGCCACCGCCGAGCAGCAAGGCCAACAGCTGCCTCTCACAGGCATTGCACCTGCAAGGCAGTGAAGGCACGCCTGCGCCGCACTACCCTGATGGTGTCCCGCCTTCAGCAGGAGCTCGCCTTGCTCCGCGAGGAGCATGATGCCCTGGCCCAAAAAGTTAACAGCATCCACCCATAGTGTCCCTTGCCCCTTTTTTAGAGACTTTTGGGGGGTGGGAATTGGGAGTTGGGTTTTTGGGGACTTTTGAAGGACAATCGTTGGGGTTAGGGAGGGTCTTGCGGGAGATTATTTTGTTAGGGATATAAATATACTTTTTCAAACTTTATCTGAGCATACCTGTTTTTTACTGCTTGCCTGGTGGGTGGGGGTTTAACGTTGACTGTTTTCCTGAAAGTTTAGTTCCATTTTCTTCCTTTAAGTGTAAATGCCCAAATGTTTTCAACACTAAGTGCCTCTCACAGACTAAGTGAAGTGAATCCAAGAGTCCTAGGACTTTAGTAGTACTACCTTCAGTCTCTCGTCTCTCGTACTAATACTCCATTATACCCCCAAACCACCAAACGCTTATCTTACCTGTAATTTGTGTTTGAAAGTAGGGCTAGACCCAGGGCTGGCTCCACGGGAAACACCGAATAACGTTGGCAATCTTGGTCGGATAAAATTTCCTCATAGCGGTGGTACTAGTGGTGTGACACAGTGGCAGTTGCATGCCTATGAAAAAAAAGAAAATGAAATCTGGTTTGTCCTCCTGAGCAATTCAACGGTACAACTGAGAATATAGCAGGTGACAGAAGTACAGTAGAGCAGTGCCACATTGTAGCCTAACAAATGGTAAAGTATAACTACTAATTCGGTTGAAGTTCTTTCACATTAGCAATGGTTCTTTGTCAAGCAGAGTAAGAATATATCCTCGGATTTCTTCACCAGCCTGTTGCTATCACCTTATCCTCCCCACCCAGCAAGTGTGTGGATTTATTGCTGTAATAATAATTTAGTCACACATCAATCAAAACCACACAGCCCGGGGGAAGAGGGTTAGGGTTTGAAAAATGAATGGGTACGGGGGTTTTTGGGAAAGGTTTTGGGAGACAAGAAAAAATAGCACAGCATAGACAAACTATTGTGAACATAAACAAATCTTTGGGTACAAACCTATCCATCAATCTTTGAAAGTGCATGCACTACTGCATGCATGTCAGTGAAAAGTAAGTAGTACATTCGACAACTGTGGAAAGAAAGAATGCGACAGTACAGGGCCTGTGTGGAATTATTGATAACGATATTCAACATAAGGTCTCTGTAGCCAGATACCCGAGAGCCTTGCTGGTCACTATAAATCCATTCACAACAACACTCAATGGGGTTGGTCTGGAAGGTGTCAGGTTTACTCCCCGTGATCCAGTCGATGCAAATATGGTTCCACCTCCAAATGTCACCAACACCCAGAAGTGTAAACACAGGGTGTTCGAGCCATTAGGCGGGGGAGAAAAATAACAAACTAAAATAAAAAATGTGGGATGGGTAAAGGTAGGGTCAGCAGGGAAAGGATACCTGTAACAGAAGACAAGACAGGCATCAGTGAAGTGCTGTCCTAACATACAAGGGTACTCTCATATAGTCTCACTAAATAACCAAGGAAGTAGACAAGTACCTGAGCACCAAGAAAACATGACCTTGGATAGGAAATACTATAGCCCTTCTGCCACAATCTGTGAGGAAGGCCTAAGAAACACATAAACATATAGTTAACGAACACACTCCTGTCGCACCAAACACACTCGCGTTATACTAAGACATCAAACCCACTACTCACAACATACCACAAACTTGGTAGAGGACTCAATGTACAAAGGGGGTTCCAAATAGTCAAAGCAAAGATGTATGGTCCAACAAAAAGGAAGAGGGAAACGGTAGTGTGTAGGAAGCAAGAACTACAACACTGCGCTCTCTAAGTAATGACCCAGTAGAGAATCTTTGGTGAAGGTCAAACAGAAAAACGTAGTTGCGACCACCACTGAATTCTGCCAACAACACACCCCACGGTGCACTACACAAAGAGAACTGGGGTAGCCTGTAGTTACCTCACTACATGCCCAGTTATGGAGGTCCTTTGAAATACACAGTTATACAACGGAGACGCGTAGTTGTCCTTACTACCGCGCTCCGTTTTAATAGTACAAAAACGATCCCCGATGTGAACGCTAACACGTGGTATAGACCGCCACTGTGCTCCGCCACACACAATTCAACCAAACAGGAATTCATCAAAGGTAGAATTCTGTTAGAAAACAGTCACAGAACCTCCCTTAACAATCCGTTCAGGCAGTAATCAGCTGACCGCACGGGCGGCCGAAGAGTTTAGAGCGGCTTTACCTGAAGACGCGTGAAGTCCATCTACCGCCAAGGACAGAACACGGAAGCGCTCCCCACTGAGCCTTCGGGGGGGGGGGGGCGGGAAGGTGTAGTCCACAGGAGACACGATAGAAAAGCATGCAGAGCGTCCGCTCTCATGCCGGTGCAGAACAGAAACCAGAATAACGCGCAACAGGAAGCGCGTCTGTTCCCCAGATAAACTTCCTGCAAGTCTCCCGCCTACTCATGGGAAATGTAGTTTCATAGTACGGTAGGCGCTTAGGGGCTGCGTAACCTGACAGAAGGTATAGTAGATAGAAAAGGAGAAATTGCTTTTTTTCTAGGTGTCCCCTCACTCACCAGGGTTGCCCCTTGGTGACATGCTTCATCATTGGTTCCATCCCAGTCCTCTACGGCCTGGGGCGTGCTGCGACTTGCGAATTACGTAGGAGCACTTACAAATGACTATGTGTGGTGCAGATGTGATAGTGGAGTGGACTAAGTGATGTGTTAAGGGATCAATTTAGAAGCCTAGAGAGAGCCAAGAAATGCAGTCACAGTCAGAGAAAAAGGCAAGGGATACTGTATCTATGTGGTTGTAGTGGTCCTGTTGGAAGTGGTAAGTAAGTTGCCTGCAGAAAAAAAATCCTCCTATTAGCGGCACTCCTCCATTGCAGCCGACGCTTCGTCCATCGATGTTGGTCACCAGAAGACACCCTGTAAAAAAAAGCACAGCATAGACAAACAATTGAACATAAACAATTCTTTGGGTACAAACCTATCCATCAATCTTTGAAAGTGCATGCACTACTGCATGCATGTCAGTGAAAAGTAAGTAGTACATTCGACAACTGTGGAAGAAAGAATGCAACAGTAAAGGGCCTATGTGTAAATTATTGATAACGATATTCAACATAAGGTCTCTGTAGCCAGATACACGAGAGCCTTGCTGGTCACTATAAATCCATTCACAACAACACTCAGTGGGGTTGGTCTGGAAGGTATAGTAGATAGAAAAGGAGAAATTGCTTTTTTTCTAGGTGTCCCCTCACTCACCAGGGTTGCCCCTTGGTGACATGCTTCATCATTGGGGCCATCCCAGTCCTCTACGGCCTGGGGCGTGCTGCGACTTGCGAATTACGTAGGAGCACTTACAAATGACTATGTGTGGTGCAGATGTGATAGTGGAGTGGACTAAGTGATGTGTTAAGGGATCAATGTAGAAGCCGAGAGAGAGCCAAGAAATGCAGTCACAGTCAGAGAAAAAGGCAAGGGATACTGTATCTATGTGGTTGTAGTGGTCCTGTTGGAAGTGGTAAGTAAGTTGCCTGCAGAAAAAAAATCCTCCTATTAGCGGCACTCCTCCATTGCAGCCGACGCTTCGTCCATCGATGTTGGTCACCAGAAGACACCCTGTAAAAAAAAGCACAGCATAGACAAACAATTGAACATAAACAATTCTTTGGGTACAAACCTATCCATCAATCTTTGAAAGTGCATGCACTACTGCATGCATGTCAGTGAAAAGTAAGTAGTACATTCGACAACTGTGGAAGAAAGAATGCAACAGTAAAGGGCCTATGTGTAAATTATTGATAACGATATTCAACATAAGGTCTCTGTAGCCAGATACACGAGAGCCTTGCTGGTCACTATAAATCCATTCACAACAACACTCAGTGGGGTTGGTCTGGAAGGTATAGTAGATAGAAAAGGAGAAATTGCTTTTTTTCTAGGTGTCCCCTCACTCACCAGGGTTGCCCCTTGGTGACATGCTTCATCATTGGGGCCATCCCAGTCCTCTACGGCCTGGGGCGTGCTGCGACTTGCGAATTACGTAGGAGCACTTACAAATGACTATGTGTGGTGCAGATGTGATAGTGGAGTGGACTAAGTGATGTGTTAAGGGATCAATGTAGAAGCCGAGAGAGAGCCAAGAAATGCAGTCACAGTCAGAGAAAAAGGCAAGGGATACTGTATCTATGTGGTTGTAGTGGTCCTGTTGGAAGTGGTAAGTAAGTTGCCTGCAGAAAAAAAATCCTCCTATTAGCGGCACTCCTCCATTGCAGCCGACGCTTCGTCCATCGATGTTGGTCACCAGAAGACACCCTGTCCACTGCCTGCCTGATGCTGAATTGTGGCTCGCTACTGTGAAGCCTGACTCCATCCTTTTTTCCCCATTGCAGAGACTGAAACCCGGCCTGTAATTATTCAACGAAAAACAGGAAGTGATATAATATTACAACACCACTGATAAATAAATATAAGGTATGTAGGCTGTGGAGTGCAAAAAGTCACAATTTGTTTTTCCTAGTAGACAGTACAATATTTTTGAAAGTGCGTACTCTGAGTCACCTTTTGAAGGATAAATAAGTATGGGCAAATTAATGTAGCGGATCTTGCCCCTCAAGCTAGGTGTACTGTAAACTGTGTTTTAGAACAAAATTAGATCTTCCTAGCAGTGCTCCCACCCAGACCCTTACTAAAGCCAGTCGCAAAAATGTAGAAGACCCCCAATCAAATCTCAAAAAACGAGGCCTAGCAGAAAACTGGTGACAAAACTTACTTTGAAAGTAAAAGTAGGCCGAAGTACCCCCTTCCTAATTACCCATTACCCACCGTGGATTGCATTCAAACCACTTGCAAGCAACCAAGCAAAAGTAGCCATAGCCAGCATCGCTCCAAGACTCGAAATCCCCCCCACTCAAACACATGCAATAGAAATACTGCTAACCCTAACGAACCCTAAGTTAAGAATAGTGGCAAAGGCTTTCTTTAACTATGCCAAATCCCCCCTTTCCCACCATGGATTTTCTTCAAATGACTTGCAACCAAAATTACACATTCTCACGAGTGCTCTAAGACCCCAGAACTCAGTTGGAAAAATCTAGAACACCCCGAAACACATGCAATCCTGCTGCTAGGGCTAACCCTAACGAACCCTAAGTTACAAAAAGTGCCAAAACTAAAGGCTTTTCCGCGCGGATTTTGTCCCAACCACTTCTACCCGGTATTAGACCTTCCCAGGAATGCCCCAAGACCCGGCAACCCACCCGCCAAGAAGCGTAACACCCCCAAACAGGCCAAAAGCAAAATCTCATACTTGCAATATTTCTGGGCCTTCGGTCCAAACGCGCTGCGTAGCTAGGCCATAAGTCGGGGTTGGCACGACGGATTTCCTGAAAAGCAAATGCAATCAAGATTAGAGTGTCCCAGCAGTGCTCCCAGACCACGAAACTCACCCGCAAACAGACGGAACCCCCCCTAAGAGCACCTCAAAGGCAAGCAAGTCATCAAAAACACAAAAAAAATTCCGCCTGGGATTTGGTCCAAAACACTTTTATCCGGTATTAGAGCTTCCCAGCAATGGCCCCAGAGCCGTCAACCCAGGAGAAAACGAGTAGAAGACCCCCAAACAGCCAAAGAGCAAAAGTACAAAAATGGGGACCTAGTCAATTTTTCACAAATTTCCCAAATCACTCCGCGCGCGCTCTGCAGCTAGGCCCTAAGTCCCCTCTGCCACCATGGATTTGCTTCAAACCTCTTGCAAAGTAAAGTATATATAGCCAGCAGTGCTCCCAGACCACGAAACTCACCCACAAACACCAGGAAGCCCCCCAAACAGGCCCCCGAAAACGCTACATAGAGCAAAATGTCAGAAATAGCCAAAAAAAAATCGGCCTGGATTTTGTCCCAACCACTTCTACCCGGTATTAGACCTTCCCAGGAATGCCCCAAGACCCGTCAACCCACCCGCCAAGAAGCATAACACCCCCAAACAGGCCAAAAGCAAAATCTCATACTTGCAATATTTCTGGGCCTTCGGTCCAAACGCGCTGCGTAGCTAGGCCATAAGTCGGGGTTGGCACGACGGATTTCCTGAAAAGCAAATGCAATCAAGATTAGAGTGTCCCAGCAGTGCTCCCAGACCACGAAACTCACCCACAAACAGACGGAACCCCCCCTAAGAGCACCTCAAAGGCAAGCAAGTCATCAAAAACACAAAAAAAATTCCGCCTGGGATTTGGTTCAAAACACTTTTATCCGGTATTAGAGCTTCCCAGCAATGGCCCCAGAGCCGTCAACCCAGGAGAAAACGAGTAGAAGACCCCCAAACAGCCAAAGAGCAAAAGTACAAAAATGGGGACCTAGTCAATTTTTCACAAATTTCCCAAATCACTCCGCGCGCGCTCTGCAGCTAGGCCCTAAGTCCCCTCTGCCACCATGGATTTGCTTCAAACCTCTTGCAAAGTAAAGTATATATAGCCAGCAGTGCTCCCAGACCACGAAACTCACCCACAAACACCAGGAAGACCCCCAAACAGGCCCCCGAAAACGCTACATAGAGCAAAATGTCAGAAATAGCCAAAAAAAAATCGGCCTGGATTTTGTCCCAACCACTTCTACCCGGTATTAGACCTTCCCAGGAATGCCCCAAGACCCGTCAACCCACCCGCCAAGAAGCATAACACCCCCAAACAGGCCAAAAGCAAAATCTCATACTTGCAATATTTCTGGGCCTTCGGTCCAAACGCACTGCGTAGCTAGGCCATAAGTCGGGGTTGCCACGACGGATTTCCTGAAAAGCAAATGCAATCAAGATTAGAGTGTCCCAGCAGTGCTCCCAGACCACGAAACTCACCCACAAACACCAGGAAGCCCCCCAAACAGGACCCCCGAAAACGCTACATAGAGCAAAATGTCAGAAATAGCAAAAAAAAATATCGGCCTGGATTTTGTCCCAACCACTTCTACCCGGTATTAGACCTTCCCAGGAATGCCCCAAGACCCGTCAACCCACCCGCCAAGAAGCATAACACCCCCAAACAGGCCAAAAGCAAAATCTCATACTTGCAATATTTCTGGGCCTTCGGTCCAAACGCACTGCATAGCTAGGCCATAAGTCGGGGTTGCCACGACGGATTTCCTGAAAAGCAAATGCAATCAAGATTAGAGTGTCCCAGCAGTGCTCCCAGACCACGAAACTCACCCACAAACACCAGGAAGCCCCCCAAACAGGACCCCCGAAAACGCTACATAGAGCAAAATGTCAGAAATAGCCACAAAAAAAAATCGGCCTGGATTTTGTCCCAACCACTTCTACCCGGTATTAGACCTTCCCAGGAATGCCCCAAGACCCGGCAACCCACCCGCCAAGAAGCATAACACCCCCAAACAGGCCAAAAGCAAAATCTCATACTTGCAATATTTCTGGGCCTTCGGTCCAAACGCGCTGCGTAGCTAGGCCATAAGTCGGGGTTGGCACGACGGATTTCCTGAAAAGCAAATGCAATCAAGATTAGAGTGTCCCAGCAATGCTCCCAGACCACGAAACTCACCCACAAACAGACGGAACCCCCCCTAAGAGCACCTCAAAGGCAAGCAAGTCATCAAAAACACAAAAAATTTTCCGCCTCGGATTTGGTCCAAACCACTTTTAGTGCTTCCCAGCAATGGCCCCAGACCCGTCAACTCACCTGCAAAGAGGTAGAACAACACCCCCACAAGTGCTGAGTCTTTCTTCATTGGGCGTAAACCAGCCCTCTGCTTTGATGGAAATAGGAGTCTGGAGGAGGAGGATAGAGGAGCATGTTCTTCTGAACTTGTGAACCTGAGGAATGCAGACTGCGGCACCTTCAAATAAATTAGCAAACAAGTGAAGACAGTTCTGCTGATGGGCTTGTTTTTGTGATTATCTGATTAAAGTTTGAATTATATTAACTGTGCACAACAAAGAAAGACAGACACACAGGAATAAAAGTGAATAAGGATGAAAAAGAAAGTTATTGATTCGTTGTCTCATTTTCAGGGCTCGAAGTCGGTATCACGGTCCAGGAATAAGAATAAGGCTTCGTCATCATACTCTGCAAATTCAGACAGGGAGAGCTCAGTGTCACCTGACAGAGTAGAAATTCCCTCATCTATGTTGCTGGCCACCTCCTCTTCATCCGGCACGCTCTCTCGTACTCTGAAATCTGGTGGTATGAGGTGCTGATTCATCTTGATCATTGTTAACCTCTCCACATTTTTGGGCGAGAGGCGGCTCCGTTTGGGAGTTACAATCCCACCAGCCGCACTGAAAACCCGTTCAGAAGACACGCTTGCGAGTGGGCAAGACAAGTAGTTTAAAGCCAGGTTGGTGAGCTGTGGCCACAATTCTTTTTTCCCATGCCAATACGCCAATGGGTCAGAATTAACATAGACCTCTGTTGAGTCATTCAGATAGTCCTTCACCATCGACTCAAGGTCCTCGTCCAAGGTTCCTCCACTTTGCTTAGCTCTTGCTGTGCCTCTGACCTTTTGAGAACCAAACCCACGCAGAGCTAGCCAATCCTCTTCAGCCTCCAATGTTTCTGTTGTCTTTCGTGCAGATGATCCGGTTGCCGGTGTCTTTAACGGCTGAGAGGTCACTTGTGCCACAGCCACAGGTGCAGAAGTGGATTGTTTTGACTGGGGATGGCCTGCTGATGTACTGCCATTTCCTTCAATTTCCAGCCGTTCTGTTTCAAACTTCTTGGCTGACAAGGCTAGCCAACGTTTGTACTTTAGAACATGTTCATCATCAAAAGGAAAGAATGCTTGGCCTGCCAGCGCCTTTTTGTAGCGTGGATCCAGAATAGTAGCACAAATGTAATGCTGTTCTGAGTGGATCTTTTTAAGACGTTCATCACCTTGTAGGAGCTCTAATAATTGCTCGGCCAGAAGCAAAGAGTCTTGGTTTTTATCTTTTCTAAACACAGAACACACCTCCTTCAGTTGGTCCTCCAGCATGTACAAAAATGGGATAGCTTTTCCCAAATTAGAGTCCTCCTTGCTGACTGCACGCGCGAAGAACTCAAAAGGACGAAGCATGCGTGTCAGGCTTTCAACTATGTTCCATTGCGGCCCACCCATCCTCAGCTCCTCTGCACCCTCTTTAAGGAAATATTGATCGAGTTCCGTATACTGCTCATACAGACGCTCAAGCATGTAGAAGGTTGAGTTCCAACGTGTTACCACCTCCTGGATGAGTGCTTTCACTGGCATTTGATGTTGATATAGCAGGCTCCTCAGCTGCTTCCGGGCCTTAAAAGAATGGCTGAAATGCTTGCACATTTTTCGGCAGGTGTCCAATACACCGTACGCTGCACTGCCTTTATTACCCAAGAATTTTTGGACAACCAGGTTTATACAGTGCGCCAAACACGGCACTCTGAAATAGTAACCGTCCCTCATGGCCTTAACTATATTGGAGCCATTGTCCGTGGAAACATAACCAACCTTGCGTTTTAGTGGGGACAGACAGTTAAGGACCTTTGTGTTAAAGACATCCAAAATGTTTTCTGCTGTGTGACGTTTCTCCAAACCAAACATGGCTAGTGTTGCATGTTTCCGAGCACCTTTAAAAACAATGTTAGTGTCAACACCTGAGTTTAGCTTTGCTTTAGCCCCTGAAAAAGAGACCCAGTGTGCAGTGATGCACATGTAATCAGCGCCTGCGCCACTGGTCCACATGTCTGTTGTCAGATGTATAGTGTGAACAGCACTCTTCTGCAAAGCTGCCCCAATCACCTTCAGAACATCTTCATGTAGTGCTGGAACCGCAACTCGTGCAAAATAGAACCGGCTAGGAACCTTCCATTTAGGGCAGAGCGCTGTCACTAATTCTAGAAAACCAACCCCTTCTACAAAAGAAAAAGGGAGAAGGTCCATAGCTAGCATTTTAGCCAGCTTAGTGTTATACAGACGGGTCATTGGGTGGTTGCGTTCATATTGCGCTTCTGTAAACAACATCTTTTTAATGTTGCCCTGGACCAAGGATTTACGGGATGATGATGATCTCTTCGACCCAGTTACGCTCGCTGATGAACTTTTCCGCATTGATGTCTCACTCTCTCCCACACTCTTAGTGTGGCTCCCATGGGGTGTGCTGCTGACAGGGGAACTGGGTGTAAGTGAAGTGTTTGAATCGTCTTCTACCTCCTCGTCATCACCAGATGAAAAAACAACGTTTTCATTGCGTGCAATTGCGGCTTCCTTGATCGTGTGTAGGTGCGCAAACCATTGGACATCGTGCGTTCTCCTAAGATGACCTCTCTGGCCTCCGGTACCATAGTTGGAACCCAACTTACCACGACTAACTCGAAGCTTACAAATGCTACAAATGGCTACGTTTTCATTTTTTGGGCAAACACTAAAGAAGTCCCAAACTGGAGACTTGAAATGTCTTCGGGGGGCGGAGGAGGCGGCGATACTGGTGGTGGTGGTCCTGCTGCTAATGCCAGATGAAGTGGAGGATGTGGATTGCCGAACTTCAGTACGTTTTGCACTTTCACCACCACGAATTGAGGTCGAGGACGAGGTGGGTACCTTCTTGCGAGGAAGAAATATGGAAGCGGTAGGTTTTGGTGTACTACTTAACTCCAAATCTAATGATTCCATTTCCATTGCCTCCTCGCCGACATCATCATCACGCTCAGCAGCTTCTCGGGATAGGGTCAAAATGTCTCTTTGCTGCATGCCCGGTGGGGCTGCAGTGACCTTTGTGATGACTGGCTCGTCGTCATCGTGAGAGGCTTCATCACCAGCAGTATCTGTCACTTCTTGTTGAGCCTCATCACACTCCATAGGTTTGAGTTTTTGGACGACCTTCCTTTTACGCTTAGGTACCGGTGTCAGATCATGGTGTGCCTCACTGTCAGACCGCAGTTGTGGTTCCCAAGACGGATCACTTGCATCAGAAGGAGGTGGGCTTGAAGAAGATGTAGACACCCCCCTTGATCTTTTCCTTGCTAGGGATGTGGAAGACAATGAATGATCATCAGGAGGAGTGGCTTCCAATGATACCTCGGCTTCATTGTCGATTTCCAAATGTGCCCCTACTTCGGGAGGAACAACTATTGTGGGCACTTGTGAACCTCCATGCACCTTTGCTTGCGCATCTCCTTTTGCTGCCTCTCCTTCCACATGTACTTGGGCGTGTACTTGCACATGGTGTTGTTGTTGCGGCTGTGGTTGTTCAACACTTGTCAGATGAGTTACAACAACCTGTGTTGATTCAGGGACATTGCTGCTACTTTCTTGCGATGAGCCAACATCACTGGTCGATGGTGATTGGAGAAGTACACTGACTGCCTCTGAAGCACTCAAGGGCTTTGACTTAAGTTGGCGTGGTGGTGGAGGCACTGAACCCAATGGAGCAGGGGTGCTGCTCCCAGCTTGGTCCCCAGCAGATCCTGCTGCTGCAGGCGTACTTTTTTTTTTGCTCCCAAAAAAAGTGGCGGGTGGCACACCAGCCTCCTTGGTAACTTGCTTCTTCTGCTCCTTACTAGCAACTTTCTTGCTAGAGGAGCTACGGAGAACTTTCTTTGGGGGCGGGGCCATCTTCTTCAGAGCAGGTCAGACAGCAGGCCGCAGTTGCACGAATTGTAGAGTTGTCTGAGGCCAGACGTGACGTCGCTTGACGTTATGCTGCACACACACACCGCTGCAGGACTTCTTCCAGGCACTGGTGGTTCTCTTGAGTCTTGTGCACCTAAAAAAAATGGAAGACAGAGGAACATCAGTTCAGTTATAGAGCACCAAAAAATCGAAAAACACTGCAAAATCAGCACAATCCCAATCCATCCATGCCCTCCATAATGTTTAAATTCAAGACAACCCACAGAAAGACTAGGCCCATGCAAGACTCACTACCCCTGGGCATAAATAAAGGTTGAAAAGTAGGCAAAATGGTTGGAGGCCTAACAACAAAGCCTGCATTTAAAATGGCCACTTGCCTGCCAGCACATGGCCAGTGCCTGTAGCTGCACTCAAAATGGCCACCAGCCACATGGCATGTCCCTCCCCATGAACACCCCCAAAAATCGAAAAACACTGCAAAATCAGCACAATCCCATTCAATCCATGGCCTCCATGATGTTTAAATTCAAGACAACCCACAGAAATACTAGGCCCATGCAAGACTCACTACCCCTGGGCATAAATAAAGGTTGAAAAGTAGGCAAAATGGTTGGAGGCCTAACAACAAAGCCTGCATTCAAAATGGCCACTTGCCTGCCAGCACATGGCCAGTGCCTGTAGCTGCACTCAAAATGGCCACCAGCCACATGGCATGTCCCTCCCCATGAACACCCCCAAAAATCGAAAAACACTGCAAAATCAGCACAATCCCATTCCATCCATGGCCTCCATGATGTTTAAATTCAAGACAGCCCACAGAAAGACTAGGCCCATGCTAGACTCAAATACCCCTGGTGAAAAGGCCACAAGTACAGGCCCAAAAAACGAAAATCACTGAAAAATCTGCACAATCCCATTCCATCCATGGCCTCCATGATGTTTAAATTCAAGACAACCCACAGAAAGACTAGGCCCATGCAAGACTCACTACCCCTGGGCATAAATAAAGGTTGAAAAGTAGGCAAAATGGTTGGAGGCCTAACAACAAAGCCTGCATTTAAAATGGCCACTTGCCTGCCAGCACATGGCCAGTGCCTGTAGCTGCACTCAAAATGGCCACCAGCCACATGGCATGTCCCTCCCCATGAACACCCCCAAAAATCGAAAAACACTGCAAAATCAGCACAATCCCATTCAATCCATGGCCTCCATGATGTTTAAATTCAAGACAACCCACAGAAATACTAGGCCCATGCAAGACTCACTACCCCTGGGCATAAATAAAGGTTGAAAAGTAGGCAAAATGGTTGGAGGCCTAACAACAAAGCCTGCATTCAAAATGGCCACTTGCCTGCCAGCACATGGCCAGTGCCTGTAGCTGCACTCAAAATGGCCACCAGCCACATGGCATGTCCCTCCCCATGAACACCCCCAAAAATCGAAAAACACTGCAAAATCAGCACAATCCCATTCAATCCATGGCCTCCATGATGTTTAAATTCAAGACAACCCACAGAAAGACTAGGCCCATGCAAGACTCACTACCCCTGGGCATAAATAAAGGTTGAAAAGTAGGCAAAATGGTTGGAGGCCTAACAACAAAGCCTGCATTCAAAATGGCCACTTGCCTGCCAGCACATGGCCAGTGCCTGTAGCTGCACTCAAAATGGCCACCAGCCACATGGCATGTCCCTCCCCATGAACACCCCCAAAAATCGAAAAACACTGCAAAATCAGCACAATCCCATTCCATCCATGGCCTCCATGATGTTTAAGTTCAAGACAGCCCACAGAAAGACTAGGCCCATGCTAGACTCAAATACCCCTGGTGAAAAGGCCACAAGTACAGGCCCAAAAAACGAAAATCACTGAAAAATCTGCACAATCCCATTCCATCCATGGCCTCCATGATGTTTAAATTCAAGACAACCCACAGAAAGACTAGGCCCATGCAAGACTCACTACCCCTGGGCATAAATAAAGGTTGAAAAGTAGGCAAAATGGTTGGAGGCCTAACAACAAAGCCTGCATTCAAAATGGCCACTTGCCTGCCAGCACATGGCCAGTGCCTGTAGCTGCACTCAAAATGGCCACCAGCCACATGGCATGTCCCTCCCCATGAACACACCCAAAAATCGAAAAACACTGCAAAATCAGCACAATCCCATTCCATCCATGCCCTCCATGATGTTTAAATTCAAGACAGCCCACAGAAAGACTAGGCCCATGCTAGACTCAAATACCCCTGGTGAAAAGGCCACAAGTACAGGCCCAAAAAACGAAAATCACTGAAAAATCTGCACAATCCCATTCCATCCATGCCCTCCATGATGTTTAAATTCAAGACAGCCCACAGAAAGACTAGGCCCATGCACCACTCACTACCCCTGGTCAAGGCCCCAACAACAGGTCAAAAATCGAAAAACACAAAATTTTACAAAAAAAAATAATCGAAAAACACAGAAAAATCAGCACAATCCCAATTCATCTATGGCCTCCATGATGTTTAAGTTCAAGACAACCCACAGAAAGAATCAGTCCACCCACCACTGAGTACCCCTGGGCAAAAGGCCCCAAAACAGCCCAAAAATCGAAAATCCCAAAATTTTAGTTGCAGCAACTGTAATGCCCCAAACAAACTTACTTGTAAAATTTCTAATCCAACAGTGATCCAAAGAAAGTCAAAAAGGCCTCAAATCCAAAGATCCAGCAGCATCCACAAAAAGTAATCCTTCCAGGTCCACATCCAAATGAAAAGTGACCAGGAGATGGACAAAGCACTGGGAGGAGCCTGCTGAACAGGAACAGGAAGTTGAAGACTATGGGGCACTTCCTTCCTCCCACCCCCCTGCCCCCCTCCCCAAAATGGACTCCTCGCTAAAAAAGTGCAGGCAAATGTCAAACTAAGGAGTTATTCACATAAAAATCATCATTTCTAGAAGGTTTATGCTGCTTGCTGGTGGATTTCTTGTGCAGAATTGCAAATTTATATTTTCGCTCGCCGCATCTCAAATCTTGCAATTGCGAAGTACCGCGAGACGTGATCTCGCCGTACTCGCGTTGACAAACTATCGCTGGCAAGCCGCGATGACGTAATCGCGCTCGCCAATTCCCGCGGGATCACACAGCAAGATCCAAAATGGCGCAGCACTCGCAAACTATCGAAAAAAAACAACTCGGCAAACGATGATAAACGCCGCGCGCCGCAAAAATTGTATCACCAACGCCGCGCGCCGCCAAAAAAATCCGCTGCGTGCGAATTTGCGGATTTTGCGGGAAATCCGCAAATCTCGCGGATTGCGGATTTCCCGAAAATCCGCAAAATCCGCGAGCGTAACGGATTTTCCGCCCATGCTTATATATCAGTCTGCGAAAATGCTAGGAAATTCATTTAAAATTATTTCCTACCTAATTTTCAAAATCTGATTTATTGGTGAAATCAAATTTTTGTTAACGTTAGTGGGTAAGTGTTAATGGTGGGCGTTGGCTGATTGTGAGGGGTTGTACACAAAGCCTGGCCAAAGGTCAGGCCATGCAGCCAAGCGCCCCTCATGGCCAAAGGTCGTGCACAGCAGTGGGTTGGCTTTACGTATGGTAATACAATATTACTTTAAATTAAAATAAAACAGAAATTCACAAAAAAAATCAACAGTTAAAGTGACATTATAGGTAGGTAAAAATTTCAATCACAGTGTAATGTTTTAAACTCAAAAAAACACTGAGATTCAAACCTTATAGTTATCTCTAGTAGCTATAACTTTATATGCACAGCAAATTACCCCAACATGTTCTATTACATAATTGATAACATCACTGCCACATTTCAAATACCAGAATTGATAACAGGACTGTTCATGGCAGGGGTGCGAGTTATAGGTACCTTAGGGCGTGATAGTTACTAGAGATAACTGTTGGTGAATTTCAGTGTTTTTTTTAGTTTAAAACAATACGTTGTCACTAAAATATTCACCTAACTATAACTTCACTTTAACCTTTGTTTTTTTCAGTGAAAAAAATAATAGTTAGATTTGAGTGTGGATATATAAACATAAAAATTTAAATGTTGAACTAATTTAAATAATTGACCATTAGATCCTGTGGAATTTTCTTTTAATCTCCTGCCTCCATTGATTTCTATGAGAATGTTTTGCAGTACCAGTAATTGGCCATATGTAGTGCCTGATTTACTCCATGGCTACCATGCAGAACATTTACACCTGTTTTGACACCTTTAGGGTTGTAGTAACTTTAGAAGTGTATTTTCTGAATTACAATTTGTGTTCACCTTTGTCAATGTGTGTTTCGTACCCTAAACCCCTCCCATTTAGTAGTAAGCATTTCCATTTTTCCAGCACCTCCCCTTTGTTTCTCCCACATTTACTACATAACCTATGTGAGTCGATTTCTCCATCACATGAAGATGAGACCTCTGCATAGAACAGATAGAGGTGAAGGCAGAGGTCTCCAGCCCTTGGTTTGTGAACTGCATGTTGTAGTATGTGAGTACTAATACTTTACAACCGGCAAAAGGCAGTTTATCAGTCAGGTTCCAAGTTATTTCTAGTACTCTTAGTAAAAGAGTCTATCAGCTGTTAGTTTTGGCCCTCTTGCATCAATTAATGAACCTCACAAGGCTCATTCACCAGTTTCTGGGCGAAGTCCCCCAGGGGTCCTTTTTGAAGTTTTAGTTAAGTAACTTATCATGGCATTCTTTTTTTCTTTCTTCTATGTCACTTTTCTTAGTTTATCAATGATTTTCTCATTTTTTGATCTATACAGTATTCATTTATGGTTCATCAACTCAATAAGTTCCTCAGTGTTTCTTCTGACTCCTGAAAGCCAGTGAGTATGTCTTAACCAGCTATGGTGGGTGGCACTGATCTCCTTTTGTATCAGACAGCCCACCTGTAGGGCTGGTGGCAGCAGTACAAATAATTAAGAACAGATAGATAAATGTGGTGACTAAGGCGAGTCATGCATTTCTGCGGGCTACTAGACCATCCCATACTAAGGTGCTCATTGCACAGAGCTGTTCCTCAACGTACTTTGCACACACTCATGCTCCATAAGTGAGGGTTATTTTCAAGGTGGTTGGGGATTCAAGGCAGCAAAGGCATGGACTAATACTTCTGATCGACTGTGCTGCTCAGTATTGTCTGATGGATTGATGCCTTTGATTTCTGCAGGGTGGCAGTCGGGAGCCAGCTCACACTATGTAAAGGTGGCTGCCAGTTCATATTGGATACCGGAACTTCACTCATCACTGGACCCACCGCTGAGATCCAGGCCCTGCACAAAGCTATCAAGGCAACACCGCTTTTCAATGGAGAGGTAAAGGCTTGAAAAGAATAATTTACCATGAATTAAATGGGAACGGGTGGCCAAGGGGTAAAGATCAGGGCATAAGATTGGGAGGAGTATCACATAAAAACAATGCCAGTGTGTAGGTTAAAGTTGGAGTTAGTACCATATGGCATGGCCAATAAAAAGAAGAAAAGAGACGGGAGTCGAAGCTGCATAAAGGAACTAGAGAGTCTGTGCCATAAGGTGCTGCCTTGAAGGAGATTAATTAATTAATTAATTGTGTGCTTATATAGCGCTGGAATCACTCCCGAAGGGGTACCTCCGCGCTTCGACCGCTGCGAAACCCTTCCTGGCTTCCCTGAGAGATGGTCCCTTAATGGGTATCTCCAGGGTGAGACCAGGCATCCCCGGCGGTCTGGGGAGGCCGTTAGTGAAGATGAGGCAAGCTAGTGCCCAGAGTTGCCGAGTGTGATCGCTGATCAGAGTGGGCACCGAGGCGAGAGAATTATCGAGTCCGCTGACCCTGGTCCAGAAACCTGCTGCGTCGGGAATCGAACCCTGGTCCCGGGCCGTCCTCTGCTCTCGGGTCTGCCGTCTCTAACCAGTGAGCTACACTACTTCACCTGAGATGGAAATGAGGTTAGTACCAAAGGGATCTGCAATGGAGAAGAAAAGGAGGTCAGTCCCAAAATCAGTTACCTGGGCAAAGAGGAAAGTGTGTATGTGCCAGAATTCTGCCACGGCAAAGAGGGGAAGGGTACTCCCCGTTAGTGGGCATTGCACTGAATAGGAACAGGGTATCAGTGCCTGAGGCATGTGCCACAAAAAGGAAGAAAATAAGTAAGGGTTAGGAGCACTGCTTTCCAAAAGGAGGATGTGCAAGAGTGTCAGGAGTGCAGCCATGCCAAGAAGAGGACAATTGGTGAGTACCAGACCACAGAGGGCTTTGCAATGGGGAATATCAAAGGGGTTCAGGCCAGATGACATTGTTATGATGGAGAAGTAAGATGCGGGATTAATAGAGTAGGGCAGCGTTTTTAACTTTTTTGAATTCTGTTGACCCCCGCTCAACCATTACTGAAAGCCAGAGGCCCCAGCCTTAGCAATGTCTGTGATTTGAACCTGGAAACAATGAACACAAATACTGAAAGAGCTATATATGTCAAGCATTTCACTTTCTCCTTCTCTGCTTCAAATGCATGATTTCCTTTTGTCAGCACATGCCAGTGTGTGTTTCAATGGAGGCCACCAATCATCCCTACTATTCTGTTAGATGTATTTATTTAAGCTACACCCACACATCAAGCTGAGGATACCAACTTAATCTATAGCCTCCAGTTTCAAATATCTTCGCTTTTACATAGTGTTTTAAAATTTCCAAAGTTAGCTTTTTATGTATATTTATTTTATGATTTAATCTTCTGAACTGACACAGACCCAGTGAATAGGTATCACACATCCATGGGATCTGCCGACCCCAGGTTGAGCAAGTTCTTTGCAATGTTTTCAATGATGTGGGATCCTGCTCGCTGGAGACCCCAAGGTCCAGTGAATCAGACTCCTCCTCAGATTAATTTGGCATTGGGTGAAGAGTTTTTTGGGACAGATTCTGGATATGAAATGATTGTGGGTAATGTGGATAGATCTGACACTTGCGAAAAGTGTACCGGATGGCAAAGGAGATTTCACACAGTATCCATACTGACCTTTTTCAACACTTCATCCCAATTTTTCGAAACTGGACTATTGATGCAACACCTACAATGCTTGGAAAGCCTTTCACGAGGTCTGCCACACTGGGCATACCCCTATGGCAGACTCATAACAGTGCCCTTTAACTGCAACAGGAAAGCCTTTAGGTGCAATAAGCTATGTTGTCTCATCACAACTCTAGACAGCCTCCTCAAGGCACTTTCAATGAGAAATGTTGAAAAGATGGTAAAAGTAACAGCAAAGACTTTTAAAATGATTTATTATTATTAATGTATTAGCAATTACAGTACAAAGTTCTTAAAAACTCAAGTCAAACAAACCTTCATGTTATTAAACACTGCCAAAGCAAAAAGGAGTAAATGCATCCAGTCTACAGTGCGATAAAGACGACAAGTCATAAACAGCAGTTGAATACCGACAGCCAACAATCTGATTTAAAAGCTGCCCCGGTCCTATTATACGTTTTCAAGCAACATCTAGCTTGGGACAGACAAAACATAGAGAGTCTGATCTTGATTTAACTACTTCCTCATTTGCTAAAAGAATAGTGGCTACCTCTTTTTCTGTGCGTCCACAAATAGGTCTGTGGTATGGTCTTCTTTCAGAATGTTTGTCATGTGCGAAGGGTGTCAGGTTGCAGGTGCAAATGTGGAATGTTTGGTGCTGCAATGTAGAATTCAGTTTGTGTTGGTTAGTTGCAGTTTACAGGGTACATTGGTTGTGAGTGGTGCCCGCCTTTGCCACTACTCTTGTCAATGCTAATTATCTTGTTAAATTCCTGGATGAAATGATGGATATGGGAGTCCTAGAGTGTTAGCTGTGCAGTTTTA
Source organism: Lissotriton vulgaris (assembly GCF_964263255.1). NCBI lineage: Eukaryota > Metazoa > Chordata > Amphibia > Caudata > Salamandridae > Lissotriton > Lissotriton vulgaris. The sequence continues at coordinate 317,014,033 of NC_141695.1, forward strand.
GTGACAAGCACACTATGTCATGTGTTGTTGGTTTGCTTTCCATTCAAACACATATTGTTTCTTGAAGGATGTTAGAAGTATAGAAGTAGATATTGATGGTACTTTACCATCATGCAAAGATGCAAAGGAATATATATATATATATATTTTTGACACTGACGAAGCTGGAATAGCGAAACGCGTCTGTCAGGGGGGAAGGGGGGTTTGCATTAAAATTACCTAAATCGGATTCCAGTGTGCTTGCCATTTCTTCGACTTTATAGTTGAATGTGTTGCAATATATATATATATATATATATATATATATATATATATATATATATATATATATATATATATATATATATATACATATATATATATATGACAAATAGATCGCTCAGTTCAAGAGTTCAAGAGAGTATATATATATATATATGTATGTATATATATATATATATATATATATATATATATATATATATATATATATATACATATATATATATATATATATATATATCAGCAACAAAGGTCACTCCTGAATCACCAATGTCTCGGCGACCACACGAGGAAAGACCAACGAATCCCAAGAATGCTGGCAAAAAGGTACTTTATTCAAGAAGGTTACAGCAGCGTGGCAGACGACGCGTTTCGGGCGGTTGCCCTTGATCACATCAAAAATATTTCCCATCATGCCCTCTTTTTAACCACGTTGTATACACCATGTGACAAAAAAATAATAAACATAAACAAAATACTTGTAGGTCACAGTCACCGTACATTTTACCATGAATTATGGTTGTCATATTCTTGTTAGAAGTTGGTATATTGATCACAGTCCTTTATGGTTGTCAACCATTCGTTTGATACCTGCATAAATGCATGTTTGTATACATTGTTCTAAGATAGCAACTATAAGGTGCGTAGTGCTTGTGCTATTGAGCATGTGCAAAATGCAAATAAATATATTGCGATATCAAAATTGTACCCTATTCAAGATATACATAGATATAAAACAAATTTCAATAAATATGCATATAAAAATCTCTAGACACACTAATTCATGGTTTAAAAGTAATCCTGTACATACTTAAAAACCCTGTGTTGAATATATCTATTGTTCAATTTTATCATTATGGTTGTACCTTTTCATTATAAAGTGCAATAGTGATGATGTAAACTTGACACTCAAATGTGCAATGTAACGCAAAGTATTAAAGTGCTATATTGGACCCTTTTCTGAATTTACCAACTACCCAAACAAATGGGGACATCTATGATAGATGGCAACCCCTACTATGGTGATCATCATGACCTACATATACAGTATATATAATAATGTGACTGGATTTCCCCAGGAGGATCATCGATCCATCACTGCTTCAAACAGTTGAAAAAAAAGAGAGAAAGAAAAAAGATCTATTCTGGGTGTCGGACTGAGACGAATAATCATTTTAATAAATCAATGGACGTTTTTAGTTAGAGCAATAGACCACAATTGTCTGATGTTGAGAAAGTGCTGGTGATTTGCCTGACTGCGGAGCCTGTCATAGTGAATCGATGTTGGATTTACAGAAAATGATACAGGTCTTCCGTAGTGTTCAGCCCATTAGGTACCTTAGAATCCAATTATAAGATCATTTTGGATTCTAATTGCCGCAGCATCCTATCACGGTCTCCTCCCCATCTGTGGGCTACATTGTAATCAATCTCATTGACTGGTTGTGACAAAAGATACATCAGATGTCATTCCAAGATGGCGCGCTCTTTGAGCATAGTGATGAGAGTCCCTTGTCAATGTTCATGTCCATGATCACCTGAAAGCTTTATGAACATGTCGATAATGCATTTGGTGTAACACACACTGACGAAGGCAGTACGCCGAAACGCGTCTGTGTGAGACCCTTCCACGAAATAAAATCAGGGTGATTGGCAATAATACCTCTTCGAGTGCTGTTTTGTCTTCTTGACTAATCAGGAGGAATTGGAGCGCTATATATATATATATATATATATATATATATATATTCACAGAAAAAACCATAGGTTATAGTCCATATATAGTTAGGAATTTGCATTTACAAAACCTTGAAAATTCACTGAAAAAACCATAGGTTATAGACCATATATAGTTAGGAATTTGCATTTACAAAACCTTATTTTACTCGCATAAAACCATTGAAATTCCATATATAGTTAGATGCGCTAACTATATATCGCGCACCCGCAATTCACTGCTGATGATGTCACATATTACATCATTCATGACATGGTTAGTGACATCACTGATGACATCACTGATGACATCTCAAATGACATCACTGATAAAATCACTGATAACATCTCATTTGACATTACTGATCACATCACTGATGATATCATTCATGTGATAATACCATGAACCTCTTCAGACTCTAATATAACCTTAGATACAATCAGTGTAAACAGACAGTCACAGACTGTCACTCATCCATGGAGTTACTCACACACCTAGTCAGTCATGCAAACAATCAATCAGACTTCCATTTCCTCAACTATACAGTTATACACACCTTATTTATTCAAACATATACTAACACATATTTACTCTGTTATACAATCCCTGATACAAGTTCACAATGATCCATACAGACACTCACACATTCACTGGCTCTTATGCACACTTATTTATATATGTCAACTCTCACATGTACTGTGTTTTACATATGTACTTACTTTGACATGTAGCACTGAGATATTCATTCACTCACTAATACACTAATGCACACAGTCATCCGCCCATACAGCTGTTTCCACATGCAGTTTTGAACCCATACATATAGTGAATCAACTACTCACACATCTATGTACAGAGTCACACACCTCCCAGCTACCCATACACACTCACTCAGTGTCCCATACAAATACTTGGACAACCAATCAATAATCCATACAGTTATTCATATAGCTACTGATCAACACATGCAGCAGTTTGTAGAACAACAGATATAATGATGCACAAATTAAGATAGTTTAGTCACTAACCCATGCACTCATTAAGACACATTTAATCATTCTGTCATACAGTCAGTTATGCACCTACTAAATCCTTTTTCCAGACACTTATACATCCACTCATTCCTCAATATGTAAGTCACATTTTAACTTTACAGAAACATACAGTCACTGGATGTTGTCATCAGTGATGTCATTTGAGATGTCATCAGTGATGTCATCAGTGATGTCACTAACCATGTCATGAATGATGTAATATGTGACATCATCAGCAGTGGATTGCGGGTGCGCGATATATAGTTAGCGCATCTAACTATATATGGAATTTCAATGGTTTTATGCGAGTAAAATAAGGTTTTGTAAATGCAAATTCCTAACTATATATGGTCTATAACCTATGGTTTTTTCAGTGAATTTTCAAGGTTTTGTAAATGCAAATTCCTAACTATATATGGACTATAACCTATGGTTTTTTCTGTGAATTTCAATGGTTTTTTAATAGCAAATATCAAAAGCTGTCAAATGTCAAGTACGTGATAGGTAAAAACGTTTTCGTGTTTATGCACGCTGATGTGCTTTGAACGCTGCCCCCCCTCCCCTCTTTTCTCTTAGTAATACTCTCTCTTTGCAGATAGTGAAGGGTAGTTAACGCAGACCTTTACCCCCGTTGTAATCCGTCGTACCTGCTTGTCTCTCTATTTCATTGATTGTTATCCAAGCATTTACTGTTTTAGAATTGGTTCTCTTTGGATCATTCTCTATTTACAAACAAGCACAAAGTCGCAATACTCTGTTTAGTCTTTGCAGATAGTGAAAAATCGTGTAAAAAAATAAAAGTAATCGAGCAAAATCAGTAGACCACTAATTGGATCTCTTTTTGACCTCGCTAAAATACAAACATTAGGAACAACCCTTCATGAGAAATACGAAAATAGTGAGATGAACTAAGCTCCACACCATGATGGCTGCAAGACAGATCGAATCCGCCACCCACCCCGCCCAAAATAACAACAAACCCTATGCAAATATTATAAATAGATACAACACACCAGCAAAGTAAAAGGGTAAAACATTTTATTAAATAACTATTTACATAAATATTTTATACTTTTTGTTGCCCGATCCGGCTAGCTCAATCGATCGAGCATGAAACTCATGCACTGATAGCAAGCGTTGCTGCTGATGCTATGCAGACAAAAACTGGTTTTCAGTTTGTACATTCTTTAAGATTTTTCCATCCAAGGCTGGTTGAGAGTTTGTAGAACGATGGCTTCAGATTTTCTACATACGGTGTGGTGGCGCGGACTGGGAGGGGGCGCTTCGCTCCTGCCCCCTCCCCAAGTAAGATTTTCATACGCGAGTGTTCGTTCATGCTTTTGGTCCCTGAGTTGCTTCGATGTCACTGCCTTATACAAATGGCATAAGTCCTGGATGTTGAGTGCCATACTTCAGAGTTCTAAGCAGCGCTTGTAACACTGTCTACACCTTATTTGCACCTGCTGCAGCTTCACTATTCAAAGTAAGTGGGGTCAGTTTGTGGACCTGACTGCATTAGAAAACAATGTGATACGGTGCCTCCCTAAACCGCTTCACGGAGGCCCCCGAGGGGCGGTGAAATGGCGCGGACTGGGAGGGGGCGCTTGGCTCCTGCCCCCTCCCCAAGTCGTGTTGCCCTGCTGTGGCCTGAGATCGCCCCCGACATAGGCGGCCGGCTCCCGGGGTCCGGCGGATTTTTTTGCCTTTTGATGACTCTTCCATTCTGGACCTTGTCCCACAATCCGTTTAACCTGAAGACACGCTGTAGTGGGGCGCCCCTTTACCGTTTTAGTTGCCATTTCTCCCGCTTTTGCTACTCTGTGCCTCTTCCGCCATTCAGCTGTTTACCGCCCGCTCTTGCGACTACAGCGTCTCGCTCACCATGTAGTTGAGTTGCTCCCGCTCTTGCGATTTAACAGAACTTTTTGGACTGCTGAAAACGGTTGTACTCCGACCGCTGGTTGGTGGAGATATTTTGACTATATTCTGGACCTGCGTTATCGCGTAATGCGTCATATGACGCGCCGCGTTAGCGCACCCGGAAGTGCTCCGGTGCGCAAGGCGCAGCTTCCCGGAAACGATCCAGAGCGCGCCGCGCAGCGCGTAACGTAAGCATAACAGGTCATGTGACTTGTTAATAAAACTTTTCATTGGTTCATTTTACTTTTGTTTTCCTAATGATGTAAGACTAGGTCATGTGACCTAAAAATAACACTTTTCATTGGATTAAAACATTTTTTTTCCCAAACGATGAAAGCCCCACCTTGTTTCTGGATGTTTCATACTGAAGCTGGCGTCACCATGAGAGCACCACCATCTCGTAGCTCCGTCGTGGCCATTCCGCAAGCAATCATGGCAGCCGCTCCCCACCGGAAGCCTGCGGGAGTCGAGATCCCCAAGACTTTTGTAGAATCTTCAAGGCTGAGGGGACGCTTTCGAGAATAGGACCCAAGCCCTGGCAGACAAGCGTCCGAGTTCCAAGGTGTCCCAGGGCCATTTTACTGGACCAGGCCCAAATCCGAAGAGCCGGCCGCCATTTTAAGAGTCCTGTGGCAGCCGCCTATCGCTGCACCGCAAGAGTGGGAGCAACTCAACTACATGGTGAGCGAGACGCTGTAGCCGTAAGAGCGGGCGGTAAACAGCTGAATGGCGTAAAAGGCACAGTGTAGCAAAAGCGGGCGGAATGGCAACTGAAACGATAAAGGGGTGCCCCACTACAGCAGACGAGCCTCCGCCATGTGCTTCAAAACTGCATACGTATCTCGTGATATCAAGTTTGGGCAACCAGTACACAACAAGCAGTTACGAGTCCCATTTACACCGGAGCCATTTTGGGCGCGGCCGGGCAGGTCCAAGATCTACTGAAACATAAAAAATGAGGCTGACGTCTCTGAAGCAGTTGACGCACAGCAGGACATAGCAAATAAACATGAAGTCTCTAAAGCTGTTAACTCACTGCAGGACAAAACAAGTGAACCTGAAACCTCTGGAATAATTGTCGCTCAAAAGAACAACACACAAAACTCTGTAGAGCCTGAAGAAAGAAAAACAGAAGGGCACTGTAGTTTCAGACACACTTAACACTAATGACTAAACAAAGATATCGTCTGTTTATGAAGCAGTTTTCATGTTCACAGAATTGACAAAGAAGTGTGCAGACACCAATGCTATTAAGAAACACAAGGAAATCCCTAACGCATCAGCATTCTCGGAAAAGGTTGACACAGATAACATCTTAAGGAACGAAGAAAGACAAAATAAGGATGAGGAAGTTATCACTTTAGTTTTTTCATCAGCTAGCGACAGCAAAAAACACATTGTAATGGAGATTAGAGAGGCTACGGATGGATAACTAAATTATCAAAAGAAATAGCGACTCCCCCTTTAGCAGATTAGCTAAATCTTTGCGTAATTTGGACATTAAAGTTATATTATTGTTGTTGTTGTTGTTATGGTTATAGTTCTGGTTAATTTCAGCAAGAAACACATTGTAATGGAGAATAGAGAGGCTACGGATGGGTGAATAAATTATCAAAAGAAATGGCGACTCCCCCCTTTAGCAGATTAGCTAAATGTTTGCGTAATTTGGGCATAAAAGTTATATTATTGTTGTTGTTGTTGTTATCGTTATAGTTCTGGTTAATTTCCATTCAGACTGTCCTACACAGCACCACTCTAGGTAAACACTACTTTATGTAAAACCTGCACTTAGTTGGTCACCATGGGGTTTAAAAAAGGGATGGTTCTTCACCTGGGTGCCGTCCACAACTCAGCACGTTGTGCTGCCTTGGGACTATTCGCACAAAAGACAGCTTCGGACCATTGTTGTTTTTTTTTGTCAAAAAATGTTTAAATATATTTACAGTTTTTGTTGCGTTCGTTATATTTAAAAGTTAATAAAGTTTTATAATCCTACTTTTTTGGAGTACTATATATTATTAAAAAATCGGGTGAATGGGGCCTTGAATCGGGTTATTGTCATGTGTGTGCTTTGCAAGTGTACTGCTACAGGATCGGACATTTCAAACTCAAATGCACGTTCTTTTTCTTACCTTTTCGAAGCATGGAGCGCAATAGCAGGCAGAGAAAGGGTGATGCAAGTGTTGAACACTGCCTGGCCTGGCAAGTTGCTGGCAGTGCCCCCCCCCCCGCCCGCTCCTGAAAGAGGGCACGCACACACCGCCGCCCCGAGTACTTCACAGATCTTTAAAAGACCATGCGCTTGTTCATGAGGCTTAAATGTTTTATCACCCCTTCTAGAACCCCTGCATCGACCCTCTGACGTTTCCTGGAAGAATTAGCACGTAACACAATACCAAGCCCTGTCAGCTGAAACCCCCGAGGAATCGTGGAGCATATTATCAAGGGGGTTCATTTCCGCTTTTTTGGCTTTAAAAGCCAAGAAAGCGGAGATAAAATTATCTCCCTATTACCAAGCTGTCGCTAACTCCAGTTAGTGACAGCTAAAAGGAGATAGCGACCATCTTGGGCCCCGCTTTGCATGTCAGTGATATCTATCACTAATGACATGCAAAGGGGGCGTGCCAAGATGTTAGCCACTGGAAACAGTCCATAACATCGCTATCTCCTATTACCAAATTTTGGAGATATTCGCGCTAAGCGCGAATATCTCCAAAAGCTAACACCTGCCCTGAGCAGTTTTTAGCCATGTTATCCAATGGGAGGTGGATAACATGGCTAAGAGCATTTGCTGGATAATGCATGAATATCGCTGACTTTTCAGCGATATTCATGCATTGCGGCCGTTTTTTATCGCATTTGCGATAAACCTTGCTAATAGCAAGGTTTATCTGCGATAAAAATCGCCGATGTGCGGCGATAATTTTTGTCTCTAAACAAGTTAGAGACAAAAATTATCGCTAGTTGTTGGTAATATGCCCCCGGGTTTTTGCTTGCAGGAATCGGGAGGCGGGAGACTAGCACTGAAATCAGTAGTCTCACGCCTGAATCGGGAGGGTTGGCATGTCTGGATTCTCTACAGCTGGGGCCATAAACTACATCCGCAGGGCTAGGTGATAGCCTGGGACCGGCCTGGCATCTAAAATGGCTGCCGTGCACGACAAAATTGTGGCATTGGAAAAAAGGCAAGATGGCGCAGACAATCTTTAACAATAAGGATTCATTTATAACAAAATATTTTATCGCACTGACAAATTGGTGGTCAACACTTCCTGATTTCCATCGAATCGAACGTTAACAGACGTCACGCAGCAAAAAAAAAAAAAAGCTCACGCACAGCCGCTGGAAGACATGTATCAACATATATGAGCCTCCTCAGCCACCCTCAGAAAACATAAGGGATTAGGATACGTCTCCCGCAGCCCCTTATACCTAGTAATTTAATTAAAACGAAGCACAAAATGGTCTCCCGCACCCCCTTATACCTAGTAATTTAATTAAAACGAAGCACAAAATGGCGAATTCCCGTTTCGCTACCAGTTTGCGGCCCAGTTCGCGGTCCAGGAAGCGCTTCTACCGTGAAAAATAATTTTTTTTTTATTTTCCCCACGGGACCCTTTAATAACCCCAACAACATTCCTAGGGGGTCAAGAGGGGTATACCTTGCCCCCTTTCATTAAATTCCCCCTTCGTTTTTCACCTCTTCTTCTCTCTCGATCCTACCGAGAGATAAGATGGCGGCCGCTCCGGACTGTTTAGAATGTTGACAGACACCGGGGAGCCAATCAGCTTCGCATCGCAAAGTTCCGTTTCGCGAAAAGTAAGCGGACCGGAGCGCAGCCCGGAGCGCTGTTACAGATATATATCTTGTTTTCAACGTTAATTTCTCAAAATCCACTGGAGCACATATATTGAAACCTAGCAAAGGCACATCGGGCTAACAGTCCCTACAATTTTGCCAAGTTTCGTGCAAATCCATTCAGCCGTTCGAGCTAAAAGTGAGGCCAAAGGCCCTATGGAAATTAACATGGGAAAAACGCGTTTTGGGACCCCCCTTTTTTCTTGGCCCCCCCTTGACGAAACCCCCCCCAAATTTTCGGGGGCTGCTCAGAAACAAAATGTGCCATTTTCCTGAACATTTCAGCCGATTCCGTCCACAAACGCCAAAGTTATTAGACATAGAATTTTCAAAAGTTCCATAGACAAATAATCCTAACTATATATACCTACTGGCGACACGCCAGTAGGTAATATATATATATATATATATATTATATATATATATATATATATATATATATATATATATATATATATATATTCATTCAGTCATGCCAAACTTGTTACGATTTGAAGAAGGCGCTGACACCATGAATCTGAATCCAAACTCGATTTATTAGATCAGTGTCTGCTTAGACGCGTTTCGGCGTTGCCGCCTTGTTCACTACATCTGCACTTGCATGGAGCGCGTACATATATACACAGAGCCATAGGCGTGTCTATCAATTAGCATACAGGTTAAATCCAGATGTTGCCATGGTTACATTGTGGCAAACCCTGTATTGGAAAGTCTTTTCTCAGTTTTCACACTTACGGCGAGCATTATTTCAGAATTATTTTTCAAACATATTGCAAATTCCTTAAATCACCAAAACATGTGTTAAAATAATAATCACAACCTTTTCATCATACAGCATGTTAGTATTCACAGCTGATATAAGGGTGACTTCAAAAGCGTAAGTGGAATTTTCGTGAAAAAATAATTTAGCACACTTTGCTACGGTTACCCCATGTTCCTGCCATGGATGTTCCTAATAAAAGGTCCTATCCTAGTAGGCCATCTGGTTTGCCTGATTCCCATTGTCTTACAGACGCCTCAAACATACAAGCGTACATGTTTGGAGATAAACCGGATTGGCCTAAATGAGCCGCACCATGCCGCAGACCGGGGGTGCCGCTACGTGAGTACTTTGCGCGTGTAGCGATTAATGTGTTTTGATGCATAATGATGCTACTCGTAATGTCGCGGCTGAGTCTCCTGCACTGCTGCCCAAGTGGGCTTAACGGCTCGCTTATTGTTCCGTGACGGTTTCAAAAATTACCGTAGGTCACTGGATAGTGTGTGGATCACTACAGTTAACTTTGACACAGTAAAACCTGGTTATGTGAACCTTGCCACATCTGGAGTTAGGGGTAGAATATTGCGAGTGGACCTGTTAGGAACAACCATTAATATCGTACTTCTCTAAATAGAGTGAGTGGTTAGGGGGATACGCAGTAAAAGTGTCTAAGTGTGTTGAAGGGTATAAAAGGATAATAAGTGCTGTGTACTCAGGCATAGCCCTATGTCTGAAGTGTGCTCTTGTGTGCCCATGTGCAACCCGTGAGTTGTGTAGTACGTGAACTGCAGATGTTATTCGAATGGTACTCGGGGGAAAGGAAAGCAAATCAGATGTGCTAACTTCTGCTAGTTATAAATGGACACTTAAAGCTTCGTCCGCATTCAGGCCGAATGGGATCTTAGAGTTCAAAAGTATGATGTACCTTGACTCTAGGCGGCGTAGCGCTAATGGGCGGTTGCCTCCCCTTGTGTTTTTCGGAATGCTATCAATAACAAAATATTGGATGTTTTTAGCATTACCTTTGTGGGTCTCATGTATGTGTCTGGCTACAGGGTACGTTGGATCATTATTTGCGATTGCTCGCAAATGTTGTAAGATCCGTACGTGTACTGGATGAATGGTGGAGCCTACATATTTCTTACCACAGGAGCATACAAGCACATATATTGCGAAGTCTGTCTTGCATGTGAATGTATCCCTTAAAACATATGGTTTGATCCTAAACGGAACTTGAACTTTAGTGGTGTTCACGCCGTGGGTGCAGGCTTTGCATTTTGAATACTTTTTGAAGCCCTTTTGGGAATCTAGCCAATTTTTGGTCTTTTTGAGTGCTGGCGCATTACAGACCAGTTCCTCCCTCATTGACTTTGCCTTTCTGAATGTTATTAAAGGACTTTTGCCCACTGATTCGCCTATGCTTGTGTCTCCCCGAACTAACGGCCTGTGTCTTCTCAGGATTTTTCGTAGGTTACTGTGGTATCTGTTGTAACCAGTTATTAATCTGGGAGGGTCTTTACTTTTGGGATCTGTTGTTTTTGTCATTGTCACTGGGAAAATTAGATCTTTCCTATTCTTCCCTCTGCACTTATCTTCGGCCCTTTGGCATGTGCTGTTAGTGTATCCTCTCTTCCTGAGTCTTTTGAACAACTCTTGTTTGGCACTGGAGAGACCTTTGTTAGTGCTGCAGTTACGTGTCATTCTCAGGCACTCAGCATAGGGAATTGACTGTTTTAATGGTGTGGGATGGAAACTGTGCGCATGTAGAAGGGCATTTCCTGCGGTAGGTTTTCTATATGTACGTGTCTGTATTTTGGTATCTTGTACATATAATTCTAGGTCAAGAAATTGGATATTAACAGTGTTGGTAATGCATGTAAACTTAAGATTCAATACATTTTCATTCAGGGCCAATGCAAATCTTTCCGCTTCTTCAACACTACTGAAGGACTGGGTTATTTAGGACCCAGCGGTGCCAGGGGACAACACCTGAAACCTTCGTGGGTAACCTGCTCCGGCGTACGAATCACAGAGACACGGGACACTTCCTTGGGCGTCAAAAGATTCAAGGTTTATTTACTGCAGGGAAACACAGAAGTCACAGGAAGTACAACGAGTGTAGTTCGGGGAGACTGCTTCAAATTGGTTCTGTGGATCGCTCCTTTTATACACGATTCTCCCATAGGTTTACATGATACACAAAGGTTTACGACCCGGTTCCCGGTTCCCACAATTATCCCCGAGAGGTGTCGCTTTGGTCACTTTGATACATTCAAGGTCCAGAACATAAGTACGGAAACATTTGGCGGTTCCCAACTGTAAAAACCCATCTTCCCACCATTAGTACATTCCAATCAGCAGTAAAACAGATCGAAGAAGGAACAAGAACAGGTGTGGAGGAAGATGGAAACAGTGGGGAGATTGGAAGGGGTGTAAAAGGAGAGGTATCGGGAAACACGAGCTACAGGCTTCAAAGGGACATGCCTAATGAGATGCACGGCTGAGACAATAAACCGGCACGGCAAGATGAGCCTCGAGCGGGGCCATCTGCCTTACAGTATCATCCCCCTCATCATAAAGACACTTTCAAAGGACATGTGTCTTCCGCAGATATCTTGGGAATCCCAGGGTCGCGAAGCGGACAACGTCCGTTCGCTGGCTACTTGAGGGCAAGAGACAAAATGGATGCCGTATCTAAGATGGAACCCGTGGGTACAGATGAAAAACCCACGTAACAAACGAACGGTTTAAGTTAGCACAGCGAAACTGCGCACACTTACTAAACTCGTCATTTGCGGTTCGTAGATACCAGACTCGACCATATTCGTGCGAGTCGAAAACACCACTTACAATTGCCACGGAACCTCAGACGCTCCTTTTGCCCTCATGTAGGCAAGCACTAGTCGGAATCATACTCGATATTCATCAGACCATCTAGATGTTGCTGTAACATAGCTCTGTCCAACCGAGTCCCCTTGGTAACAGGTGGCTGTCTCATACACGTTGTAGCACAGAGGCCACATAAGGCAGGACCACACTGCACACAAAGGCAACACGTGAACAGGAACGCCACAACAACTCCGATAATCATCAGAATCTTCCAACCCCACGTCGACATCAGGCCCCAAAACCACCCAAGTAGCGTCCAATCCCCTACATCCACGTGTATGGATTCAGAGATCTTATGCAACTTTGAGATGGCTTGATAGACAGTCGGAGCGTTATCAGGAATGAAAATACAGCAGCTCGAATGGATCACCTTACATACCCCACCTCGATCTGCTAAGATCACGTCTAAAACCATACGGTTTTGTAACGTCATAAGTCTATCCGCCTGAAGTTCTGTGGTGATATTACCAAGGGCACTGGCAGTAATATTAGCTGTCGATCCTACTATTAACCATAGGTCCCCAAAACGGGAGGAAACCCTTGAAAAAGTCTCCTGCCTCTTGACCGGCAGTATCCTCTTCGCTAATTACGCCTCTCACAACTCTAGTCTTGTGATAATCTGCATCTACAGTGAACGTCGGAGGCAACAAGTTTGCAATAAAACACGAGCCCATGAAGTCAGAGGGCAACCATGCATACGCACGATCATGACAGACAAAGTAGGTACCCTTGGCAGCCAGAAACACAGGGGACGAGACCATCGGCAGCATGTAATTTTCAGTGCAAGCACTCTCTCCAAGTCGGGCTTTCGGTCTTCGGCCACGACCCATTAGACAAAAATTACCAATGTGGGGTACGACCCATATCGGAGGCGAGCTTTTAAGCTGTTTATCACTCGTGAGCGCACTATACTCAACCTTACTTAGGACCCTATAGGCTTGTACCTCTTCCACTGGAATGAGCGACGGCTCATAGATATCTCTATCTAAGTCTTCTATCGCTATAGACAAAGGCTTGTGATACGAGCCAGGGCCAAAGTAGGGAGAACGTGGCTCTCGATTGGGGTAAGAATCTAGTGCGCTTCGAAACATTGTTTGAAATGCTCGAGCGGACCCTTGGGAACTATACGGTAACACCAGATATGGAATTCCCTTATCCGTGGTATGTGGCATCAACCCACACACCCAATAATTAGTAGTGTTAACCACTAACTGGTGCTGGTGAAGGAGCTGAATAAAGGAATTGTTGCGGAATTCTGCACGTCTAGCCTGCTCGTGTTCGGGTAAGATGTGAAAAGAATGGGGAGATGCAACGGTGGTAAGTTTAGGGTCAGGAGTAGGAGTGGGTATGGCAGAAGATAAGAAACGAGACATCATGTAATACACCCCACCCCCCAATAATGCAGAAACAGTCAAAAGCAATACGAATATTTGAAACATAAAACATTTGGTACGACTAAGTTGTTGTAGCTTGAACCTTTGCGCCTGAGCTTCTTCCAAGTCCATCAGCTTCGAAAATGCCATCCCCTACGACCGTCCGCAACGTTTCTTGACGCACTTCGTTCTGTGTAGCAGTAGTCAATCCCTAGGAGTTCCCAGGAACCGACGGTCTTTAACCTAGTGTCAAGACCTACTAACCAGAAGGAAGTAGACGCGCGGCCCTACGGCCTTTATTCACAATGTATATGCAAAAATGTCTTTCAACTGTGGAAGCAAAAACACATATGGAACGAAACTCAATATATATACAAAAATAATTACAATAATACGAGTGTTCAAACTGATTGTGGAAAACGGGATAATGCAATTGTCAAGGGACAGAACAGGATCTTTTATTAGTCTTTAGTGCTGGATCGCAAAAAGTATCGAGTTTTCCCAGGACGTGTCTGTTCGTCAAACAAAGGATCCGTTGAAGAGACAGCGTTCTGTTGATCAGTTGAATGTTCTGGTCTTGAGTCTTTTGATGACAAATGTTCAACAGTGTCTTTCTGCTGCACTGAGGATTCTCCGACAGGTTGTGCGTTGCTGAAAGGTACAAACGCCGGCAATCCTTCGGATTCAGTTGATGCAATGCCTCTCCTCACTCACGAGTCTGCCGGCAACGGAATAGGGACTTTCTTCGTATGGGTGGCGTGCACCCAGTTTTTCCGACCCTCTAGACGAACTGCAGTTCTCGTGGCAAGGAGGACCTGGTAGGGTCCAGTGAATCTGGGCTCCAAATTCTTCTTGCGCGTAAAATTGCGCGTCACCACCCAGTCTCCGGGCTGGAGCTGGTGGCCTGGACCCTCCGTCTGCGTCGGCAATGCTTCGTAAACCTGTTGGTGAATTAACCTCAGTTTAGCAGTCAAGTCATGAAGATAATCAATCAACATTGGGTACTCAAGATCACAGAACACACCCGGCCTAGGGACCCCCCAAACATTTGCAGGACGACCGAACACTATTTCATAGGGACTGAGCCCTACTCGGGAGTGTACGGTTGCCCTTGTTGACAGTAATGCTAAGGGTAAAGCGTCAGGCCACGAGAGACCAGTCGTAGCCTGAATCTTCGCTAGCTTCAGTTTAAGGGTGCCGTTATACCCTTCAACCAAACCAGCTGACTGGGGATGATTGGCGCTGTGGAATTTTGATTAATTCCAAGGCCCTTACACACACTCTTCATCACACTCCCCACAAACTCACTTCCGTTATCCGACCATACAATCCGAGGCATTCCATACCGAGGAAAGTATTCCTTCAGTAGGATTTTCGCAGTTGACAAAGCAGTGTTGTCCTTAAGAGGGTAGGCTTCGATCCATCGGGAGAATGCGCAAACCACAACTAAAACGTATTTCAAGTTATTGCATCTCTCCATATGGATGAAGTCTAGTTGGATCACCTCAAAGGGACATGAAGGGGGAGCAAAACTACCAGGAGGAGTTGGGGTTCCCTTCCCAGGATTGTACAACATACATACCATACAGTTCTTAACCAAGCGTTCAGCACATTTCGTGATACCATCATTCTTCCTCACAGGAGACAGCAACTTACAAATACCTTTCACGCTAATATGTGCTAACCCATGCGCCATTGTCACAACAGCCAGCACATACGCATCCGGTAACATCCATCTCTTATGTTCCGACAAATCAACCCAACAACCATTCACATCCAACTTTCCCGTACTTTCTTTCCACTTCGTCTTTTCAGTCTCGGTGGCCTCATTCTGAATTGCTTTCACACTTTCGATAGTGTCTTCACACATACTCGACTCTGCAGGCCACCTAACCGAACTCGTCACATACATTCGAGTGCTAAGGTTCCGGGCAGTCTCCTTAGCAGTCTCATCCGCAAACGCATTACCACGACCAACATCATCCGTCACCTTACGATGCGCACTACATTTAACAATCGCTACCTGCTTAGGCAACGTAAGTGCATCCAAAAGATCATTCACAAGCTGACCATGCTGAATCTTCGTACCATGCGATGTCAGAAAACCTCTCTCTCTCCACAACCGTCCAAAACTATGGGCGACGCCAAAAGCGTATTGGCTGTCGGTAAACACATTCACCCGTTTCCCTTTCGACAACACACACGCTCTAGTGAGAGCGATCAGTTCTGCAGCTTGGGCAGAATTCTGATTTAATCTTGCAGCCTCAACAACAGTATTCAACGTTACAACAGCATATGCAGTAGTCACATCGCCATTCGGCAATTTAAAACATGAACCATCCACATACAGCGTTCCATCTGGATCTTCCAAAGGAGTGTTTTTAAGGTCCACTCGACCCTTTGTTTCCTCTTCTGTCCTCAAATAACAGTCGTGTTCTGTTATTTCATCTGACTCTGAACTAATTGGTAACAAAGTCGCCGGGTTCAGGACATTACAACGTTTTATCTGAATGTGGCTTGCCAACAGCGTCAACTCGTACCCAGACAACCTTGCACTCGTCAAGTGCTGAGTTTTCGTACGATTTAAAAGAGTATCGACTGCATGCGGAACCATCACCGTAAGCATATTATCCATGACCAATCCTGCTGATTGTCGGATGGACACCGCAGCTGCCGCTGTTGCTCTCAAACAACTCGGCAATGGTCTAGCTACCGGGTCCAAGGTCGAGGAAAAATATGCACATGGACGTTGCTTACCACCAAAAGGTTGCGTTAAGACACTTAAAGCACAACCTTCCCTCTCGTGAACATATAACGTGAACGGCTTACTGTAATCAGGAGTAACTAACACAGGGGCCGAACACAATGAATCACGCAATTCAGAAAAACTTTTCTGACATTCTTCCGTCCATGGTAAAGGAGTTGAAACATCCTTGCACGTGAGAGCTACCAATGGTTTCGCTAGCAATGAAAAATTTGGAATCCATTGCCTGCAATACGACGTGATACCTAGAAAGGCACGCACATCT
Source organism: Lissotriton vulgaris (assembly GCF_964263255.1). Taxonomy (NCBI): domain Eukaryota; kingdom Metazoa; phylum Chordata; class Amphibia; order Caudata; family Salamandridae; genus Lissotriton; species Lissotriton vulgaris. Next base: position 317,030,875 of record NC_141695.1, read on the forward strand.
CTTTGGGTTGTTGGCACAGCCATTCGCGCAATCGCTGCAATTCTCTCTGGGGTCAACCGTCTTCCCTCCTTTGACAATAAGTGACCTAGATAGGTTACTTCTTGACAACAATATTGGAGCTTAGAAGGTGACACCTTGTGATGTAAGTCACAGAGATGTTGCAGCAACGACACCGTAGCAATTTTGCAAATATCCTGAGTATCTGCGGCTACCAATAAGTCGTCAACATATTGGATTAAGGCCGCACCAGCCGGCAATGAAAACGCATCCAGTTGACCCTTCAAGGCTTGACTGTAAATCGATGGACTCTCACAGTAGCCCTGAGGAGCGCGTTTGAACCGGAAGCTGCGTCCACCAAGAGAGAAACCGAAAAGGTCTCTGCTCTCCTCTGCAACGGGAATGCTGAAGAACGCATTCTTCAAATCGATCACCGAAAACCACGATGCAGAAGCTGGAATCAGAGTCAGTAGCGCCGTGATGTCAGGCACAACAGGGAACTGAGGAATCACAATTTTATTTACCTCCCGTAAATCGATAACAAAACGATAAACAGGTGGTTTCGAAGGATCAGTACGTTTAAGAATGGGCAGTACAGGGCTGTTGCACACGTTTCCCCGTGTTTCTTCAATTACGTCTTTCTCGATCAAATCATAAATGATCGCTAACAATGCTCGTTCACCATCAAGAGAGATACGATACTGGGGAATGCGTGGCAACCGCACATTAGATTTCAACTGAACAACATAAGGGGAGATGTCAAGCAGGTCCACATCATTGGGACCTGTTGCCCACAAAGATGCAGGAAGAGAACTCAATTCCGGTGGAAGCTTATCGAGAGACAAGTACATAGGAGAGACAACCCTCTCTCCTAAAGTAAGCTTTACACCCGCAGGAGAACAATACAGAGTTGCATACAAACGTTTTAGCAAATCCAGGCCCAAAAGATTTTCACCACAACCCGTAGTCAAAATCAACGGAGCTTCTAGCTCACGAGGCCCAATTGTAAGGGGCAAAGGGCGTGAAACTGGATTGCTAACGGGGGCGCCAGAGAATCCAACGGAAACATTTGTTAAGCCAGACAAAGGTGCGCCAGGGAGTTTCGAATGCATTATGGAACTTTTCGCTGCACCAGTGTCCAACAGAAAAGGCTCAACGACGCCCGATGTAGCAACTGCGACGTAAGGCCCTCTCTGATCAACCGGAACTGATACCACTCCCTCTCCTTGTCTATGGCTGTCCTAGTAATTACTGTTGTCAGTTCCCTGATCGACATAATAATCGTCTACATTGTACTGCGCAGATCGTCCTTGCGATGATCCACGTTGATCAAAACAATTATTAGAATTAGATGAGTTATCTGAGCGATCATTTTGAGCACCACGACCCCTACCGCGTGATGTCTGCTGTGAACCACCACGACCTCCGCTAGATGAATTACCGCTATTACGATCGTTTAGAACAGGACAATTGAATTTTAAATGACCCTCCTGTCTACAATAGGCACATTGATTGTACCCCAACGAAGATCTTTGGGAAGAGGAGTCATTTCGGGATTGTGATCGATTAGATTGCGACTGTGATCTATTTTGTTGCGAAGCATTCTGATTCGAACGTGGAGGATATGCTTGCTGCAACAACACTTTAGTTTTAAGCTCTTTCGTCTTTTTGTCAGCGCGGTCGTTCTCTTCTTTCTCCCTGTTCTCATAATATTGTGCTGTGGCCAATATTTGAGCTGAGGTAGAAACGGCCCACGCACTTTCTGAGTTCTTCAATTTATTGCCCAAATCGGGCAATAAATTTGAGACAAATTTATCCACGAACAACCGTTGACCACCCTCAGTACCCATATCCTGACCACTATGGTCGATAAATGCCTCCTCGAATCTCGTAAAGAAGTCGGAGACACTCTCGTCCTTCTTCTGTCTACAGGCTGACAATTTATCCCAATTCACCCTCATTTCTGGCATAAGAGTTTTCATTAGCGTGATTATTCTTTGAGGAAGAGCAGCAATCAACTGCTCTGGTTTAGCACCACCAGTTTGTCGACCATCCGCCGCTATAATGGCAGCCCAATCACCACCTAATTCATTTGGATGATTTTCCTGACGAATCTTAGCCCATACCGGTTGCGGTACAACATTACCAAACAGCATGTCAATATCGGCAAGATTCATTACCGTAGCGTCTACGAGCTGCGATAATTCTTTATAATACCCCGCAGGATTTTTGCGAGGGTCAGGCAAAGATTGCTTCACCTGTAAAACTTCTGATCGTTTCCATGGGAGATGTATCCATACTCTCTGAAAGAACGGCAAGATCGGAGGTTGAGCTGCAGGATTACCTGCCATCCACACTGGTGGAACTTCACGCATAGGAAACTGACCAGACTCATCTGACTGTCTTTCAACATCCTCAACAAACAGGGCTTGAGGTATAGGAGTGGGACGGAAAGATAGCAACCGCTCAACGGCACGTCGAACATTAGTATCCACTATCAGTCCATTCGAGAACTGAAGCTGTAGATCAGACAAAGCGGTCAGCACCTCGTCAGGTGCATCAGCCGATATCTGATCACGAAGGACCTTACACATTTCTTCGAACACGTATCTTTGTGTCGGTTCATTGAATTGGCAAAACGTATCAAGTACACTACGTGGTGGATTTCTAAGAGGATGCGTCATCCAACCCATCGCCATATTATATAGCGAAGCACGTTCCCTGTTACCGGGAAGCTGACTACGTCTCTGAGGACCATCTGAACCAGCGGACCCCAGAACAGGTCCGAGAGAATGAAAGAAGCTAGCCGCAAGAGGAGAAGTACGATTACGAGTAGAGGGAGAAGTATAGCACACAGGACTAACAAGCGAAGGAGTAGAGACAGAAGCAACAGCAGGAGTTAACAGAGCAGGAGCAGTAGCGGGAGCAGGAGTATGTGGAAGCGGAGGAGCAGTAGGGATAGCAACAGGCAAAGGAGCAGGAATAGTCGGAAGAACGGGTGCAGGTTGAGGAACAGGCGGAGGAAGAATAGGTGGGAGAACAGGTACAGGGGGGGCCACAGGAACTGCGGCACCCTGTACATACGGAGGTGGCGACTTCATAAGATAGGACATTAAAGGATCCTCAACTATTTCTTCCTTCTTTTCCGACTCCGTAGGCAGAGCAGGATAGCATTTATCTATAGTCATACGCTGTAGCCTATCAAACACTTCCTTTTCCTTAACCTCCTTGTCACGCTGAAATTGCTCTGCTTTCTTCACAATGGCAGCAACACCATCTCTCTGATTTCGTTTAGTCTGTCTGATTTCTTTCTGTCGGGCTTCTTTACGCCACAACCGAAAGGCATCAAACATGGCCGGCCTTGACTTTTTCTCGAACAATTTAGCCTCTAGATTATCTAGGATCGGGGTCTCAAAGCTACCATGAGGTGGCCAACTAAGGACACCGTCCTTCTTAGTATAGCGAATCCAATAATCATTAAAGGTAATCGGGCCGAGCCCGTGTTTACTGTACAGCTCATAAGTCGGAGTTCCAACCGGAGGTATCGGACACGAGTCCTCCAGTCGGGAATCCGCACCACAACGTCTGAAACAACTAAACAAAGTACTGCGACCAGGCATCTTGCACACTAGCCGAGTTTCACAAACGTCAAGGGTTACGGGATTTACCAAGTCCCTGCAAAGAGCAAAAACCCTCGGTTTTTGGCGACTGCAGACGTCAAATATCACAACAAAGTACCAAGGACTACAAATGCAATGGAACCATGCAACAACTAAGCAACCACAACCAAGAACTCTGGGAGCGACCCACCAATACTTAACTCAAAGATCGATGGCGTCACCGGGAAGGCCCGTCAGTCGTCTCGCTCTACCAAGGTCTACGCCAGGCGCCAAAACAGGTCTACAGTCAGGGCAGCAGTCCGTCGCAGCCGTCAGGAGGCGGGAATCTTCGCGGGAAAAGTCTTCGGGCCACTTGTTTCGACAACAGGATCGATGAAGCGGAGTGCACCTTCCCTCTGAGATTTCACACGAAGTTCCTCACGATCGTCGGGCTTGGACCGGTACCACTGATGGGCGCCAACTGAAGGACTGGGTTATTTAGGACCCAGCGGTGCCAGGGGACAACACCTGAAACCTTCGTGGGTAACCTGCTCCGGCGTACGAATCACAGAGACACGGGACACTTCCTTCGGCGTCAAAAGATTCAAGGTTTATTTACTGCAGGGAAACACAGAAGTCACAGGAAGTACAACGAGTTTAGTTCGGGGAGACTGCTTCAAATTGGTTCTGTGGATCGCTCCTTTTATACACGATTCTCCCATAGGTTTACATGATACACAAAGGTTTACGACCCGGTTCCCACAATTATCCCCGAGAGGGGTCGCTTTGGTCACTTTGATACATTCAAGGTCCGGAACATAAGTACGGAAACATTTGGCGGTTCCCAACTGTAAAAACCCATCTTCCCACCATTAGTACATTCCAATCAGCAGTAAAACAGATCGAAGAAGGAACAAGAACAGGTGTGGAGGAAGATGGAAACAGTGGGGAGATTGGAAGGGGTGTAAAAGGGGAGGTATCGGGAAACACGAGCTACAGGCTTCAAAGGGACATGCCTAATGAGATGCACGGCTGAGACAATAAACCGGCACGGCAAGATGAGCCTCGAGCGGGGCCATCTGCCTTACAGTATCATCCCCCTCATCATAAAGACACTTTCAAAGGACATGTGTCTTCCGCAGATATCTTGGGAATCCCAGGGTCGCGAAGCGGACAACGTCCGTTCGCTGGCTACTTGAGGGCAAGAGACAAAATGGATGCCGTATCTAAGATGGAACCCGTGGGTACAGATGAAAAACCCACGTAACAAACGAACGGTTTAAGTTAGCACAGCGAAACTGCGCACACTTACTAAACTCGTCATTTGCGGTTCGTAGATACCAGACTCGACCATATTCGTGCGAGTCGAAAACACCACTTACAATTGCCACGGAACCTCACTACCCTGCCATAGAATAAAAATGTCATCGATGTACCTTTTGTACATCACCACATTGTTTTGCATAGTATCTTTGTGCTGGACTTTAAGGACCTGCTCCTCCCACCAGCCCATATGCAGATTCGCATAGCTGGGGGAGAAGCAAGTTCCCATGGCTGATCCCTGGAGCTGTTTATAATGAAGTCTGTCAAAGATAAATGTGTTGTTTGTCAGACACCACTCAGCCATTTCCAACAACATTTGTGTGTGGTGATATAGTTCAATGGGTCTGCTTCCAAGGTGTGTGTGTGTGTGTGTGTGTGTGTGTGTGTGTGTGTGTGTGTGTGTGTGTGTGTGTGTGTGTGTGTGTGTGTGTGTGTGTGTGTGTGTGTGTGTGTGTGTGTGTGTGTATATATATATATATATATATATATATATATATATATATATATATATATATATATATATATATATATATTAATTCATTACTATTCTAAATGACCAAGTGAGGATAGTGGATTCTAAGTGGCCAGGTGAGTATGGTGGAGAAAGTGTTTACGGATGTGTAACTAAATTTTATGAAGATATGTTTGATAGGGAGGGTTTACTTGAAAATCAGTTTTTTTGACAATAGAATACAGTTCGTGAGCACCACGTTGGAGGAATTGTTGGTTAAGATTAGGATCATCCACAAGAGGATTGTCGCATAATATGCCAAGCAGTGGTAAAGTGGAAAGATTTAATAAAGTTTTGAAAGAGTATATTAGGTTGGCCATAAATTCAAAACAACAATACTGCCCGCTTCCTATATGTGCTCCCGCACTTTCTGTACAACATACTTACTCAATGGTTCAAGACGCTAGCTCCTTTTTGTGGATGGGCTGGCCCCCTGCTTAGCCCTGGATAAATGTAAATGTTATGATGGGGGTCTGGGGATGGCCGACATTCAACTTTGTTGTTGGGCCCTCCACTTATTGGAGGTTAACAAGATTAGCGACTAACAGGCAGATAGCTTTCCCGCTCGGTCCTGGACAAAGTTTTGGGTCTCCTCTACGTAGACCGTCTCTCCCACCAGCTCCCAGCTGCGACGGCGGTGGTTTTTAAGATCTGGTGCGCAACCCTGAGATTCCTTGGATGGGACAGAAAGCTGCCTCAATGCCCCACACTATGGGCAGGACCGTGGCTTTAACATTCTGCTAGAAGGGTTTGTGGCTTGAGACAGAATCAGTATCACGACGCTGGGGGACGTAAGGCAGAGCGTCCAAATGTATTCCTTTGAAGACCCCCAGGTGCAGTTCTCCCTATCGTGCACTCAATTCTATAAGTATTTACAAATACGGCTTGCCCTGGCAAGTCATATAAGCAGTAGAACCTATCTACCAGGATATAGTCCTCTTGTGACTCCCCTCCTTACAGGGCATCTGAGAAGGGGAGGGTCTCTAAACTATACTGCTCATTAGTGGTGAACACACCAGATGTGTTCAATAATACCCACAAAACGAAATGGGAGGAATATGTAGGGCCTCTTGAGGAGGCTGACTGGCGAGATACTGGGATGGCTCCCGAGAACTAGCCATTTTGTCTATTCTTAGGCTGGTCCAAATGAAATACCTGCACATCACATATTACACACCTGACACCTATGGCTTGCAGGTAAATTGCCTCACGCCACATACTTGGTCAGAACCGGTCAGAACCGGAATCTCCTCCCGCTCCTCGCTGTGACTGATTTCCTTTGGCAACATCGTAACTCCATCTGCTTGGACTGCCTGCTTGGTATCGTACCCCTGCATCAGCGCCCAGAGTAGCATTGCATTGCTTTGCTTTTATTTTATTTATTATAAGTGTTGTTAATTTCCTCCGTCTGTTTCCGCACCCCTGCATCTGCGCTCGATTAGCATTCTGTGGGATTAATGCTAGTGACCTCCTGACTGTGCCCCGATCTCGGCTGCATTATTGTTGTGCCATTTGTTGTGCCTCTCAGCCCGTCCCTGCCGCTGCTCCCCCGCGGCCCCACCCCCGTCCCCTACCGCATCTCCAATTCAATCCCATCCCCACTCGCCACCCCGCTCCCGCCTCCCAGCTGCTCCCCCCTGCTCCGCCCCCCCTCCACTTTCTACTAATGACTAATGCACTTACGCGCAGCGTTCACGTGCAGGGGGCGCGCCCCATGCTCGCCAAAGGTAAGCCCGTCTACGCCCGTCCGCGCCCGTCCGCGCCTGTACCGCACCCAGCGCCAGACCCCCTGGTCTCCGCAAAATCCAATCCAACCGCATAACGTACAACGCCGCAACACTCTCTGCACTCAACACCAGCCGTCTCCCTGCCTGCCACCAAGCCGCCCCTGGACGCACCCACGGACCCTTCACCTGCTAGTCCTGCAAGTTCGACTGCATCAGGACCCACACTACATCCACAAACGCCAAACAAAGCTCAGACAATAACCACCTGAAGTGCATCCTGCTCAACACCTGCTTGGTCCACAAACACATCATTGAACTATGGAACCTACTAGACACCACAACGCCGGACGTCGCCTTTCTTACAGAAACCTGGATGAACGCCTCATCAGTGCCCGACATCGCCATAGCCATCCCGGACGGTTACAAGATCATCCGAAAGGACCGCAGCAACCAAACAGGAGGAGGCATCGCTATCGTCCACAAGAACACCATCCGCATCACGACCAGTTCCGACGACACCCCCACAGCCGCCGAACACCTTCACTTCCAGATACACACCGACCCTAAGACCACACTTAGAGGCACCCTCATCTACAGACCACCAGGACCCCGCACACAATTCAGTGAAGGCATCACTGACTTCATCAGCCCACACGCCCTCCCCTCCGAGGACTACATTCTCCTAGGGGACCTCAACTTCCACCTGGAGAACAACAATGACAACAACACCACCACCCTTCTGGACAACCTCGCCAATCTCGGACTCAAACAACTGGTAAAAACCCCCACCCACTACACCGGACACACGCTCGACCCAATCTTCTCCTCCAGCAAGCACGTCTCCTTCAATCACGCCACAGGACTCCATTGGACGGACCACAGCTGCGTCCACTTCAACTTCAGAAAGACCACAACCCACCACCACCTACAACAAGTCCCCTGCAGAAACTGGAACAAAATTACCACCGACCAGCTCACCACATTGCTTAACCAAAACCCTCCCGCCAAATCATCGGACCCAAATCAAGCAGCCATCAATCTGACACAATGGATCTCCCACAGCGCTGACGAATTAGCACCCTTGAAAAACCATCACTACAAGCCAGGTAGCAATAAAGCCTCCTGGTTCAATGACGACCGTAAGAACTCCAAAAAGAACTGCCGCACCCTCGAGAAAGCCTGGCGAAAAAACTCAACTACAGTCAAAATGACCGCCCTCAAGGACCCCACCAGCAAACACCACCAGCTGATCCGATCCACCAAGAAATCAGCATTCAAGGATCGACTCAACAACAATGCCCGCAACAGCAAGGAACTCTTCAGCATCGTCAAAGAGCTCACCAATCCCAGCGCCGGCACCAACAACATCACTCCCACTCAAGACCTCTGCGACTCTCTAGCCTCGTTCTTCCACAGCAAAATCGCTGACATACATAACAGCTTCGGCGACCAGTCCACCCCCCTTACCACCGAACCGAAGCCCCCCACCAACAACCTTAGCGCCTGGAACCCGATCAGCACTGAAGACACCATCCGCTTGATGAACTCCATTCACTCCGGATCACCAACCGACCCACGGCCCCAGCACGTCTTCAACAAGGCCGACTCCATCATCGCACCCCATCTCCGGGATATCATCAACTGCTTCCTCAACACCGCCACCTTCCCGGAAAGCTGGAAACATGCCGAACTCAGTGCCCTCCTGAAGAAACCTACAGCAGACCCCACTGAACTTAAGAACTACCGCCCCATCTCGCTCCTCCCTTTCCCTGCCAAAGTCATAGAGAAGGCCGTCAACAACCAGCTCGACGACATTCGAACACTACTCGACAACGGGGAAACAGCTGCCCTTATTCTCCTGGACCTCTCCGCAGCGTTCGACACGGTCTGTCATAGCACCCTTGAACAATGCCTCAGCAACGTCGGGATACAAGGAAAAGCATTGGAATGGATCATCTCGTTCCTCGCCGGAAGAACCCAGAGAGTCCGCCTCCCTCCTTTCAGATCAGAGGCCACCAAAGTCATCTGTGGAGTACCACAAGGATCATCGCTCAGCCCCACACTCTTCAACGTCTACATGAGCCCCCTCGCATCCATTGCGCGGCAGCACAACCTCAACATCATCTCCTACGCTGACGACACACAGCTGATCCTCTCCCTCACCAAAGACCCAAACACCGCCAAAACCAACCTACACGAAGGGATGAAAGACGTAGCCGAGTGGATGAAGAACAGCGGCTTAAAACTAAATTCAGACAAGACGGAAGTCCTCATCCTAGGATCATCCCCCTCTGCTTGGGACGACTCATGGTGGCCACCGGCCCTGGGCAGCGCACCCAAACCAACGGACCACGCACGCAATCTAGGCTTCATCCTGGACTCCTCCCTCTCAATGACCAGACAAGTCAACGCCATCTCATCATCATGCTTTAACATCTTACGTATGCTCAAAAAGATCTTCCGATGGATCCCCACCGATACAAGAAAGACGGTCACCCTAGCACTTGTCACAAGCCGACTGGACCACGGAAACACCCTCTATGCCGGAACCACAGCCAAATTACAGAAAAAACTCCAACGCATTCAGAACGCCTCCGCCCGACTCATCCTAGACATCCCCCGCCACAATCACATATCCGGTCACCTAGGAGACCTTCACTGGCTCCCCGTCAACAAGAGAATAACGTTCCGTCTCCTCACCCACACACACAAAGCCCTCTAGGACCTAGGACCCAAATACCTTAACAAGCGCCTGACCTTTTACACCCCCACCCGCCAACTACGATCGTCCAATCAAGCCCTTGCTGCGATTCCACGCATCAGAAGATCCACCATGGGAGGAAGATCATTCTCCTACTTAGCAGCCAAAACCTGGAATTCTCTCCCCACCACCTCCGCCTTACACAGAACCACCTCTCATTCAGAAAACAACTCAAAACTTGGCTATTTGACAAGTAACGACCCCCCCCCCCCCCCCCCCAAGCGCCTTGAGACCCTCTGGGTGAGTAGTGCGCTATACAAATTTTGACTTGACTTGACTTGACAGTGGCGCCGATTTCTTCCACTTCTTATGGACCTGCCCTCTGATAGCTCACTTTTGATGAGGAGCCGTGGAGACCATCTCGCAGGTTTTGGAATGACAAATGAATCTGACCCTATAGATTGGCCTTCTCGGCATACTAGAGAATCTCAGCAAACCCAGACAAGACCAAATGATGGTGGGAGTGGCTACAATGGTTGCCAAAAGGGGCACTGCACGTAGCCGAAGTTCCCTCCCCTTGATGGAATGGAGAAGAGGGGTGGACTGGTGTGTAGGAGAGTAGGGTCTGCTATCCTATGGTCACCCCAAATTTTTGCTTTTTGCTTCACTGGTTTCTGACTTAATGTGGCTGTGGGCCTGCTAATCAGACCCACAGCCTGCTGTTCTCTCTCTAAATTACTGCCAATGCACTTTAGGTGCATTACGAATTGGAACTGGTTCCCCTTATGAGCCACTGTATTAGTGCACCCTAGGTGCCCAGGGCATAGGTGTATCCAAGGCCTACCAGGGGCTGCAGCATGTATTGTGCCACCCCTGGCTTGGCCTCCATATTTGACACAACTGGCTGATCACTCAGCTGGGGTAAGTCGGTGTAACCACCTCTTACTTAGGTGCAGTATGTCTGTGCCTAATCCTAAACTGGACACATATGTTCCTATCAGCCACTCCTATGGAAGGCCTCATCAATCCTGGAGGCAGAGTGCTTGGAAATATGTGAGATGGTGCTCTAGCATGAGCTGAGCCTGTCTGCAGCTGTCGGGAACCACTCCCTAAGCTGTTCCGGGATATTGCCATACCATATACTCTTAAGTGCATTATAATCCTCGCGGTTATTTGCTATCTTTGGTTTGGCTTTATCAAAACATGTCGAGTAAGGTGTCATACGAATTGGAATACTATCCCCTCGCCAATTCTGGCGACGGGGATAGCATTCCACCCTTCTAGAGGGACACAACATGTGTGTAGCCTTAACCCCGGTTAAAGTTAAACAGAGCCTCAGCATCACAAAATGGATGCTGCCACCACAGACACGAGTCTGGCCTCCTGCTGCGGACCGAAACTCGGCAGATGGTGGCCTGGACAAAGGGTTTCCTGCCTTGGGAGGTGCGAGCACCTCCCCAGACAGGGTTTTGTGTATTGGGTAGGACAGGGCTGAATAGAATCAGACATGCCCGGGGCACACAAGGTGTCCCCGTGCATAGGCCAGTCCAAACCGGTTCTGGGGCCTTCCAGCCCCAGTCCTGGCGCGGAGCTGGACAAAGGAAAGGGGGTGTAACCGCCCCCCTTCCTGGTTCCTCCCAGAGGAGGGACCTAGTAGGTGATCCACCCCTCAGATTGGGAATAAGAGCGGGAGCAGTGCCATTGCACAGCAGATCATCCTGAAATCAACTTTAAACAAGAAGAAGACTGGACTTCGACATTCTGCTGCACAGAAGACTGAAGAGAATCTCCCTTGTGGCCTAGGAGTGGCCACCCTGTGAACACAGGTACCAACCAGCAACTCGACGTCTGCTTTGCCGCCGCCTCCCGCCGGAGACCGAGCCCAGAGCCCGACAAGAACCAGACTCCCAGACCTCTCAGAGCCCGATCCACAGTCCCTGCAAAGAAGGGACCCGTGGAGGCACCGAGTGACGTGGGACCGGACCTCTTGGAAGACACTCGAAAAGCTGACTGCGCAGCTTCTGAGGCATCCTCGACGTTGTGCTTTGGGGACTGAGAACCCCCACCACTGAGCAGCCCTTGCACCGAAGATCAGCCCTCCAGCATCTCCACGATCTGCGTGGGGCCCTTTTGCATTGTGCCACTCGACGCGCCATCCCGGCCACTAGCCACGTGGTCAGCGGCCATCTTGGCGACGAAACCGAAGATCTACACAGCAGGTCTGGTTGCTCCAGACCTACCCAAGCTCCTGTAAAAAGGAGCACCCGCTCTGACCTTGCTGGTCCGAGTGTTAAGCATCTTTCAACTTCTGCCTGGCTTGCCTTTGCCAAGGCCTGTTTGCTCCGATCGAGGTGCCGACACCGCCAACAGCGAGAAGCCTGCGTGGGACAGCTCGTGACCGACTCCTGGACGTCCTCGACCCCGGGTATCCACGTGGCTGCAGAAAGAAGCTACCCGACAACGCCTGTTTGCACCCGACATCGCCTGGTTCCAATCTGGTTCCACAGTAGTCACTGGCTAGTGACTTTGAACATTGTCCCCTCTGCTTTCAGGTCTTCACATCTTCAGATCCACCCTTGGATCCACCGGAACTCTTCTCATCGAGCCGCCTGCAGCATCTTCAGCTCCAAGCACCATCGACCAGCGTGACGAAACCCGACACGACTTCGACCCTGTGCACCCGCTTCCTGTGGGTGAGGTAACTCAGCTCCGCCGGTGCTCCTGCACTGGTACACATCCCAAGGGCCTGTGTTTTAAGTTTCAGCTCCGTAGGTCACTCGGAAGGTTCCTAACTTTCTAACTTTGTGCTTTTTACGCACCATAGACTTTGTATTGAAAAGTGCGTGCACTTTGAACACTGCACCCGAGTCCCGTGGGCCTTTCCCGACTTAGTCATTGCCAGTCTCGAATAGCCCCAGCGATTCCCAAGGCCCTAGGCCTCTTCACTTTCCTCCTGGTATCTCTTATACCACTTTCTTAGTATATGGTTTAGGTGGCCCCTAGGGCTCAGCCATATTGTGCAACTTTTGTGTATTTTAAACTGTCTTGTGATTTAACGCTTGTGCTTCTGTGCTCATAAAGAGTCCAGGGGATTTTATAGTTAATAAATCAATATATATTTTCAATATATATCTGTGTGGTGTCCCTTTCATTTGGTATTCAAGGGGGTTGTGTATGGTATAACAGCTGGCTTCACATGCCTTTCAGAGTTTAGCCTAAGACTGCTTTGTCCACGTTACCACTAGGATAACTGGTCTACAAGGTTGAATTACAACCATCATCATAAGGGTTGCTTGGCATGGTACAAAGTGATCACTAGAATTAGTGAGCATTATATACCAGGCCAACTTCTCACATTGGTGAGCAGCGGATTGGGATCTGAGCTTGCTGTTGTTTTACCATTACAATCTTTGAGATTATCATTTGAAAGATCATACAGGTACCTGCTAGGTACATATAAAACAAGACTAGTATACATAAGTTCTACTGAACTTAGTTGTTGTAGAGCAAAGGGAGTAGCACACCCTAGCTACAACTACTAGATAGGTTTAGTAGGTAAACACCAGTGTAGGTAGATTGCAACACATCCACCCACACTAGAGCAATGTCTGGAACAGAGGGGTCCAGTGGACTTACTCCTGTTGAGAGTGACCCTCCAAGGGCACCATCCAGATTTGCTATTTTTTCCTTTAAGGAATTAAGACAGCTTTGTGTCTTAAGGGGTCTGAAGACAGGGCCTTCCCCTACTACAGACCACCTAAGAGAGCTCTTAGATCAGTCTGAGACTCTAAAGCCCTCTAAGGCAAACCCCACAGGGGATGCTGAAGGAGGCCATCCTTCAGAGGATGACACTGTAGACACCCCTGCCCCTATCATCCTGGTAGATGAGGAAGCCTCCACCACTGGAGCTCCTCAGGTAGATGTAGAGGAAGAAGAGGAAGAGGAGGAGGTGGAAAGCAGTGAGTCAGATGATGACAGAGATAGTCAGGTGCTGGTCAGTAGACTGAACTAGGCTAACTTAAGCCAACTTGGGAATGAATCAGGTAACAACCCATTCAGACCCCCAGGTGGACTTAACCAGGGCCATAGGAGGAGGAGGAATCACTCAGGTGAATCCAATACCTCCCATGTCTCTAGAGGCTCTCATGGTCACTCCAGGAAGGAGATGACTAGCCCTCAGAGAAGGGAACATGAGGCCAAGATGAGAGAGGCTGAGCTTAGGATCCAGAGGCAAGAGTTAGAGGTTGCCCTGGCTAAGGAGAAACTTGCTAGAGCAAGACAGCCTAGAGAGAGTGGGGTAATAGAACCCACTGGTGGCAGCAATATCCACAAGGATAAAGACAGGTCTTTTGATAATAGAAACCTGAGTAAGATTGTGCCCCCCTACAAAGCTGGGGATGATATCCATGAATGGATTACTGCAATGGAGAGAGCCTGCAGAGTACAGCAGATCCCTCAGGAGCAGTGGGCAGCAATCTTGTGGCTCTCCTTTGAAGGTAGAGGCCGAGACAGACTCCTCACAGTTAGTGATGGGGATTCTAGAAACTACCTGGTCCTGAAGAGTGCTCTGATTGATGGGTTAGGCTTAACCACTGAACAGTACAGGTTAATGTTCAGAGATACCCAGAAGACACAGACTCAGGACTGGTCTGAATTTGTTGAGTGTGCCACTAAGGCTCTGGAGGGATGGTTGCTGGGAAGCAAGGTTACAGACTATGAAGGATTGTATAATTTGCTGATGAGAGAACAAATTTTAAATAATTGTCAGAACCAGCAGTTGCATCAACATTTGGTTGACTCAGATTTGACCTCTCCCCAAGAATTGGGAAAGAGGGCAGATAAATGGGTAAGAACCAGAGTTAAGCAAAAGAACCAGAACCAGGGTGGTGACCAGAAGAAAACAGACCAGAAGGGTGGGGAGCAGAAAGCTAAAGACCAGAAGTCTTCAACAGGGCCCCAAACTGAGACAGAGGGTGGGTCCCAAACTTCCAAGAAGAAGAAGAAAGAAGGTCAGAAGAAACCCTGGTGTAAAACTTGTAAGAACACCTCTCACTGGACAAGTGAGTGTAAAAAGGGTGGAGCCCCCAGCACTGCAGCCCCTAAGGCACCTGCACCCACTAGTACAGTTAGCAGTGCTGGTCCTCAAGCCAAGGGATTAGTGGGAATCACTTTGGGAACTGAAGGAGATTCTGACCTAGTCAGAACCCTTACACAGGCTGTTCTGGTTTGTGAAGGGGACATAGATTTGACCCCTGACATAAGTCCCAGTAACTTGGGCAAATACAGACAGACACCTTTAATCAACAATAAAGTGGCTCAAGCTTACAGGGACACATGTGCCAGTGTCACTATGGTGACACCTAACTTTGTGGACCCTGGACAATACATGCCAGGCGATGATTACCTGGTGACCAATGCCAGCAATGTCACTACTACACATAGTGTGGCACTTGTTAACTTTTCCTGGGGAGGGGTAACTGGCCTAAAGAAAGTGGTGGTTAGTGCTGATCTCCCAGTAGAATGTTTGTTGGGCAATGACCTGGAGAACTCTCTATGGTCAGAAGTTGAGTACAGGACTCATGCAGAGATGTTAGGGATATCATCACATGTCCTTGCTGTGACCAGGTCACAGGCCAAAAAGTGCCTCTCTGAACCTCAGGTCTTGGATCCTGGAACAATGGACCAAGTACCTTCCAAGAAGAAGAACAGGAGGGGTAAGGCTGCGCCTTCCCAACTGCCTACAAGTGAGGATCAGGCTTCACAGGAAACTGATCTTGAGACCCCTGAAGGAACTGTCCCTGAAGAACTTGAACCTGATCAGGTTGAGTTTCTGGGGACAGGGGGACCTTCTAGGGCAGACTTGGGGCAGGCTCAGTTAACCTGTCCTTCTCTTGAACCCCTCAGACAGCAGGCTGCTGCTGAGGCTGCTGGGAATGCTCAAGGTGCCCATAAAGTATATTGGGACGATGGACTCCTTTATTCAGAGGCTAGAGACCCCAAGCCTGGTGCTACCAGGAGGTTGGTTATACCTCTGCAATTTAGGGGCTTCCTGTAGGAGAGTAGGGTCTGCAATCCCATGATCACCCAGATTTTTTGCTTTTGTTTCACTGGTTTACGACTTTCTCTGGCTGTGGGCCTGCCAATCAGACCCACAGCCTGGCTGTTCTCTTTCTAAATTACGATATGTACCCTAGGTGCATTTACCAATTGGTACTGGGCCACCTTATCAGACCCTGTAACTCAGGGCATAGGTGTACCCAGGGCCGCCAGGGGCTGCAGCATGTATTATGCCACCCCTGGCTGGCCTCCTAAATTTGACACAACTGGCTGCATGACAGCTGGGGCAAAGTCGTGTAATCACCCTTTGCTTTAGGTATAGTAGCCCTATATCTAACCATACAATGGACACCCGAGTTCCTATCAGTCACTCCTATGGCAGGCCTTGACAATCCTGAAGGCAGAGTGCGTGGGCTCGTGTGAACTAGGTTTTGGCCCGAGCCGAGCCCGGTTACAGTTTGCGGAATCAAGACCCAATGGCTGTTCCATGATAACGCGTACCACATCGGTAACTTCGGTATCGCGTTATCAAGGCATGTCGAGTAAGGTGTCATACGAATCGGGATGCTGCCCTCTCACCAATTCTGGCGACGAGGTTAGCATTCCGCCCTTCTAGAGGGATACGACATGTACGTAACTGTGAACCCCGGTTAAAGTTAACTAAAGCCTCAGCTCCACCAAATGGATGCTGCCACCACAGACACGAGTCTGACCTCCTGCTGCTGGGAGTCCTTCCAGCGAGGGGCGCTTGGACAAAGGGTTTCCTGTCGAGGGCGGTGTTCGCACCGTCCCAGACAGGGTTTGTGTATTCTGGGTAGGTAGGGCTTCTGCGAGAAGGTGACTGCGGAGTGGCACCCCGGTGCTCACTACGCATCTGCCGGTCAGAACCAGTTCCAGGGGCGCCAGCCCTGGCCTGGGGAAAGTCCGGCAGGGGAGAGGGGTGTAACTACCCCCCTTCCTGGTCCCACCCTTAGGGCAGGACCTAGTCATGTACCCACCCCTTTCTTTAGAATAAAGGCCGGAGCGGGGACCCTTCCAAATTAGATCATCTTTGAATCAAGAACTACTTTCTACGAAAGGACATTCGGGACTCTTCTCAAGATTTCTCCCTTGTGACTAAGGAGTAGTCACCCTGCATCAGCGGGCACCATCTAAGAACTCTGCGGTTTGCTGCAAGTCCTTCCTCAAGGATCCGACGGCCCAGCTCGATGAGAACCAGCTTCCCTGGCACCTCTGACCTCTACCCACGTCATCAGCTCAGCTGTGATCTGTGGGTGCGACGAGACCTCGAGGGACCGGCCATCATCAGAACCTGCACGCTTTCTTAACCAGCACGACCATCGAAGCCATTCTCTGGTGAGTGCTCTGGGGTCCGAGAAGCCCCGACCCTGAGCCGCTCCAGCACCGAAGTGCAGTCTCCCAGCATCTCCACGATCTGCGTGGGGCCCTTCTGCTCGCTGCTCAGCACGTTGTCTGGTCACTAGCCGCTGGCTTGTGCCCTTCCTTAACGACATCCGACAAACAACACTGCTGGTCTGGTTGCTCCAGATCGGCCCTTGCTCCCTTTTCCGAGAGGAGCACCCCGGACCCTCCTGGTCCATTCCAGACGCCATCTTAGGCCTACCACGTGGCCCTGAGATCTGCCAAGGCTTGTTGCCCCAACCCTGGGCCCAGCGACGCCGACAGCATCATCCTTCGTGGGACAGCTCGCACCTCCATCCTGGTCGCCGACAACGCCTCCTGGTCCGTGAGACTGCAGAGCCTAGCGTCGCCCACTCACCTGGTCGAGGTGACGGCCAACCGGTGCCCTCCTGGTACCCTCTGACTACTGACTAGTAGTACGAACTTGGTCCCCTCTGCTTTCAGGTGTCATCGATCTCTGATCCAGGCTTGGATCTCTACGAACTATTCATCACTGGTCGCCGGCCAGCAACTCCTTTTCTTCCGGCTCCTGGCTCGTCAGCGAAGACCCCGACGCCTGTAAGACTTGTGCAGCCGCAGCCCTCGTGGCTAGGTAACTCGGCATTTCGGTGCCTGCATCGCCTCCTTACTCTAGGGTCCTGAGTCCCTCGCTTCCGACTTGCCTTATCGGGTCCGCCCGAGACCACTAAACTTTCCGTGTCCTCGGACACTTGTTTTAATTGTGCACTTGAAGTATTTTCCTAAGAGATTTGGTTTGTGCTTAGTACCCTGTCCAGAGTACAGGGCTGTTGTGATTCTTAATAAATAACTGTTTATTTTCATAACACTTGTGTGGTGTCCTTTCACTTGGTGTTCAAGGGGTATATGTGGTATAACAGCTGGCTTAACACGCCCTCTCGAGTCTTTAGCCTTAGACTGCTCGTATCCACGCTACTAGGATAGCTGGTCTATAGGTTGACTTACAACCAAACACCATAAGGGTCGTTGGAACGATACATAGCGGTCGCTAGAATAGCGAACGTTGCATATCGGGCCAACTTCTCACACTTCCTACTCACCTTGGCCCATGATATTCCTTTAGCAGGACACCTAGGCCAGAACAAGACTTGGGACAGGCTTGTCCCTCACTTTCACTGGCCTCACATGTCTGAAGACACCAAGGAGTTTTGTCGCTCCTGTGAAACCTGCCAAGCCAGTGGTAAAGCAGGTGGAACAACAAAGGCCCCCCTGATACCACTACCTGTGGTGGGGGTTCCCTTTGAAAGAGTGGGGATTGATATTGTTGGTCCAATGGATCCCCCTACAGCATCTGGGCACAGATTCATACTGGTGGTAGTGGATCATGCCACCAGGTACCCAGAGGCAATTCCCCTTAGGACCACAACAGCTCCTGTTGTGGCCAGGGCCTTACTTGGAGTTTTCTCCAGAGTGGGGTTTCCTAAGGAGGTAATATCAGATAGAGGTGCCAACTTCATGTCTGGATATTTGACAGCTATGTGGAAGGAATGTGGTGTCAACTACAAGTTCACCACTCCTTATCACCCACAATGCAATGGGCTTGTTGAGAGATTTAACAAGACCCTAAAGGGCATGATTAAAGGATTACCTGAAAAGCTCAGGCGAAGATGGGACATCCTTCTGCCCTGCCTTTTGTTCGCTTACAGAGAGGTCCCTCAAAAGGGGGTTGGCTTCAGCCCCTTTGAATTGTTGTTTGGGCACCCTGTAAGAGGACCCCTGTGTCTAGTGAAGGAAGGATGGGAGTTACCTCTCAAAAAGCCTAAACAGGACATAGTGGACTATGTACTTGGTCTCCGCTCCAGGATGGCAGAGTACATGGAAAAGGCATCCAAAAACCTTGAGGCTAGCCAAGAATTACAAAAAGCTTGGCATGACCAAAAGGCTGTCCTTGTTGAATTTCAGCCTGGACAGAAGGTATGGGTGTTGGAGCCAGTGGCCCCAGCAGCACTCCAAGACAAATGGTCTGGGCCCCATACAAGTCTGGAGAAGAAGGGAGAGGTTACCTACTTGGTGGACCTAGGAACTCCCAGGAGCCCCCACAGGGTGCTCCATGTAAACAGATTGAAGGCATATGTCAGCAGGGCAGACATGGGCTTGCTCATGGCTACAGATGAGGGACAGGAGGAAGAGAGTGACCCTCTCCCAGACCTGCTCACTCAGAACCCTGAGGATGGCTCAGTTGATGGTGTGGCCTTAGGTGGCAGCCTCACTGAACATCAGCAACATGACTGCAGACAAGTTCTACAGGCATACAGGCATATGTTCTCATTGACACCCAGTCAGACTAACTGGTGTACACATGTGGTGGACACTGGTGACAGTCTTCCTGTAAAGAGCAAAATTTACAGGCAACCTGACCACGTCAGGGACTGTATAAAGACTGAGGTGCAAAAGATGCTGGAATTAGGTGTCATTGAGCCTTCAGAGAGCCCCTGGGCTAGCCCAGTGGTTCTGGTCCCCAAATCTCACACCAAAGATGGCAAGAGAGAGATGAGGTTCTGTGTGGATTACAGAGGACTCAATGCTGTCACCAGGACAGATGCACACCCTATTCCAAGGGCAGATGAGCTCATTGACAAGTTGGCTTCTGCCAAATATTTGAGCAC
Organism: Lissotriton vulgaris; assembly: GCF_964263255.1. Lineage (NCBI taxonomy): Eukaryota > Metazoa > Chordata > Amphibia > Caudata > Salamandridae > Lissotriton > Lissotriton vulgaris. The sequence continues at coordinate 317,050,836 of NC_141695.1, forward strand.
ATTTGACTTGACAGCTGGCTACTGGCAAATCAGGTTAGCTGAGGAGTCTAAAGCCAAGACAGCATTTTCTACCCCTAGTGGGCATTATCAGTTTGTGGTGATGCCCTTTGGTTTGAAAAATGCACCTGCCACCTTCCAAAGGTTGGTGAATCAAGTCCTCACTGGGTTGGATGACTTTTGTGCAGCTTATCTGGACGATATTGCTGTCTTTAGCTCCACCTGGGAGGATCACCTGGTCCGCCTGAAGGAAGTGCTTGAGGCTCTGCAGAAGGCAGGCCTCACTATCAAGGCAACAAAGTGCCAGATAGGGCAGAGCAAGGTTGTATACCTTGGCCACCTTGTAGGTGGAGGCCAAGTTCAACCACTGGAGAGTAAGATCCAGACCATCAAGGACTGGTCCCCTCCAACTACCCAGACTCAGGTCAGAGCTTTCTTGGGCCTGACTGGGTACTACAGGAAGTTTGTTAAGAACTATGGGTCCATTGTGACTCCCCTTAATGATCTGACATCCAAGAAGATGCCCAAAAAGGTTCAGTGGACAGAAATCTGTCAAAAGGCATTTGATGACCTGAAGAAGGCCATGTGCTCTGCACCTATCCTGAAGAGTCCTGACTACTCAAGAGAGTTCATTGTCCAAACAGATGCTTCTGAGTTGGGAGTGGGAGCAGTGCTTTCACAGCTTAATGTAGATGGCCAGGACCAGCCCATTGCTTTCATTAGCAGAAGGCTGACCCCCAGAGAGAAACGTTGGTCAGCTATAGAGAGGGAGGCCTTTGCTGTGGTGTGGGCCCTGAAGAAGTTGAGACCATACTTATTTGGCACTCACTTCAAGATTCAGACCGACCATAAGCCCCTCCTATGGCTTAATCAGATGAAGGGTGAAAACCCCAAACTACTCAGGTGGTCCATTTCCCTACAGGGGATGGACTTTACAGTGGAGCACCGCCCAGGGACTGACCATGGCAACGCAGATGGTCTCTCCAGGTACTTCCACTTAGAACATGAAGACACAACTGGTCAAGGTTAGTCTAATGTCCCTGCGTTTGGGGGGGGGGGGGTTATGTAGGAGAGTAGGGTCTGCTATCCTATGGTCACCCCAAATTTTTGCTTTTTGCTTCACTGGTTTCTGACTTAATGTGGCTGTGGGCCTGCTAATCAGACCCACAGCCTGCTGTTCTCTCTCTAAATTACTGCCAATGCACTTTAGGTGCATTACGAATTGGAACTGGTTCCCCTTATGAGCCCCTGTATTAGTGCACCCTAGGTGCCCAGGGCATAGGTGTATCCAAGGCCTACCAGGGGCTGCAGCATGTATTGTGCCACCCCTGGCTTGGCCTCCATATTTGACACAACTGGCTGATCACTCAGCTGGGGTAAGTCGGTGTAACCACCTCTTACTTAGGTGCAGTATGTCTGTGCCTAATCCTAAACTGGACACATATGTTCCTATCAGCCACTCCTATGGAAGGCCTCATCAATCCTGGAGGCAGAGTGCTTGGAAATATGTGAGATGGTGCTCTAGCATGAGCTGAGCCTGTCTGCAGCTGTCGGGAACCACTCCCTAAGCTGTTCCGGGATATTGCCATACCATATACTCTTAAGTGCATTATAATCCTCGCGGTTATTTGCTATCTTTGGTTTGGCTTTATCAAAACATGTCGAGTAAGGTGTCATACGAATTGGAATACTATCCCCTCGCCAATTCTGGCGACGGGGATAGCATTCCACCCTTCTAGAGGGACACGACATGTGTGTAGCCTTAACCCCGGTTAAAGTTAAACAGAGCCTCAGCATCACAAAATGGATGCTGCCACCACAGACACGAGTCTGGCCTCCTGCTGCTGACCGAAACTCGGCAGATGGTGGCCTGGACAAAGGGTTTCCTGCCTTGGGAGGTGCGAGCACCTCCCCAGACAGGGTTTTGTGTATTGGGTAGGACAGGGCTGAATAGAATCAGACATGCCCGGGGCACACAAGGTGTCCCCGTGCATAGGCCAGTCCAAACCGGTTCTGGGGCCTTCCAGCCCCAGTCCTGGCGCGGAGCTGGACAAAAGAAAGGGGGTGTAACCGCCCCCCTTCCTGGTTCCTCCCAGAGGAGGGACCTAGTAGGTGATCCACCCCTCAGATTGGGAATAAGAGCGGGAGCAGTGCCATTGCACAGCAGATCATCCTGAAATCAACTTTAAACAAGAAGAAGACTGGACTTCGACATTCTGCTGCACAGAAGACTGAAGAGAATCTCCCTTGTGGCCTAGGAGTGGCCACCCTGTGAACACAGGTACCAACCAGCAACTCGACGTCTGCTTTGCCGCCGCCTCCCGCCAGAGACCGAGCCCAGAGCCCGACAAGAACCAGACTCCCAGACCTCTCAGAGCCCGATCCACAGTCCCTGCAAAGAAGGGACCCGTGGAGGCACCGAGTGACGTGGGACCGGACCTCTTGGAAGACACTCGAAAAGCTGACTGCGCAGCTTCTGAGGCATCCTCGACGTTGTGCTTTGGGGACTGAGAACCCCCACCACCGAGCAGCCCTTGCACCGAAGATCAGCCCTCCAGCATCTCCACGATCTGCGTGGGGCCCTTTTGCATTGTGCCACTCGACGCGCCATCCCGGCCACTAGCCACGTGGTCAGCGGCCATCTTGGCGACAAAACCGAAGATCTACACAGCAGATCTGGTTGCTCCAGACCTACCCAAGCTCCTGTAAAAAGGAGCACCCGCTCTGACCTTGCTGGTCCGAGTGTTAAGCATCTTTCAACTTCTGCCTGGCTTGCCTTTGCCAAGGCCTGTTTGCTCCGATCGAGGTGCCGACACCGCCAACAGCGAGAAGCCTGCGTGGGACAGCTCGTGACCGACTCCTGGACGTCCTCGACCCCGGGTATCCACGTGGCTGCAGAAAGAAGCTACCCGACAACGCCTGTTTGCACCCGACATCGCCTGGTTTCAATCTGGTTCCACGGTAGTCACTGGCTAGTGACTTTGAACATTGTCCCCTCTGCTTTCAGGTCTTCACATCTTCAGATCCACCCTTGGATCCACCGGAACTCTTCTCATCGAGCCGCCTGCAGCATCTTCAGCTCCAAGCACCATCGACCAGCGTGATGAAACCCGACACGACTTCGACCCTGTGCACCCGCTTCCTGTGGGTGAGGTAACTCAGCTCCGCCGGTGCTCCTGCACTGGTACACATCCCAAGGGCCTGTGTTTTAAGTTTCAGCTCCGTAGGTCACTCGGAAGGTTCCTAACTTTCTAACTTTGTGCTTTTTACGCACCATAGACTTTGTATTGAAAAGTGCGTGCACTTTGAACACTGCACCCGAGTCCCGTGGGCCTTTCCCGACTTAGTCATTGCCAGTCTCGAATAGCCCCAGCGATTCCCAAGGCCCTAGGCCTCTTCACTTTCCTCCTGGTATCTCTTATACCACTTTCTTAGTATATGGTTTAGGTGGCCCCTAGGGCTCATCCATATTGTGCAACTTTTGTGTATTTTAAACTGTCTTGTGATTTAACGCTTGTGCTTCTGTGCTCATAAAGAGTCCAGGGGATTTTATAGTTAATAAATCAATATATATTTTCAATATATATCTGTGTGGTGTCCCTTTCATTTGGTATTCAAGGGGGTTGTGTATGGTATAACAGCTGGCTTCACATGCCTTTCAGAGTTTAGCCTAAGACTGCTTTGTCCACGTTACCACTAGGATAACTGGTCTACAAGGTTGAATTACAACCATCATCATAAGGGTTGCTTGGCATGGTACAAAGTGATCACTAGAATTAGTGAGCATTATATACCAGGCCAACTTCTCACATGGTGTGCCAAAATGGAAACGCTGCTCTAACAGGTGAGAGGATGCCCTGAAAAGCACACAAAAACATGGGGCAAATGGTGGGCATTTCATGGGCTGGAATGTAGGTGATGCCAACTGAAATGGTATGCTGTATAATGTCAATTGGTTTGGTATTGATTCTCCTTCTGTATGTGCTCAATGCCTTATTGAGAAACTTAATTACATTGTTTTATTAAAAAAGGTTAATGCTCCTTGCAGAGGTATATCTTCAATTTTTTGTCTGAAATGTAGGGGAGCTATTGCTGATGTGATGTCAAAAGGAATATTGTTGCCGATCCTGAGAGCATGAACGGAGAAGGCTCTCCTTATGTTTTTTTTCATCTTGCTATGTTTTTTCTCGAATCTGGCAAAATCCAGGCCAGTGGTCTGACACTGTTTCCCAGATGAGGTTGTTTGATAGGTAAGCTGGATTGTTGTTGAGCACTTTAAATGTGATGCAGCTGTCTTGAAGATGGTCTGACCTGGAAGGGGAGCCAGTGTAGGTCTTTTAACGTGGGGGTAATATGACTCAATTACCTCAAGCCTTTGGTGAGCCATGCCGGTGTGTGTAGGATACCTTTCAAGGATGCTAGTGTGGTTTCATGGAGACTGCTGAGCAGGGCGTTGCCTCCATGCAGACTGGAGAGGACTAAGGCTTGTACTGTTGTTCTGAAGGCATATTACTGAAGCAGTGGCTTCAATTTCTTCAAGAGGGAAAGTTGAAACCAAGCTGTTATGGTCTTCCTAGCCACGAGTTACTGGAAAGACAAGTCTGTTTTGAGGGTGAATTCTAGAGATTTTGCATGGTTTGTCATTGGGGATGAAACCAGGTAGGTTTATGTTGGAGGGATTTCCCTTAATTCTGGGATAATTATTGCTATTGGCATACAGGAGGAATTCGATCTTTGTGGGGTTTAGCTGCAGGACATTAGTTGACATCTAAGGTTGGATGAGTTAGAGGCGGGTTCTGAACAATTGGTTCAGGATATTTTGCAGTGATATAAAGAGAAAGGGAGCAAAATCTGTACCACAATTTTGGGTAGAATAGCCATTTTGAAGATGTTAATTCTCCCAATGACGGATATTGGCAGAGGACTCCATTTTTATATTAAGGAGACACATTCACTGTACATTTGTTCATAGTTTGCCTTAAACACATCTTCATGCTTACTAACGAATAATACTCCAAAGTAGTGCTTCTTAACCTGTCATCCGCGAAACCTTGGGTGTCCATGACTCCCACCTACTGAGGAGGTCTGCAACTGTTTAATTGTATTGTATTGTAATTGCATTTATATAGCGCTTACTACCCCATACGAGGCGTCAAAGCGCTTTTTCGGCGAGTAGCACGCTTCTCCGGTACCTAGTGAGAACATTAGCAGATTAATAAAGTATATGCACATAGCAAATTTTCAAAACACTATAAATGTGAACAAATTTGAAATAGCTAAACATCAAGTAAGCATCATTGGCTTGATATATGAGAGCAGCACAAGTTCAACAAACAATAGTATGGACAATTGGGGGCTTCAATTGAAGCCGAGGTAAGCTCTGATAAAACAATAGGATGCATTTCGAGTAAAAAAGACAAAGGGCCAGATGCATCAAGCTAAAAACTGGTCGCAAAGGGGCAGATTCTGAGAATCTGCCCCTTTGCGTCCGGTATTTTTGCATTTGGGATGCATCATCCCAAATGCAAAAATCGCAAATAGAGAATTCGCTAAATTGCGATTGTTTGCATTTAAGAAATCTCAAATTGAGATTCCTTAAATGCAATGCATGAAAGTTTCAAAAATAGCGAATTCGCTAATAGGGCACGCAAATGACCACGAAGTACAACTTCATGGTAATTTGCAAAAACTTTGAAAAATGCACTTTTGTGCATTTTTCAAAGTTTCATGTTGCGCACACACATGCCCTAAGGGCATGTGTGTGCGCAACATATGTGCACAGATCTAATTCAGGGGTGCAACAGGTTGTCCTTTGGACACCCCTTCACCCTTGAACTCGCAATCTCTATTTGCGAATCGCTAATTGCGATTCGCAAATTGAGATTGTCTTCCCATTCATTCCTAATGGCCTCTAAGCCCATAGGAATGAATGGGGAGGTATTCATTAATTGCGACTCGCAATTTGCGAGTCGCAATTAAGGAATTCTAAGGAATCGCTATTTTTGTAGTGTTTGCTTGATGCATTCCATTTTGCTATTCCTTATTAGCGACTCCTTATTTTTCGCTAATAAGGAATCGCAAAATGGATGCTTGATGCATCTGGCCCAAAGTGATATGCTGGATTCTAGTTTTGCACTTGTTTTTTTCGAAATAAAAGCTTCAACCTTCCCCTTAGAATTAACATTTTAGTAAAAATTTTGGTTTGTGAATTAAAAATTCCATAATTTGTGTATTTGTTTGATGTATTTTTGTTTCTGTAATTTTGTGTATTTTTTTGAAGTTTCGATCGTAGCAATTTGACGAGGTCTCCAGCTTCCAATACTGATTCAGTGGGAGTTCACAGAAGTCAAAAGGTTAAGAACAGCTGCTCCAAAGTATTTAGCGTGACATACTAGATGACATTTGTATGGTTAACGATCCATAGTAATTTATGTGTTAGTAGAGGGATGGGGCCTATCACTTTTTTTACATAGTGAGGATGCCTATCCTGAAGCATTTGCACAGTAAAAGATCCCACAAAAATTCTAATATGCACGGTTCTGATATTACTATTAAAACCTTTTACTCGATTGTAAAACAAAAGGCTGTTTCAATACCAAATATGGCGTCCTCTGAGTCCCCGCCTGGTAGAAGTCCAGAAACCATACCCGCCGTGCAGATTACGACGTGCCTTACTGCAAAGACGATTGTGGCGGGAAGACCGCCACATTTGACCCAGCAGGAACACAGGAAATAAGGTTAAAACTCAACTTATGTCGCATTTCAACTCTTCTTCCTTTCACAGAGCCCAATGTACAGGTCCCCCTTCAGGGGCGGCTCTAGGCTCATGGCGGCCGTGGGCAGAGAGCGTAGGTAGGGGGCCCCGGAAAAGGGGATCCGGGCAGGGCGGAGTGCGGAGGCCAGTAAAGAGGGGGGGGGGGTCAGGGTGTTTGGAAGTGGAACAGAGCCGGAGACCACCAAATCCCTGCCAGGGGCCACCACACAAATATGTATCCATCCTCAGAGGATTATTATATTAAGGATCTATATTGGCGTGGTGGCCCCTGGGGTTTGGTGGCCCTGTGCAGGTGCACAGCTTGCACATGCCTAAGGCCACCCGGCCCCCTTTGTAGCTGAGACTTGTTAACAAAGGAAATCGCCACTGCCGTCGACATAGGCACAGGTCAGGTAAGCCACTCGTACATTCCTGCACTCTTCCAATGGCCGTATACCCGTTCTGCTGGACATTGCTCACAGAAGCACGGTCTCCATATGTCCAATGCATATGTGTGTACGTATGCACATTAAAATACATACATATGTATTGACATTGTGGGTAAAGCTACGACCGTCTCCCACCATCGGGTGACTGCCGCCGTCACACCTCCAGCTCATCGGGAACATACAAATACGGCGGGCGGGATACCAGCGACGTGGCGGTTACCTTGGGACCGCCACAGACTGGCATTTCGACCACCAAAGCCATAGTCAGGCCCTTAGTTTTTGGGGGAGTCAACATCACTGCAAAGAAAGCCCACTTTTAAGGAACCTATTTCTTGTGAACTGAGGAAGATCCAATAGGTGCCATTCCACACATTCCCTTTGGCGCAAATCAGGTGAATAAGAATAAAAAAAGGGGAGAAGAAGAAATTAATGCATGGAATAAGTATTAATAAGAAATACTCTGTTAACTAAGAAGGTCACTAGGCTTTTGGACTGAATGGCATGACATAGATCTGGCTCCCAATGCAAATTATACAGTTCCAACCTCTCCAGGAATAATAAGTCAATGGTTGCAAGTGCGCAGTCTGGAGATATCTAGCGTTAGTGATTCCGGGAGCTCAGCACACATTACAGTGGTGAAACTAGCACAATCTTTCACCCTACAAACCTTTTGTAAAGCCATAGCCTAAGCCATTAAGACAAACACCTCCTTTATAGCATGGGGTGCGCTCATGACATGTTTTTCAATACACTGCAACTGGTTTGTGAAGGAGGCATATCAGTTTACTGTAACTGGTAGCAGTTACTTTTGTTTTGACAGCTTTCCAGATGCCATTATGCCACAGATTGAGCATGAAGTCTGCTTCCCTGTCTCATACGTCCAGCTTTTAATCAATGCATTCTTGATCACCATAAGAATTGCCTTTGAGTGTGGCTTTTCTGATAGCTATATCTTCAGGTCATGTCAGTTGAAAAATCATCTTTACTTACCATAAAAATAGAGTTATTCTACGCGAATATATGTCGTTATTCCGCAAACAATAGTGCTGCATACCATGACTCCGCATTTATTAGAACGCATGAGCCATTAGTCCGCAGTACCATCACTCCGCAATCTATTACCCCGCATATAACTTTACCACGCATGCCTTTACAACGCAAAGGCATGTGTGGTGAGGTTATAAACTTAGCAAATGTAATTACTATATATATATATATATATATATATATATATATATATATATATATATATATATATATATATATATATATATATATATATATATATATATTATGGCGGCAGCGCTGGCTTTAATTAAATAAATCTTGTTGCACCAGCATTTTCTGGGTCGACTCCTCGTCATTTTGGATTTTGCAGAGAACTTCTGCTGTTTGGTGACGATTAAACGCAATATATATATATATATATATATATATATATCACCAAAAAATTCGCAAAACCTTTAGCAGCGTGAAAACCGGCCACACCAACATGTTTCAAAATCTTTATTTCCAGGCAAGACAGCATTATTCAAGCAGGGCAGCATGACGCATTTCGAGGTTAGTCACCTCTTAATCATATGCACAGTTGTAGGGGTGGGATAGTTAGATATTTCAAACGTACCTCCAACATTGAAGAAGAACTCATGTCCATTCATTTAAAGAGGCAGTCTTTTCCTGTGTTTTCCAAGTATTTTCTGTTGTTAAGGTGTAAGTACTCGTTTCGTTTTTTATATATATATCTACTGTTTAGTACAGATAGTCTTTTTCTTTGGTTCACCTTAACTTTTGGTTTAGTTCAAAATAACTCCATGTTCGGGCTACAAGGTCCACAGTGCCTCTTGTTCAATTCAATTTAATCTTCAATGTAGTTTTTGGCAAATTATCCCAATGTCACTCTCTACCAAATGCTACAAACTTTTATTCTGTAAAGTACCTTTTCAAACTGCATCCGATGTCCCAGGTAACATTGCAAGATTTCACGACCACCCGGTCTTTTCACAATTCCTTGCTTGCCATAGCGAAGTAAATTTCATCTGCATGTCGTGCTTTAAGAAAAATTCTTTCGGCAAACTCTGGCTGTTTCATAATTTCACATCCATGGTGAGGCGGACCAATCAATGCGGCCCTTCCATACAGCCTTTCCGTGTCCAATGCTTCAGCCGGCGGGTGCTCCTTACGTTTGTTTCTCACAAATATATCAAGGTTTTCTGACAAAGAAGCTCCACAGCCTTGCGAGTCGGGGCCGGTGAGAGGTGTGTCATATATATATATATATATATATATATATATATATATATATATATATATATATATATATATATATATATATATATATATATATATATATATATATATATATATATATATATATATATATATATATATATATATATAATATACATTTTGTAATTACTCTTTCCACCCTAAAAACAAATCCCACCCTAGTCCCTTAAAATACCCCAGCAACCCAAAATACTAACCCACCCTGACCCTAAAAAGTACCCCTGTACCCCCAAACCTACATCCTGTACCCCAAACCTATCCCTGAACCCTAAATTACCCCTGTACCCCTGAACCCTAATAATACCCTTGTATCCCTGAACCCTAAATTACCCCTGTACCCCTGAACCCTAAAAATACCCTTGTACCCCAAAACCCAAACCTACCCCTGAACCCCAAAAATACCCCTGTACCCCAAAACCCAAACCTACCCCTTAACCCTAATATACCCCGGTACCCCAAAACCCAAACCTATCCCTAAACCCTAAAAATATCCCTGTACCCTAAAACCCAAGCCTATCCCTAAACCCTAAAATATCCCTGTACCCCAAAACCCAAACCTAGCCCTGAACCCTAAAAATACCCCTGTACCCCAAAACTCAAACCTACCCATAAACTCTAAATTACCCCTGTACCCCAAAACCCAAATCTAGCCCTGAACCCTAAAAATACCCCTGTACCCCAAGACCCAAACCTAGCCCTGAACCCTAAAAATAACCTTGTACCCCAAAACCCAAACCTACCCATAAACCCTAAATTACCCCTGTACCCCAAAACCCAAAACCTAGCCCTGAACCCTAAAATACCCCTGTACCCCAAAACCCAAACCTATCCCTAAACCCTGAAAATACCCCTGTATCCCAAAACCCAAACTTAGCCCTGAACCCTAAAAATACCCCTGTACCCCAAAACCCAAACCTACCCATAAACCCTAAATTACCCCTGTACCCCAAAACCCAAACCTAGCCCTGAACCCTAAAAATACCACTGTACCCCAAAACCCAAACTTAGCCCTGAACCCTAAAAATACCCCTGTACCCCAAAACCCAAACCTACCCATAAACCCTAAATTACCCCTGTACCCCAAAACCCAAACCTAGCCCTGAACCCTAAAAATACCACTGTACCCCAAAACCCAAACCTAGCCCTGAACCCTAAAAATACCCCTGTACCCCAAAACCCAAGCCTACCCATAAACCCTAAATTTCCCCTGTACCCCAAAACCCAAACTAAGCTCTGAACCCTAAAATACCCCTGTACCCCAAAACCCAAACCTATCCCTAAACCCTGAAAATACCCCAGTACCCCAAAATCCAAACCTAGCCCTGAACCCTTAAAATACTCCTGTACCCCAAAACCCAAACCTACCCATAAACCCTAAATTACTCCTGTACCCCAAAACCCAAACCAAGCTCTGAACCCTAAAATACCCCTGTACCCAAAAACCCAAACCTATCAATAAACCCTAGAAATACCCCTGTACCCCAAAATCCAAACCTAGCCCTGAACCCTAAAAATACCCCTGTACCCCAAAACCCAAACCTACCCATAAACCCTAAATTACCCCTGTTCCCCAAAACCCAAACCTAGCCCTGAACCCTAAAAATACCCCTGTACCCCAAAACCCAAACATACCCATAAACCCTAAATTACCCCTGTACCCCAAAACCCAAACCTATCCCTAAACCCTAAAAATACCCATGTACCCCAAAACCCAAACCTAGCCCTGAACCCTAAATTACCCCTGTACCCCAAAACCCAAACCTAGCCCTGAACCCTAAAAATACCCCAGTACCCCAAAAGCCAAACCTAACCCAGAACCCTAAAAATACCCCTGTACCCCAAAACACAAACCTACCCATGAACCCTAAATTATCCCTGTACCCCAAACCCAAACCTAGCCCTGAACCCTAAAAATACCCCTGTACCCCAAAACCCAAACCTAGCCCTGAACCCTAAAAATACCCCTGTACCCCAAAATCCAAACATACCCATAAACCCTAAATTACCCCTGTACCCCAAAACCCAAACCTATCCCTAAACCCTAAAAATACCCCTGTACCCCAAAACCTAAACCTAGCCCTGAACCCTAAAAATACCCCTGTAACCCCAAAACCCAAACCTAGCCCTGAACCCTAAAAATACCCCTATACCCCAAAACCCAAACCTAGCCCTGAACCCTAAAAATACCCCTGTACCCCAAAACTCAAACCTACCCATAAACCCTAAATTACCCCTGTACCCCAAAACCCAAATCTAGCCCTGAACCCTAAAAATACCCCTGTACCCCAAAACCTAGCCCTGACCCCTAAAAATAACTTTGTACCCCAAAACCCAAACCTACCCATAAACCCTAAATTACCCCTGTACCCCAAAACCCAAAACCTAGCCCTGAACCCTAAAATACCCCTGTACCCCAAAACCCAAACCTATCCCTAAACCCTGAAAATACCCCTGTATCCCAAAACCCAAACTTAGCCCTGAACCCTAAAAATACCCCTGTACCCCAAAACCCAAACCTACCCATAAACCCTAAATTACCCCTGTACCCCAAAACCCAAACCTAGCCCTGAACCCTAAAAATACCACTGTACCCCAAAACCCAAACCTAGCCCTGAACCCTAAAAATACCCCTGTACCCCAAAACCCAAGCCTACCCATAAACCCTAAATTTCCCCTGTACCCCAAAACCCAAACCAAGCTCTGAACCCTAAAATACCCCTGTACCCCAAAACCCAAACCTATCCCTAAACCCTGAAAATACCCCTGTACCCCAAAATCCAAACCTAGCCCTGAACCCTAAAAATACTCCTGTACCCCAAAACCCAAACCTACCCATAAACCCTAAATTACTCCTGTACCCCAAAACCCAAACCAAGCTCTGAACCCTAAAATACCCCTGTACCCAAAAACCCAAACCTATCAATAAACCCTAAAAATACCCCTGTACCCCAAAATCCAAACCTAGCCCTGAACCCTAAAAATACCCCTGTACCCCAAAACCCAAACCTACCCATAAACCCTAAATTACCCCTGTTCCCCAAAACCCAAACCTAGCCCTGAACCCTAAAAATACCCCTGTACCCCAAAACCCAAACATACCCATAAACCCTAAATTACCCCTGTACCCCAAAACCCAAACCTATCCCTAAACCCTAAAAATACCCATGTACCCCAAAACCCAAACCTAGCCCTGAACCCTAAATTACCCCTGTACCCCAAAACCCAAACCTAGCCCTGAACCCTAAAAATACCCCTGTACCCCAAAACCCAAACCTAGCCCTGAACCCTAAAAATACCCCTGTACCCCAAAACACAAACCTACCCATGAACCCTAAATTATCCCTGTACCCCAAACCCAAACCTAGCCCTGAACCCTAAAAATACCCCTGTACCCCAAAACCCAAACCTAGCCCTGAACCCTAAAAATACCCCTGTACCCCAAAATCCAAACATACCCATAAACCCTAAATTACCCCTGTACCCCAAAACCCAAACCTATCCCTAAACCCTAAAAATACCCCTGTACCCCAAAACCTAAACCTAGCCCTGAACCCTAAAAATACCCCTGTAACCCCAAAACCCAAACCTAGCCCTGAACCCTAAAAATACCCCTATACCCCAAAACCCAAACTTAGCCCTGAACCCTAAAAATACCCCTGTACCCCAAAACCCAAACCTACCCATAAACCCTAAATTACCTCCGTACCCCAAAACCCAAAACCTAGCCCTGAACCCTAAAATACCCATGTACCCCAAAACCCAAACCTAACCCTAAAAATACCCCTGAATCCCATAGCCCAAAACCCACCCTGAACCCTAATAAAACCCCCTACACCCCAAAATTTAAACGTACCCCCTTAACCCTAAAAATAACCAAGCACCCCAAAACCAACCCTATAATCTAAAAATAACATACACTAAAAATACACTGTGCACCCCATAAACCAAAGCAACCCTTAAAATACCCCTGAACCCCTAAAACATATACCCCAACACCCCCAAACTAAAACCATATATTTACCTTAAACTTAAATATTAAAAACATATACTTTTACCATTCATGCTTTTACAACGAATTTCGTTGTAAAAGCATGTGTGGTAAAAGCATATAAAATGTAATGGTATGCGTTTTAAAAGTATTGCGGAGTAATGGTACTTGCGTTGTAATGGTATGAGGAGTGAATGTATGCGGAGTGAAAATTGCGGAGTGAAGGTGTTTTACCGTTCTTCGCATATGCTTTACATTTCTTTTTTTTAAACTTTTTATTATTTTATTTTTAAACCATAGCCAGTACAGTAGCAGTTGAGTCATACATAACAAATTCAACAGTATCATTGGTAGTGTCTACATAAGAATTTACAGAGGTTACATTACAATAATTTCTTGACAGGTACCTCTCCCACCTCTGCATGCTTTAAATTTCTAAGTAAAATAGTATTATTATTGTATATTATTCAATCAGTTAGGTTATCAGTATTTATTTCTATTAAAAATATGTTCCTGAAATGGCCCAAGATTATATCTGGCGTAGAGAGGGCACTTGTGTACTATAAGGATGATACTAAACCCTTAAAAAAAACAGAACAGATTTCTAATGCACAAAAACATGAAGGCAAAGTCATTTTTACTTTAGGAATAGTAATGTAAAGTATTAGACGTCTTCAGATTAATTATGGACAATTTGTAAACTTCTAAGAACACCACAATCCTAATCTTTAGAAATATGTTAGCTGAGATTTGTAAAGCTGTGTCATTGCCTTCTGTCCATGCATCAATCAGCATTATTGTGTGGATATAAAAGCTAGAATAGTGCCTCAAATTAGTGAACAGTTTTAAAGCTATTGTTTGCTACATCTTCAACTACTTTTCACGAACAAGCAGTTTTGTTTTTTTGAGAGGTTACTGTTTTTCACGACATGCAAATCTACCATGCGATTGATGCAGAAGGAAAAAGTTACTTACCTGTCACCATGTGTTAGCAGCTTTTTTATGTTCCTGTATCCATGTGTTTGCTATTTCTGATGTAACTTCACGTTACCCTCTCATTTATAGCAGCAGAGAAAGATGTCTACATTAAATGTCCAAATACATACAGAAATTTATAAAATATAAACCTTGGGCCCGATTCACAGAACTAACTTAAGACAAAATCCTAAACTTACTACCATTTTGGTATTCACAGAAGGCACTTACTCATTTTGGTATTCACAGAAGGCACTTACTCATTTTGATATTCACAGAAGGCACTTACTCATTTTGGTATTCACAAAAGTTAGGAGTCCTAACTTTAGGACTCCTAAATGCCTTCAGTGAATACAGAAAGTCTTAAAGTTAGGATTTTTCTCAGTTTAGGAGTAGTAAAGTTAGGACTCCTAACTTTAGGACTTTTAAATGCCTTCTGTGTATACCGAAAGTCTTCACACCTCCTAAACTGAGAAAAATCCTAACTTTAAGACTTTCGGTATTCACAGAAGACATTTAGCAGTCCTAAAGTTAGGAGTCCTAACTTTACGACTCCTAAACTGAGAAAAAACCTAAATTTAAGACTTTCGATATTCACAGAAGGCATTTAGGAGTCCTAAAGTTAAGACTCCTCACTTCTGTGAATACCAAAATGAGTAAGTACCTTCTGTGAATACCAAAATGGTAGTAAGTTTAGGATTTTGTCTTAAGTTAGTTCTGTGCATCGGGCCCCTTGAGTCTTTGCCCTTGTGCATTGGAAATTTCCGAGAACAGGACCACAAGTCATTTGATGAATGCCTGAACACGAAATTAAAAGGGCCCGATTACAGGGTCGCTAGATAAGGTTGAGGTATCTACTGCACCTTGAAAATATAGATGCCCCTAGATGTGGTATTTACCAGGTGTGGCACCACTGACTGGGCTTTCCCTATTAAAAGGATGGAGTACATGTGAAATGGGTGCTTTTTTGCATAAAATTTCAAGATATAACGAAAGTACAAGCCTGGAACAACACACAAGGGAAATGGCCCGTTGACCACAGTGAGACCAGTCACATCACTTTACCTAAAAAGAAGGCACCGGGAAATCAAATGACCTTGTTAGTTGGTTCACTATAGTGTGTAAAACGAAGACCTCGTACCCCAATGCCCAGATACCCATAGCGGTGACAAATGCTGATTGATCGCACATATTACAAATAGATGTATTTTATAGGGAGGAAAGCCTTGCTAAACACTCACCAGGATAGGATCACTAGGAAAGAGGTATAGGAACAATTCACCAGTTACCCCAGAGCTTCTCATCATCAGTGTGCCCTACACCTAGCCCAGCTTTGTAAGTCAAGACGGTCTCTAGAGTACAAATGGCGCGCCACCTTAGGACTAAAGTGTCTACATAGCTTGCTTCGGAAGAGACGAAAGATCCTCAAAGGGGATCAGTCTGAATTGTGAGTAAAAAGAACAACAGATCAGTCTTAAAATATGTTCTAAAAGGCGGCGGCCTCCACACAATTCATATTATTTGTAGTGGCCAGCACTAATAAAACAGAGGTTTATTCATGTATGGACCTTGTTGGAAATGGGATCCCTGGCTGGCCAGGGCTTTCGCCAAAGTCAGCCAGAGACCACCACACCCAAGTCAGGGCAAGGGAGTTACACGCCAAGATAACCCCTACTCGCCCTCTAGGTAACGTGGCGCGAGCAGCAAGGCTAAACTTGGAGGCGATGTAAGTTAAGTATTTGCGCACGCACCCCAGCAACAACAACCAAAGGCCCACCACAAAGGAAAACTCCACACAAGGTTATATCAAAATAGCCTCTGTATTATAATAAATATACATCAGATAAAACACACATCTTGTTACACTGTGCCAACAGGCACGGGCGGAATTTACAAGGGATATTTATACAGGACAGGGCCACTTGGACCACTGTCAAGGGTATCAGCACTTTTAGAAGCAATACTTTCAGAAATAGCACTTTAGAAAGTAAAATCAGTGTAGCACAAAATATAAACATAGAGCACACAACCAGTAATCACTGGTAATAGGACCTCACTAGCACCACCTGTACTAGGGAGAAAACAACCACCTACACATCACAATACCTGTAGGGGTGTAGAAACAAAACACATGATGCACTAACATTCAGAGGTGTAGCAATAACATTGAGCAAAACTTAAATCAGTCACCACCTGTGGCAGTCCCTGTGTCCCAATGTCAGGGCCTAAACGTAGCAGTTGCCCACAAAGTGCTGGGCAACTGGTTCAGGGAAAGTTAGGGCAACGTTGGAGCCTCTCTGGGCTCAAGAACCACCACTGTGGCACTGCGGAGCCTCTCTGGGCTCCTGGACAAGGAATGGTGCCCTGAGCCTCTCTCAGGCTCTTCACAAGAATGGGCAATGAGCCTCTCTGGGCTCACAACGCAAAAGGCTGGAGCCTCTCTGGGCTCCAAAACGAGGGAATGGCACCCTCAGAGCCTCTCTGGGCTCAAAGAACAAATGGCCCCCAGGAGCCTCTCTGGGCTCCTCAACAAGGAGGTGGGCGTTGGGGCCCCTCACGGGGGACCCTCGAACACGTGGGGGCGCTTCGGTGGAGTCCCCCCTCTGGGGACTCAGGACGACAAATGGCAGCAAGAGCCTCTCTTGCTCGGGTTGGAGTCCCCCTCTTGGGGACTCGAATTGCCCAGAAATGCCCCCTAATAGCCTCTCTGGCTCTAAACACAAGGGCGCGAGGTCGCGCTGCTGAGGGGGCAGGGGGGGGGCAAGGGGGGGCGGACACCGACAACGTGTCCCGGCGCCCCTCCCTTCGCTTCTGGCAACACTCACCGGTCTCTCCCTCTGGTCCCAGGGCTCTCCTCTCCACTCGGGGAGCCTCGGGGATCCGGCCGGCAGCTTCTCTCTTCCCGGCTCGGCTACGGAGGCGGGACTTCCGGTCGGCCTCTCCTGGGCCGCGCTGGGATAGGCTGGCCGCCTCACCACTTCCAGGTCGCCGCGGGCAGCGCGGCGGCTCGCTTTTAGGCAGGCAGGCGGGCTCCCATGTGATCCGAGGAGTGGGCTCCCTCGTGGATCAACAAAAACGGGCAAAACAACGCGGCAATGAGTGGGGTGGCACCCGCGCCGCCAAATCGCCACACAAGGAAATCAGATGCCGGGTGGGCACCGGCTGTGCTCTCAAAGCGCTAGCAGCGCTAGAAACGAAGGGCAGGCGCTCCCAAGCGCCTCCAGGACAAAATACAGCGCTCACAGCGCTAGGGGCAAAATCAAGCGCTTTCAAGCGCTAGGCAGGCGATTCCAGCGCTCCCCAGCGCTGAAGGGCAGAGAGCAGCGCTCTCAGGCTGCAGGCAAGGAGTCCTCAGTGCTCCCCAGCACTGGAGGACAGGACAAGGCTCCAGCAGGGGCTGGAGGCAGGCAGGGGGGCAAGGCTGGGCCAGAGCCAGCACACTGGGTCTCCAGGCAGGGAGACACCCCAAGTGGCGGTCCTCCTGGCCCCAGCAGCAGCAACAGCCCCCTCTGGCAGGATCCAAAAGCAGAACAACTTCAGTGGGGACACAGCCCCTTCTTATACTGTAAATCCTTTGTCTAAGGGTGCAGGGTGGGGGAGAAACCAGTCGCAGCTGGTTCTGGAGCACTCTTGATGGCCCAACCACCCATTTCATTCACTGGGGAGGCTAGGGTCGTTAGACACACCACAGGGGGGCGGAGCCAGCATTGTGTGGGGAAAACCCAGCCCATCCAGGACACAGGTACACTCCTCCCACACATCACTCATGCTAATCTCCCACTCACCACCGGGCAGACCCATCCAGACTTCCTGGAGCCTGGCATGCCAGCCAGCTCCAGCCAATCACGCTCCAGCACCCTCACTGCACACATATCTCAATGTCCAGAAGTAGCACTTCCCTTCTAGACACATACATGCCGCAGACACCATCTCACAGCATTCACTCTCACGAGTTTACACATACTAAACTCGAGCCTGCACTCCCCACGCATCAGGAACTACCAGGGACACACACATTCCCCATGCATTCCTAGGGGAGGGCAGGCCAGCCATACTACACGCACGCACTTTCACTCTGGGACTCAGGGGAAAGTGCGCAGAGACCCAAAAATCACTGACACAGGGTCACACATAAGGCAAAAAGTCTAGGGGTGAACCTGCCAGAATGGCCAAGTCCAACAGACCTAATCAGTTGTCACTGCATAAAAGACATGTTGTGTAGTTTCACCAGAGCTAAGATTGCATTTAGACTCTCACTACTCCTTGTGAGTCCTATAACCAGTGTGTTATCATTGATCCAATATTCCTGGACAGGGTGGTCATTCCAACTCTTATGTGAACACGTGGAAGCCAGACTGACCCATATATACCAGTCCGGCTGGTCACTAAAATGTTTGTATCTCTATCTGGGGTGGACTGTGTCAATCACAGAGGTCATTCTGTGCTAATTCAGTGACATGATGCAAATTCGATCTTCTAAAATAAAACAATGTACTTCTAGCCAAAAAGAGAACCTCTTGTGTCCACCCTGATAACCGCCAGACAGTAATGTCCAAGAAAACAAACAACCTTGCTGTTGGCTATCTCTAGTGCATACAGATTACGATTAGACATATCACATCTGGGGATTTCACAGAGGACACTGGGGGTGCTTTTTCGGTAGAAATACATATGTTTCTTCCCTATGAAATAGATCTATTCTTAGTATTTACACACTATTTGAAAGCCAACTAGTAAGGTCATTTGAAGTATGACCTTCCTTAGCCGTATAGATAATAGAAATGTGGCTGACATCACTGTGATCAGTGGACCGTTTTCTGACTCTGCTGCCCCAGGATTTTTCTTTTGTTACATCTTATATGTAGGGGGTAAACCTCAGCTTTTTCTTTTTCTCTTTTATGTAAAAGAAAGTTTCAAGCCTTAGAATTTTTCCCACATTTCCCTCTAGTAAATTTAGACAGATTTGACCATCAGAAATTTAAATAAGGAACATTTTGGGAGTGTGGTAATCAATACACATCTCCTAACTCCAATACTTGCAAAATAGTCTGTTTGCACAGGGATCGGAATTTGGCTCTGAAATTAGAATCGGGGCCAAAGACTTCCAAAAAAAAGCAATTTATAATTTTCTGACTCCGAACCCTGGCTGCAGACGGCACAATATGGAAAGCTGGAGTATAACAAGCTGCAGGCCAATGGTTACAGGTAAGTAACTTTTTTCTTAAGCTGTCACTGCCCCCACTGATTCTGTTTCTAAATGGCACACCCTTCCACTCATTAAATACCCCTTGTACCGACGCCTCAGGGACCTCTCTGCAGTTGGCTCTGGCACAGTCTGAATATGAATGCACGTCCAGCTGGCAGCGATGCCCCCTGAATCTGCGCAGAGACACATTTGCTCTCTCCTGAGAGTGGGTTCAGCAGGCACTCACTGTCTGTGTCAAAGGCAGGCACTTCTGGTGATGCAAACTTTGTCTGAGACAGTAACAGCCCAAGATTGTTCTGACTCGCATCTATTTTTCCTTTCCAGTACTTGATTGACTGCAAGTCAGTGCCATATCTGCCTGTGGTAACTTTCACCCTCGGAGGCCAACATTACAACCTGACCGGGGACCAGTATGTTCTCAAGGTAAGGAAAAGCAACAGCGACAGGTTTCTGGAGGTAAAACTCAAGAAGGTTGACTCAAAGAAGAGACACAGAGACAGACGCTCGAAGAAACATGAGCTGAAAGAGAGATACAAGGGCATGGACACATATTGACTCCTGAGGCTCTTAAGCCATCAACTCTGATGTGTAACAGTAGTAATATGGCATGCAGCCACGGGCAGAGCTACCATTGGTGCAACAGCGGTTAAGGGGTGTGTATGGACCACAGCACCACAGTTCTGCTGTCTTCCACCACCCAACGAGCAAACGGGGTACTTACCTTGCTTGTATTAGGGCCCATAGCACCTTTGCTGCATTATGTCTGTGGCTCTATGAATTTCGGATGTATATGAAAAAGGGAACCACGATCGGCCATCAGTTGATTTCCTACTGTCGCCAAAACTTCTCCAAGAAGCCATTGTTAATGACTCTAACTCAAACACCCATCCATCATTACATGCTTTAATTTTTTTTTTTTTAATTATTATTAATTTAGCAGCCGTCACTGGCAGAATCAGAGTATTACACATTTCTTTACAGACTTGAAGATGAACAATGATGTGCACAATGTCGCAGTTAAACATTACGGTTCCATGCATTACATGCTTTTTAGGTCTCGCTGAGTCAGCGCATGCACTGCTCCGAGACATTTAGTAATCATGGTTTTCAAAGTGGTGCCTGGTGGCCTAGCGCTCGCGTTCATGCGAGCGTGCACGCGCGCAGCCGCCATCTGCCTCCCTTCCAGCGCAGCCGCCATCTGTCTTTCCTCCGTCACGCAACTTGATCGCGATCGTGATCACTTTCACTTTCACGCCGCGAGGCCATGTAATTTCACGGCCGCGCGGCCAATGCTTGTTAACCTAATCCCCCGGATAACTGCATTCACCCTTCCACAGACACCCGTTTGCACTTACCCACCCTAGTCTCTTTCTTACATTTTCTCCTAGTATTAGAGGTTCACATCTCATTTGTGTCTCTGTGTGCCTTCATATATGCCCGCGAGATAGATTATTCTTTGCTTCATTTTCTTTTTTGTGTTCCGATTTTGTTCCAATGCCCCCAAACTCCCTCGAACACCACTGTACTATCACTGACCTCAATGTGACCTCCTTCTATACTCTATGGCCCACCCTCCGTACTCTCTATGCCCCTATATTCCACTTTTCGCCTCTCTGTTCCTTGGTCCCGGTCTCCCCTGTTTAGCTTCAGTCTGCACTCTGTGCTCCGTCCTTCGGGCTCTATGGTCCTATGTCCATAGACTCCTTTCTACACTCCAGTTCTCTCCTCTGTTCCTTAGTCCCCTATGCACGCTGTGCTCCGTCCTGCAGTCTCTCTATGCCCCTAGACTCCTTTCTACACTCAAGTTCTCCCCTCTCTGTTCCCTAGTCCCCTATGCACGCTGTTCTCCGTCCTCCAGTCTCTCTATGCACCCAGACTCCTTTTACACTCCAGTTCTCTCCCCTCTGTTCCTTAGTTCCCATCTCCCCTCTATGGCATCATTCTATTCCCGGTCTCCTCTCTATGGCATCAGTTTTCGCTCTATGCTCAGACCTCCAGTTTCTCTATGATCCTCGTCTACTGTTCATGTAACATGTCTTTGTGCTACTAATCGACGCTCCATGCCTGCTGCGTTAGTTACCAGGATTTTTTCGGTTCACAGCATCGCTTCTGCCACTTCAGTCTACACACTTCTAGGTTGCGTTTACCATACTCCTGTTTCTACTGTGCTCACACTTATCCCTTTGTCCTCAGCCTCTTTCAATTGCCCCGGTTTCTTTCCACGCCATAGTGTCGTACCTTCAATCCCCTATACGTACCACCGAGTGTAGCACTCTCTTAACACTCACTGCATTCCTACCGTTAACCCTTCCCAGGTCATACAACTTAATTTAAATAACCATTTATTCACAAAACTTTTTATTTCCCACATCAATTGTGATTATGGGCGCCATGAATGCCTTCGCGGAAGCGTCAGGGCGCTAGAACTAAGGTTGATCTCTATGAGAGCCAAAGGGCAAACGACATATGTTAAAAACATCTGCAACAGGATAGTTTGCACCATTCTACCGCCATCACAACCAATACACATCATAGGGACAACAGAGGGTCATTTCAGTTCAGGTTTTTATGCAGCACAATATCTTTGGTGCAACAACATTAACTGTTGCATGGTTAAACACTTATAAGACCCCAAATGCGAGACCTATTGCCGATTCTGGTGGGCGGATCCAAGATGGCGGAGTGAGGATCCGCGTTGGTGGACACACCCGTGAGCTCCGCTCTACTTCACTAAACTTGGCGGAAAGAGCGACCTTTATGGATTAATCTTCGCTTTGAGACCCCCTTCGAGACCCCCTCCGAAGACGATCGATTTTGACATTTTGAGACATTTTGAGACAAACCGATGCCGGCGCTTTCTATCCCGGTAACCACCCGACTACTGCAGCGGCTGCTACGAGGACGGGTCGGCAGCTCCGGGATCGGTTGGTTGGGTCTTGCAGTCAGTCAGCGCCTGAGCGCTGGTGTCCTTTGGCTACGGAGGATGTCTCCCAAAAATCCTAACCCGTTGCCGCCGAGACAGACCCGGAACAGCAAACAGGCGGTGGCCACAGCAGCGGCGGCCACGATGACAGCAGCGGCAGCGGCAGCGCCAGCACACCCGGTAACTCTCTTTCCCGTCTCTGTTCCTACCGCTGCTACTATTGCTGATGCACCCCAAGTTATGGCGCCAACCATAGCGACGGCAGCGGCCACTCCCCCACAGATTTTGGAGTTGTCAGAGAACAATGGGAGCAATGAGGCGACCGTGTGCACCCTTACTCAAGCGCCTGCTTCAGCTCCTGTTTCAGCTCCTGCGGGGGAGAGGAAGATTACCAGCACCAGCACCAGCACCGTCGCATCGAAACAGGTACTGAGACCTTCTGTTTTTCCAGCTGGGCCGCAGAACAAGGCAGACAGAAAGGGGGCTAAAGCAACAGCAGCAGCAGCTTTGAGGGGGGCACCGGGGGAGATAACCCTACAACCCCCACAAGCCTTAAAAAATACTTCCATCAATCCGATACAACAGACAGAAGGAATAACAATGCCCCTATGCTACCAAGGTGCGGAGTCAAATTTAAGCCTTGAAATAAGTAGGGACACAGACTCTAGCGACTCCTTAAGGGTACAGAATGTGATCATGGAGCCTGATGTTAGTAAAATAAACAAAATCTGCCCCAAGTCACCTTCTAAGATAATACAAAAGATACCCCCCCCTAATGACATTAACCCAAGTAATCTGGTGGATTTAACAGAGGCCCTTGAGGTGCCTGTGGCGCCTGAAGAGACGGGGGAGAACCCAATACATATTCTGCTACCCGTAGATAACCTACCCGTAGATAACGAGATTGATTCTTACGAGGATTTGGAGGCGGAGTCTGAAGCTGAAGAGGACAAGACCCCAAAAAATAAAGGAAAGGGCAAGCAGAAGGTTAAGAAAAACAACAGGGGCGGTGCTATCTCTAAACGACCAAAATTAAAGACTGGTAGTAACCCACCCTTGAGAAAACACACATTGGAAAAAAGCCCGTTAAGAAGCTGGATTGTTACAAAGGGTCTGGTTAAAACTATGACACTGCGGCTATCTGGCGGGAGCCCTACAGACACTCTTTCAGTAACGATACCCCCGGGGAATAGCTCTCCAATTGATCTAGATAACTTACCCATGGCGGAACGGACCGAAGGGCAACAACCTCAAGGACAAGTACAGGAACAAGATCAAGACCAAGACCAAGACCAAGACCAAGATCAAGATCAAGAGCCGGTGAAGGAGCCTTATAATGGGTTGGAATCAAGCTTATCGGATGAGGCAAGCACTAACTACTTGAACATTGACCCCACCGCTCTACATTCAACTACTCATTTATCTACTCATTTATCTACCCAGCTGCACAACCATGCAGCAGGTAACCCCTCTCCTACAACTGAGATATGTGGGGATTCTCCCTCGACCCCCCAAACTACCGATCCAACCAGAGAAAGAGCCGGAATTGGTACATCCTCTCTAGACGAAATGCTTATCACGCTGAGCAAACAATTGAGCAACCAGCGGGCAGAGGCACAGGAACATTACCTTCAGCTTAGGGAGGATAACAACAAGATGCAATCTTCCTTACAGGACCTTACCACCAAAATCGGGGGGGTTTCCCAAGAAACCATAGAACTGCAGGAACGTGTGGTGCAGGTGGAGGAGATAAATATCAAACTTGAAGGAGCAGTAGGAAAACACGATGACCAGCTGAAGGCACTGCAGCTAAAGGTCGAAGATTTGGAGAATAGACAAAGACGATCCAATCTACGACTTTTTGGTATCCCGGAGAGATCAGAGGGCGCGGACCCCAGAGCTTACATAGTGGGGGTACTTCAGAAGGCCTTCCCAGACCTAGCGGACTGGGACTGGGACTCGCAAATCCAGAGAGCCCATCGCTTGCCCCTGTTCCAGAGGAATAAAGGAAACCAATTCCCTCGCCCTTTTCTCATATATTTTGGCAACTTCCTTCTACGACAAGCGGTTTGGCAGAGAGCTCGCCCTAACTCCCCGATTGCGGTAGGAGAGCTATCGATTTTTGCACGCTCAGATCTTAGCAGGGATACTATGGAAAGGAGGTGGCAACTCCGTAAACTCATGGACCCAATTAAAGATCACGGAGGGCAGGTATTTCTTCAAGAGCCCGCACGCCTCAAGGTTATAAGAAACGGACATACGTATTCCTTTAACGATGTAAAAGAGGCAGAGAACTATCTCTCTAGTATTAGCTCTAATCAGAGCTAAAAACGTAATATAACAGCATTGTCACTATTGATGAATTGGGTATATGAGGGTATATGAGGGAGACCGAGGGGGGTTAAACACACGGTATACACACGTGGGGGGGGAAAAAAAAAGGGGAGGGGGAAAAAAAACAACAAAAAAAAAAAAAAAAAAAAAAAAAAAGGTGTGGGGGGGGGGGGGGGGGGGGAAAAACAAACAAAAAAAAAAAAAAACTGTTGCATGGTTAAACACTTATAAGACCCCAAATGCGAGACCTATTGGCTATGCCAATGCTTGTTTAAAGTTGTTGAAAAGCAACTCATATTCAGTTAGGCATTTCCAATCATTAAAATACCACCACAATGTGTTAAATGCGCACATGTTTAATTCTATACATTTCTTATATGTACATTAATATTATTAACTGTAAATGATACTATTTAAGAACATGCAAGTCAGAGTTTAACTCGTCTACAGCGCACGTTATTTTAAGAAACAACAATATAACTGTCTTCACTTAGGGTTATGGGAGTCCACAAGATCCCTTCATGAATAGCTATAATGAGTCCTTTGTAATCACGACACTCTTCAGTCAGGAAGGTGTATTAGAATATTCCACCCACTAAGGTTATAATGTTCTAAATTAAAATATATATATATGCATATGCATATATATATAACACGTCTATATATATATATATATATATATATATATATATTACACCGTCCCAACCCTAACAGTTCTTAAAGGGCAAATCCACATATTTTACACATCCATGAACATTAGTCTGTCCTTGCTATGTAGTCTGCAACATAAGCAAATGTTTTTGAACGAAGATTGTGAAAAACTTGCATATAGGAAGCACAGTTGTGCAGTGGAAGAGGTAATTTCTGGTGCCAGCCACTGACTCAGAGTTGGGAACCCCCCTTGTGGTCCAGTACTACCCTGTGTATTGATGTATTTCCCTTCAAAAGGCTGATTTCAAAAGGCCCCGGTCTTGTGATTTGTGTCTGGTGAAGAATATGTGGAAACGGAGCCGTGTGCCTCCTAGGGGAACTATAGTCTTGACTAGCCTTGCCATTGCTTTGTTCAACCTGGTCATTACCTTGGAATATTTCCACAGTGGTGAATGCAGCCTGGGTTGCACTTTTTGAAATCGGATGAGAGCAACCTGCTTCTATCTCCTAAGGATGAACTGGCCTTTGACGCTTCATTATGCCTTGCTTAGCTACTTATTTCTGTTTTTCAGATTATTGCTAACCTGAGTCACTCAAATTCCTCCTCTGTATAAAACACTTCGAGACACAATGAGTAATTAGATGTCATCTTCTTTGAGGTTCCTAAATTAATTACAAGTCAGGGCATCTTAGCAGTAGACTATTCTGGTCCCACTATTCTGGTACCAATGACTCTGGTTGCTTGGAAACAGAAGGCAGACACAGTGGTTTCTGGGTTTTGCCATATGCTCACCAATGGCCCCAAGGGACGAAGTAAAAGTCACAGCCACTGCAAGTGATGCTTGATGTCCCTCGGAGCTCCTCTTGCCCCCACATCCGTACCTGGTACATCCAAGGAGTCTGAATCATCTAAAATTAAGTGAACATGGAACTCCCCTGTGAAGCCAATAGGACCTGTAGGCACTGCAGCAGAGTAAGGCTTGCCTGGCCATCTCTTGTCAAACATTCTTTGGTTCTGATGCTTCTTACTACATCCTTGCCACACAAAGCATCGAGTGCAGAAATATATGCTTTAGGATTTAGCAGTTGCTACATCCTCGGATGTGGCACACAAATCAACTCGCAGCTTGAACAGTTCCACTTATTTTACCCACAACATTCCATATTAAATCAAAACAAATTAAAACTCTTAGAGCATTCCTACTCGGGCCTCAACCTTCCATTGTTTGTAGCCCTTCTTCCAAGGACACAGCATGGGGCTTTCCAAGTACTGATAGATTATTGATGGAAAATAGCAACATACAGTGTCCCAGACAAATATCTGGATTTCCCTCTTATAACGTTTACATCTTGAGACATCATACTTTTTCAAACACAAAACAATCCAATACTACTATCTATGGTTTAGAGGGAATAATGGACCTTATTCTCAAACACAAAGTGGCGGCTCCTCCATTTGAGCGGAGGAGCGTCGCCCCACAAGTCAGAAAGCTTAAAAATAAAATGGTAATAAAGTTAGTTTATTACTATTGTATTTTTGAGCAACCCATCCCTTACTAACTGCCAGGATGGGTGGGGCTAGCACTGCTGAGTGGCAGCAGCAGGTAGCTGCATGCTTTAAAATGTGCTTGTGTATTTGGCCGGCCGTCCTGGGGCGGCCAGCAAGACAAAGGCGTTTTAAAGTTCCCTTTCCTAGCTGTCTTAGATATGGGTTGTGCCCTATTTATCTTTAGAGGTTTCTCAGATGACAATGTGGTCCTGGTTATGAGTTAGCCAGAATCTGGTGTGGAGATACAGTGGGCAAATCACTCCTCCCCTGCTTGGAGAGCAGAGCAGCCCCGCCACCCACCCACCGCAAAGCAGCAGGACCTGACCCATAAAATGACAATAACTCTAGGTTATTGACAAATTTGTGCTTCTCACTGCTTAAAAGCAGTGGGGTGACGCTCCTCCTCCATAGAGGAGGAGCCGTCTCTGTCTGGATTTTTGTCCCTTTGCAACTGTTGCCATTATCATGCTAGTCAAACTCAAGACAAGCAGGGCATATGCACGATCCACAATTGCTTTAAGGCAGAAGAGGCCTTGTAGATGCTGGGTCCAAGGAGCCAATGAGTACATCCAACGTCCTGTGCAAGCCTGGTCATCCAGGTTCAAAACAGCTCCTTTTTTGGGACGACTATAGAGGTCCTAACTGAGTACCAAAGACTGATGCACACCCTATACTCAGGATCGGATGTCTGCTGCTCAGTGTTAAATTAAGATGTCCTCACGGTTGGTTGAAGTTAAGGGTTTATTCAGGAACGCAGCATTAAGGTATAGCACCAACTGTACAGCAGGAGACTCAGCTCTGGAATGAGTGATCCATGAGAAGACATGCATCGCTGCATTCCATTACATAGCCAAAGTTCCTACATCTCTAAGATTACAACACATCCCTCTTTCAATAGGGAAAGACAAATCAACAAGGAAAACAAAATGTGAACATTTGCACAACAGAAAACCAAAAGTTAAAGAAGTCCTGCAAAGGAAACATGGCATAAAAGAAACATTGCAAAAATATGTCATAGTCAAAGCCTTTTAACTATACTAAAGGTCCTGCAAAGAAAATATGGTATACAAAAAACACAGCATCAATAAAAGACATAATCCTTGTACTTCACAGGCAGATTTCTACACCTACCCGAGGAAGCATCAGCTTTCCTGCTGTAAATATCTTCACTCAAGTAGTTATAACCATCAGACATGCTACTCTCATGTGGAGCACGTACATTTGAGGATTTTCCAGTATATCTCACCAGCGTAGACATGCTACACATGCAACCCGTGTCAACTTTCACAACATTCTTCCTGATGGCAACAATTGTGAAAGGACCAATGAAACCAGAATTCCCTTTAGGAGTATGTTTTGGGTTTTTCACCATAACCCTGTCGCCAAGGGTCCACTTCTTGCTCCTTACACACATCTTGAAATCATAATTCAATTTGTATTTTTGCTGATACTCAGAAATCCTAGAACGCCTTGCTTCAACAGACATACCCTCATCAATACATGCAGGCAACCAAGATGGGTTTAACTTTGAAACAGCCTTCCTTCCTCTCAAGGCCTCAAAAGGAGACCTTTGTGTGACTACATTAGGAGTAGTCCGGTGTGCCCACTATGTATCTCTCAAGACACTGCAGAAGGACAACCTAGACTCAAGAGCACGCTGAGCACAACCTTTGGCAACCCGGTTCATCCTTTCAGTCAAACCATTGGCCTGTGGTGAATATCAAGCCGTTTTCTGATGAACTATGTTGAGATCCTTAATAAACTTGCCCATCTCATGGACACAAATTGCACCCCATTGTCCGCAACCAAACATTTAGGCACACCCTCAGAAGCAAATACATCCCTAAGAATATCAATAACAGTTCTTGCGTTCACAGTGGACTCACACTTGGCGACCACCCATTTGGAAGTGTAGTCCACTAACAAAAGAACAAAACATTCATAGGAGGGCAAAAGTTCAAAAGGACCTACAGTATCTAAGCCTAATTTTGACAACACAACATCAGGAACCTCTACAGGAGATAAGGGCGCATGATTGGGAATGCGAGACATATCGCTGGAGGCACACGAGACACAATCTTTAACAACATTTTCAGTCATGTGATCCATACCGGGCCACCAGTATCTCTCTCTCACCCGAGCTTTGGTGAGACTTCTTCCCAAGTGACCCTCATGAGCTATGTTAAATATTTTGTCTCTGAATCCAACTGGCGGAATCCCTCTGTCTCCTCTCATAAGATTGCCACAATAAAACAACAATTCATCTCTCAGCCCAATATGCTTTCATGTATCTGTCTAAAACTTTATAGTCAGGAAACCCCTGACTCATCCACATCCTGAGAGAAGAAATAATTTTGTCTTCCTTTACACCACCCAACCATTCACCACTGGACAGAGCTGGCTCGGCAACCGAACATACACTCTCATTTTCTTTTGGGTAGCTACAAGTCTTACCTTCTGCTTGTGAAGCAATCTCGCAGAGACGACATGAGCCACCACCACCGTTCCCACCTTACCCCAGCAGAGGTGCGTGTACTGACTAGGATGGCGATGGGTTCGGGAAAGGAAGCCAGAGATAATGGAGATGATGTCCAGAAGACCAGTTAAAGAACCTCCCGACATAGACAAATGGGTAATAGGCAATCTCCTTGTCAGGGAAGCACCATGAAGTAAGGAAGTCATAAACAGCAAGAGTCACTGTGGACTAGTGCTCCTGCGCACGAAAGGAAAATGTTGGCGCCCCAGCGCGATTATGTGCAAACCAAACAATGCACTCCAGCACTGAAATGAACATGCAAAACAAAGTGCTCCTTCGCAAGAAGGAACAGTCTTGGCGCCCTAGTGCGATAATGAGCTAACTAAACAATGCCCTCCAGCACGGTGATTCGCCACAGAAACAAGGCTCTCCAGCGCGGAAATGAATATGCAAAACAAAGCACTCCTGCGCAAGAAAGAACAGTTTTGCGCCCACCAGCGTGATGATAAACTAATTAACCAATTAAGGTAAACAACAAGGGTCCTTGGCAGAGAAGAGTAACAATTTATAATTATAGGCTACAATATGCACTATAATGAACATAAAGTCCAGCCGGACTTCAAAATTTATTTGATAAGGAGATAAGTCAAAGGACCCTTGTTGTTTACCTTAATTGATACCCCAGGTCCTTGCTTACCTAGTGGGTTCCCTTGTTTTTTAGTAAAGTATGTTGCGCAATCGCTGGATTACAAGGGATTAAATCCTATCTACTTCCTTCTGAAGTGGGCCCTTACTGTATCCCCGTGTCCCGTTTGTTTGATTATTTCCCCCCCTTTATTGTTTATAGCATGTCTGCTCCTCCACCTGTGTACTCACTAGAATACATCCAGAAGATTTGTGAAGGTCCCTCCTTATTTTCTGACACCACCGACAGTACCCTCACCACTGCACCATCTGCTCTGCCCGACCAACTAGAGAAATTAAAGAAAAAATATGTACGCTTGGAATTAATGACTCTCATGTTAAGGCAATATCTAAAGGCAGAAATCATTCCCATTGGCCTCATAGTAAGAAATATTCCCAGTATTTTTACAGATAACCCCAAATACATTACTGGCTTCAGCCATATTGGCACAACTTGCTCAAGGCATTGGCTTGTTTTGGGCATTGAGATAGCCACAGATACGCTTGGTACCTTACTAATTGAAATTGAAGAGATCGAGAAAAAAATAAAAGACGATAGTCTAGTTCCCGACTCCAAAAAACTTCTAGACCAAGTTCAGAAAACAGTAGACGAGTTCTACAGAATTGAGCAAAATAAAAAGACGAATAAAGTAAAAAAAGACATTAAATCCTTTCATATTGAGTCAGCGTACCCGTACCTTCAGAAAGACTTCTATTTAAATCGGACTTACTCTAACCCCCGTAATTCAAGACCCTGGGGTCGATTCAACCAACGTCATACGTTGGTTGGTTTCTCTGATTCCTCTGTAGACCAATCTGAAAATTCTGATTCCAGTGACAACTCTGGCCCTTCCAACAGAAACCCTGCTCCAAATAGGAATAATTTTTTAGACAGAAGCCAATCCAACACACCGGCCAGAGGCAGAGCCAAACAAGTCCCTCGTTGGCACAACCCCCCGGGGGAGCGCCAAACGAGACAGAAATTTTACAAGTGGTAAGCTCCAACATGAGGCAATCTCAGACCATTCCCATCTTCAATTTATCCACACACACTTTATCAAGTGTTGAAACCTCACTCCTCAGTAAAGGCCTCTCCTTTGTGCCAACAATACGCACTGACTTTTTAGAGCTCCAAACTGAACTTCTTAGGTTCTTCCGGAAGGTTCGCCTGGATGCCTTCTTTCAAATGAATCCCGCACCTGTGGTTTCGTCTAACACCCCATTTAGACCACCGTCTACCTTCTCCCCCACAGCAGGGATGGTGCCACCAGAGGGCATTACCTTTGAAAAAATGGTCACAAAAAATGTATTCCTTATAACCTACCATTAGCAGAGAAGAAGGCCATTGATTCATTAAAAAACTTGGACACACTTTTTATCAAAAGTGCGGACAAAGGTGGGGGCATTGTCCTCCAAAACAGGGATGTTTACACTGCATAAATTCTCAGACAACTATCTAACACTGATCACTACATGAGACTTCCAACCAACCCAACTAAAGAACTACAGTCTCTCATTTTGAAAGTCACTACAGAGGCCCTGGAACTAGGAATTATTAATCAGAAAGAGTTCCAGTTTCTTAATATCAAATCACCGAGAATGCCTGTAATCTACACCCTTCCCAAGATACATAAGAGCATCACTGCTCCACCTGGACGACCTATTGTGTCGGGCTGTGGTTCTATTCTTGAACCTCTGGGTAACTTTGTTAACTTTTTTATCAAGGATTTCGTACCAGATACCCAATGCTATATCAGGGACAGCATGGCCATGGTGAACCTGATTGAGGATACACCCTTCACCGTGGGTAACCAGCTTCTGTGTACAATAGACATTGAGTCCTTGTTCACAAATATCCCCCAAACAGCTGCCCTTTTGGTCATACGTGACATTCTTGACACCAGGCCCAGACCCCACCGCGTCCCTACTGTTTTTATACTCCAACTGTTGGAAATTTGTCTGACTAAATTTTTTTTTTCTTTTGACCAGCAGTACTTTGAACAAGTGAAAGGTACTTCCATGGGGGCTATTTTTGCCCCCAACCTGGCAATACTATTCATGGACCGAATAGAGACTAACTCCATCCTAACACCCTCCAACCCTTTTTCATCTGGGATTTCCATCTGGAAACGCTATATTGATGATATTTTTTTAAATTTGGAATAGTGATGTGGAAAATCTGAATCTATTCATCCATTGGTTGAATAACAATTGTTGTGGACTGACATTTACTAGTTCAATTGACACTCAATCAATCCCCTTCCTGGACCTAAACATATATCATCTTGATGGTTCTTTACACACAAGATTGTATCGTAAGACCACAGAGAGGAACACGCTGTTATCCTATAACAGCAACCACCCAAGAGCCCTTAGGGATTCCTTGCCCTACTCTCAGTTCCTCCGCATCAGACGGAATTGTTTTGCTAAGGAAGACTACTTCAAGGAGGCTGGAGTACTATCAGAAAAACCTAAAAGTAGGGGCTACCCCAATAGGTTAGTCAGAACAGCTGTTAAACGTGCCTGGTATTGTCCAAGGGAGGTACTCCTCTGTCTTAAAGAAAAAGAATCCAACACGAGATTAGCCTGTGTAACCACATTCTCGCCTGTTTCCAATGCGTTGAAAAAAAGCATAATCAGACATTGGCCAACCCTGAGCGTAGGTGCCCTGCATTTTGAACGTCCCTTGTTCGCCTTCAAGAAAAGTTCCAATCTTAAGGACCACTTGGTCAGAGCTGCATTACCCAATTCCCCAACCTTGGGTACAATAGATACCCTATGGACCCAAACACCACTAGTGGGACATGTTAAATGTGGATCATGTAACGAATGCGATTTTACAATTGAAGGAAAGTCATTTGTATTCAATAAAGTGACTATCCAATGTAAAAGTTTTACTAACTGTAGCAGCAGTGATGTAATTTACCTGATTTACTGCCCTTGCAACTTGATATATGTGGGACAAATGAGACAAAAAATCAAGACAAGGATTTGTCAACACCGCAGTCGAATTCGCTGCAAGACTCCCAACGCCCCATTGGTGGATCACTTCTCCGACAAAGGACACACAGACAATGATGTAAGATGGACTGTCCTCAAATCCGTGAAATTGCCACTACGTGGAGGTGATATTGGAATCTTGTTAAACAGAGAGGAACTAAAAATGATTCCACTAATGGACAGTATAAGAAGTGGTCTGAATCGCAATGAGGACTGGACCTCACTTCTGTGAAAATGTATTTCTAGCCTCTGAACTACTTTTGCTTGTCTATTCTGGAATACTTAAATGTAATTGGTTTTATATTGCTATCAATTTTAAGTCACTTGCATGTTTTTTATTCTCACACCCCCACTGGAAATTGTTGCACTCCTTGAATTATCTCCAGATGACCGTTCCAATATGTCTGCCACCAACCACGAGTTGCCCCAGGCGATATGGCCGCTAACCCGCGCTATCTTTCCCCTCCAGCATGGCCGGCGAGTCTATTTACTCCTAGCACGCCCACACGTAGGCGTCCTACGGCGTGATCGTGCCCCCGTAGACGTCTGCAGAAGTTCCACTGTGAACTTTCAGTAAGCAATGCCCTGTCATGAGCCCCTAAATTAAGGCTTCCACTGCAGTATTATGCGGGCCCTTATTGTTAATTAATTCCCCTACAGGAGCCTTACTATAGGCTTCCGCGGCTTGCAGCCGAATCCTTAATCGGCAACCTTTCAGGTAAGCAACCTTTCAGGTAAGCAGCCCCTTGGTGTCTGGACGGGTGGTATGTACGTTTCACCGCACCGCACCTATATAACGGTTTCTCTAATTTAATTCCTCTGTAGGTGCCTCATTCTAACTGGCTCCGCACCCCTTGATTGTGACAATATACCGGCCCATGTCTCATCAGTGGCGCATTATCTACGCCAACCACATAGCCCATTGCGCTACCTAATTGTGAGGTAAGCCCCCCTCCCTGCAGTCCCCTCTTCTCCTTCCAGGCAAAATTCTCTTGGGTTAATTACGATCCCACTCCCTGTAGGTCCCCGCAGACATCACTCGATTCACCCACAAGCAGCCCACCAGGAATTGACCTCGCACCGTTGGCTCCGTAATTGGCAGCCCGATCGAACCTCTCCTCTTGACCTGAATCAACTCTTGGACCATTAATTGTGAGGTAAGTCCCCTTAACCAGTAGTTTTTTTATTTTATTTTTGAGCACATTGTCCCGGGCTAATCACGTTCCTACTCCTGGTAGGTCCCTGTATGTACAACCCGGCCAACCTACAATCAGTCCTTTAGGAATTATCCTCCCAGGCTCCATTTCGGCAAGCCTGATCGACCCTTCAATTGACCTGGTTCCTCGAATTACCACTCCATAGGTAATCATGTCACCTACCCGTGATTATAGCCTTATCTTTGCACAAATAGATCATGACTGCCACATGATGGATTCGTTCACATCGTCCATTGTGGTTTTTGTTTTAACTCATGCACTTGCGCCGACTGCCACTTGGTTGATACGTTCACACCGTCAATCGGTTTTTATATGCATCTTGTACACGTTACACCTATGCACATGCGCCACCTTCGCCTGGCTTCGTTTGCCTGCCAACTTTCTACACGAATGATAGGCACTACCACAGGCATGTTATGATCACTAAACTAGATTGCGTCGTGTTCGCCTGGCACTGGTTGCCTGACACTCCTTCACATGAATGACAGATACCACTTCCAGCATGGTATGGCAACTTGTCGAAATTGATTCTTGAGTTATGCAGCTTGCTAATCGTTTGTTATATGTTCCCTTGTTTCCTCCTGTTAATACAGGCTTTTTATTCAGGCAAGCATTTGAATGTCCTGATGATGATCCTTAATCTTTACCGGATCGAAAGGCCATCGTCAAAACACTAGTTCACAACCTTGTGCTTAAATTCTTGTTTTTTCTGCATATGTGAAGCAAACAGATTGAAAAATAATTTTTTGCTCCTGTACTGTTCTTAAATGCCTGAAAACCCTTAGTTAATTGTATTGTGTACTGTATGTATAGTGTTGTGGATACAGGACTGTGTCCCACTGCCCTATTGTTGTTTTGTGAAATTTGACTTATCTCCTTATCAAATAAATTTTGAAGTCCGGCTGGACTTTACGTTCATTATATTGCATATTGTAGCCTATAATTATAAATTGTTACTCTTCTCTGCCAAGGACCCTTGTTGTTTACCTTAATTGATACCCCAGGTCCTTGCTTACCTAGTGGGTTCCCTTGTTTTTTAGTAAACTAATTAACCAAGGCGCTCCTGCGTAGTGACTCGCCTCAGAAACAAGCAGTTCAGCGCGGTCACGGGCACACAAGACAAGGCGCTCCTGCGTGATTATGCCCCAATGCAAGCCAGACACAGAATACCTGTGAGAGGTGTATGCCTCAGTCCTGGCATACGAGGTCCGCAAAGGCAGTATCCGAAGCACCGTCCCGGCGGAAACTGCAGTTCATATGCGGTTTCCCCCAGACACGCTGCATGCCATGGTGGTGGCTTCCGGTACCGGAACTAGACCGCTAACCTCAAGATAAATGGAAGTTGGGTAGTCTAGTTTCCACGTGTCGAGGAGCACACAAACCCACCGTAGTCACTCGGGACACTCAGAAGCCTACAGAACCATGGTAGCGCCCCCGTCCAAAACAGAACCCCACCCAACACCCGCAGGCTCAGACAGGGGTGGCAGGGCGAGGGCGAAGGGGATGACCAACATGGAAAGCACGCACCAATCGGGAGCGTGATGTACATGAGACAAGGGTTCCCAGGACGGCTCCTCCATGCCGTACACCTTTAAGTCCACCAGGTAAAAGAGCTTACCCCTGGTACGATGGGAATCGAGGATAGCCCTGACCTCATATTCAATGTGGTTGTCTCTAAGGACTGGAGAAGGAGGAGAGGACACGGTGCAATCAGGGTGAACAGCACGCAGCAGGAACACATGGAAGACAGGGTGCACCTTCATATGTGGGAGTAGCGAGAGCTTCATGGAAACACGATTGATCACCCTCTCTATGGAATAGGGACCCACAAAGCGGGACAGAAGCTTCTTGGGGCCATGCATGTTGGGGTTATGTATAGAGACCCACACCCTATCTCCTTTCTTGTAGGCGGGTTCCGTTTTCCGGTGTTCATCAGCTTACTGCTTGTGAGTCTCTTTGGCCTTAGCCAATTCAAAATGGGCTTGTTGCCAGAGGATGCGAAGCATGGTATGGTACTCATGAACCAAGGGCATTGGACAGGTCAGCTCCTCCCAGGGTAATGTTTGTGGATGTCTCCCTTGGAGGCAATACAAGGGAGACCTGCCTATGACTGAATGCATGTTGTTGTATGCGTATTCCACCATCCACAGCACTTCTGCCCATTCCTTGTCCACCGCCAACAGCAAGCAGCGGAGGTATTGCTCCATGGTATGGTTTGTTCTCTCCGCCTGGACGTCGGTCTGGGGGTGATACGCAGACGATAAGCGTATGTTCATGTCCATGGCTGTGCACACTTCATTCCAGAACCTGGACACGAATTGCGAGCCTCGGTCTGCAATAATCACAGAAGGAATGCCGTGTAGTCGAACCACGTTTTGCAGGAAGACCACTGCCAGCTCTGCCGCAGTTTCTTCAGAGGGACAAAATGAGCCATCTTGGTAAGGTGCTCTACAATGGTAAGATCAGTGGTATATCTTGATTTGGTGGCAGGCAATTCCATAACGAAATCCAAGGATATGGAGGAACAGGGATGGGATGTAACAAACTTACAGTGGATCCTGGCATGTTTTTTCCTTGGGCGCAAACCGCACAACGACCTATGTAGGTCTGTGTTTCAGCATCAAATGTAGGCTAGCAGAAACCTCTCTGCAACAGATCCACAGTTTTATGACATCCTGGATGGTTGGATAGCGAATGGTCATGACACATGTACATCGCTTGTTGTTGGCGGGCAACACAGTGCTTGTTGTTGGCAGGCAACCAACGGCTGGTAATATCTGTCTTCCTTATACATGAGTCCGTTCTGTAAGGTGGTCCCTTCATTATTGCTCACCAAGGTAGCCGGATCTGCCTGGATAATGTTGTCTCATAGCTGGGAGAGGAAGGTAGAGGAGAAGACCACGCCCAGGAAACAGTGTTCAGGAATGATAGATGCCGGCTCAGCTGTTGGCATGGTTTCGTCTGTTTCCTCGAGGGGAGACAGTGCATCGGCCTTGGCGTTCTCTCTACCGGGTCGGTATGTGATAAGAAAGTCATATTAGTTGAAAAACAGAGTCCAACGCAATTGTCTGGATGTAAGGGCTCGGGCTGAGCGGAGGAATTGCAGGTTCCTGTGGTCCGTGTAGATGGTCACGGGGTGTTTGGCGTCCTTCAGGTAGTGGCGCCATTCCTCGAACACTGTCTTGATGGCCAGGAGTTCTCTGTCTGATATTGTGTAGTTTAATTTGGTCGGTTGCAGTTTTATGGAATAGAAAGCCACAGGGTGCAGTAGACCCGTTCTAGCGTCTCTCTGTGACAACACACCCCCTAGAGCGTCTTGTGAGGCATTGGCTTCCACTATGAAAGGATGTTCTGAGTCGGGGTGTATCAGGATGGGAGCCGTGGTGAACCTCCTTTTCCGTTCCTGAAAGGCGTGTTCTGCTCCAGAATTCCAGCACTACAGCATACTCTTGGGTAGCAGTTTGGTGATGGGACTAACTATTCCGGAAAAGCCTGTAATGAAATGACGGTAGTAGTTAGCAAAGCCCAAGAACCTTTGGACATGCTTCACGGTGGTCAGAGATGGCCATTGCAATATAGCTTCCACTTTCTTGTTGTCCATTTTGATACCCGCAGGGGTAATGATGTGTCTCAGGAACTCAACAGCAGTGGTATGGAAGACGTTTTTCTCCAGTTTGACGTACAAACCGTGTTGTTATAGTTGTTATAGTTGTTGCAGAAGGGGCAGTGCATGTTGGACGTGTTTGTGAAAAAATCAAGATATCATCATTGTATACCATACAGCATAGGTGGATGTATTTCCTTAGTACCTCATCAATGAAGAACTGGAAGGCCGCTGGAGCGTTGCAGAGTCCGAAAGGCATGACCTGGTACTCGAAGAGACCGAACCTGGTCTGAAACGCGATCTTTAATTTGTCACCCTTCCGGACTCTGACGAGATGATAGGCCCCATGCAGGTCTAGCTTGGTGTATTGGAGGAGTTCTTTACCTGGTCCAACAGGTTGGATATCAGAGGTAGAGGGTACCGGTTCTTTATCGTGATGGCATTCATCGCCCTGAAGTCAATGCAGGCCCTAAGGTCCCCCTCCTTTTTGGCCACGAAGAAAAGGGGAGCGGACACCAGAGACCTGGAATGGAGTATGAACCCGTTACGCAAATTCTCATCCAAGAAGGAGCGGAGATGTTTGTTTTCTTTTTCAGTAAGGGAGTATATCCGACGGCAAGGAAGCGTGGAGCCAAGGATCAGGTATATTCTGTAGTCAAAGGAGCGGTGAGGAAGAAATGTGTTGGCTCCTTTCTTGTCAAACACCGCTGCTAGGTCCAGGTATTCATTCGGCACTTTTCCGTGTGTAGCCATACCCGTCCCAGCCAATGGTAGAGCATGGGCCTGTACCGCTCTGACACTGGATGTTTCGCTCTGTGTATAACAAGAAGAGGTACATTTGGCTGAACCCATGGTCATGATCCCGGATGCCTAATCAATCCATGGATTGTGACACACTAACCACGGAAGACCCAGTATCACTCGAAACTGGGGTGCATCGATGACATCAAAAGCAATGGTTTCCATGTGGTGGTTTTCAAATGACATCACCATGTCCTCAGTTTGGAATCGGATGAGGCCGGAGGTAAGGTCCGTACCATCCACTGCTTTTACTGTTTCCAGTTTTGGCTTTCGTACAGGGGCCATGCCTAGGTCCTTCATGTACGGGGTATTGATGAAGAAGTGCAGTAACCCGCCATCCCTGGCCTGTCTGCGCTCGTAAGGCTACTTCCACACCCAGATGATGGTTGCCATGAAAAAAGGGTTGAGCTGGGTCGTTTTTGTTTTTTTCTTTGAAAGCCATGAACCGGCCTTCTCCTCCCATGGTTTTCTCGGTCTTTCGCTCCTGTATTCTGTAATCCACCTTGATAACTAGATCGATGAACAGTCCGATTTCTTCTGATGATTTGGGCATCTGTGCTATTAGGTCTTTCAGTTCATCAAGTAAGCCCCTGTAGAAAACGGACACCTTCTTGGACTATTGCCAATGGGCTTCAATAACAAGTCTACTGAAGGAGGTGATATAATGGAGCAGGTCTGTGTTGGCTTGTTTTAAACTGAGCAGTCCGTTGTCTGAGGCTTGGACAGGGTGTGACGGGCGAACATATGTTGCATAGTCTCCTTAAAAACTGGTAGATTGTACAACATTGGATCGTTTTTTTCCACCAACGAAATGGACCACTGGGCAGCATCGGCCCCTCTATAGGAGAGAATAAAGGCAACCTTGGATGCGTTGTCAGGAAAAGCAGCTGCTCGAGCCATGAAGTGCAGGTGGCACCGGTGTAGGAAGACACTGTATTTGATGCTTTTGCCATAAAAGCGTTCAGGTAGAGCTAATTGAACGGGGTGTGGCGCCATCACTTGTATGGTGTTATCTTGGTTGAAAGGAGCAGAAGCGCTCTCAAAGGATGGTCGTAGCAATCCCTCCTACCTAACCCTAGAAGGGGAAGGTCGACCCCAAGGACCCGTTACACCAGCAGCCATCTGACCTTGTAAGGTCGCCATGTCCTGGTGTAGGCTGAGGTTTTCTGCCTGCATGCTGGTAAGCATAGCCACTATGTGCAGCAGGGTGATTTCGGGATCGCTCATGTCACCCAGGCAAGATATATCACTTGGGCTTCGGATTCTGTCAGGTACCCCACAAGTCTTACCTTCTGCTTGTGAAGCAATCTCGCAGAGACGACATGAGCCACCACCACCACCATTCCCACCTTACCCCAGCAGAGGTGTGTTTACTGACTAGGATGGCGATGGGTTCAGGGAAGGAAGCCAGAGATAATGGAGATGGTGTCCAGAAGACCAGTTAAAGAACCTCCCTCTATCCGGGGAATGTCCGGGAAGCACTGGCTGTCTGTCTAGGAAAGAGAAGAGCAGACCCTATTACTAAGGACTCAAACAAACCCCCCACTCCTCATTGACATAGAAAATTGCGTAATAGGCAATCACCATTGCAGGGAAGCACCATGAAGTAAGGAAGTCATAAACAGCAAGAGTCACTGTGAACTAGCGCTCCGGCACACAAAAGGAAAATGTTGGCGCCCCAGCGCGATGATGTGCAAACCAAACAATGCGCTCCTGCGCGGGAATGAAGATGAAAAACAAAGCGCTCCTGCGCGAGAAGGAACAGTCTTGGAGCCCCAGCACGATAATGAGCTAACTAAACAATGCGCTCCAGCGCGGTGATTCGCCACAGCGCAGTCACAAGCACGCAAGACAAGGCGCTCCTGCGCGATTATTCCCCAAAGAAAGCCACCATAAGGAACAACCCAGCGCGCCTGCACTAAATTGTACGAAACGAAAAAGAGGAAACCAAGCTGCGCTCCTGCGCAGACACGGAATACCTGTGAGAGGCGTTTTTCTCGGATAAAATTGATGCCATTTACCACAAAATTTCCCAATCAAGCACATCCGTGGATGAAAATGTCCCTTCTTCCAGTTTTCAGCCTGGAACAGCCAGTGCTGCTCCAGCCTCATTATCATTCATCCCTGAGATCACCTTAGACCAGGTCAATTCTCTGATTGGGACCATTAAGTCAGGCAGCCCAGTAGACCTCGTACCTGCCCGTGTCATGCACCTCATTGGGAGTGTCCTTAGCCCCTGCATTCGGACGGTGATCAATCGCTCCCTGTCTGAGGGACTGGTCCCCCGGGTGTGGAAGGAGGCCATAGTCAAGCCTATCAGGAAGAACACCGCCATCCCTTGGTCAGACATGACCAACCTGAGGCCAATTTCCCTTCTGCCATTCATCGGCAAACTGACGGAGAAGCACGTCAATTACCATCTTTCCACCTTCATTGAGCAGACTGGCAGCTTAGACCATTCTCAGTCCGGGTTCAGGCCTAGGCATAGTACTGAGACTGCCCTCCTCTCCGTTACGGATGCCATACGCATGTCCCTGGACAGAGGGCTGTCTGTGGTGTTGGTGCTGCTGGACTTGTCCGCAGCATTCGACACCATATCCCACGCCACCCTCCTTACCAGATTAAAGGAGATAGGCATCGACAAATCTGCCCTGGCGTGGTTTACCAGCTTTCTCTCAGAGCGGACTCAGAAGGTGAACATGGGCTCCTTTAGTTCCACCTCGGCTAACATCATCAGAGGAGTCCCGCAGGGCTCATGTCTTAGCCCTACGTTGTTTAACGTATATGTCTCCTCTCTGGCCAACATGACAAGGTCCTTTGGGTTTATGCCTATCTCCTACGCTGACGACACGCAGCTGCTGTTTACTTTTAAGACCTTTACTCCAGAGATTAGACAAGCTTTTTCCAACGGCATGACTGCTATCGCCAGCTGGATGGCCAAGAACTTTTTACAGTGTAACGTGGGAAAGTCTGAGGTCATGTTATTTGGGGAGGCGAGAATCCTTTGGACCCCAGATTGGTGGCCTTCAAGCTTGGGACAGGCCCCGCTCCCCAAACAGGTAGTAAAGAACCTGGGGGTTCGTCTAGACCAGGACCTCACCCTTTTTCAGCATGCCAGCACCACTGCAGGGTCCTGCTTCCACATTATCGGCCTCCTTCGGAAGGTGTTCCCCCTTCTACCCGACGAGACCCGGAAGACCCTGGTCCAGGCCCTCGTTTTGAGCCGCCTGGACTATTGTAATGGCCTACTCCTAGCTGCCAATGAGGGAGTGCTCAATAAACTACAGGTGGTGCAGAACACCGCAGCACGGCTGGTGACCAACACCCCCCCCAGAACACCGTCCCTCCCCCTCCTTAAAGCCCTTCATTGGCTTCCTATCCGGAAACGGGTAGAATTCAAGATCAGCTGTGTGATACACAAAAGTTTACACAATCTGGGACCACACTACTTGGCAGATAAATTTGTTTATCACCGTCCATCCCGCACCCTCAGGTCCTCCAACCAACAGTTGCTTCAGGTTCCTAGACACCACAAGACCAGACAGGGAGGCCGTGCCCTCTCCATCATGGGGCCACGTCTATGGAACAACCTCCCCCTCTCCCTTAGAGATTGCCAAAATCACTCAGCTTTCAGGAAACGCCTAAAGACTGTACTATTCTAGGAGGAGTTCTTCGACCTGCTCACCTCACAGCACCGCGCGGAGATACACCTTCGGGTGTGATGCCGGCGCGTAACAAGCCTATAAATAAATAAATAAATGCCTAAGTCCTGGCCAAGACCGCTAACTTCAAGAAAAAAAGAAGTTTGGTAGTCTAGTGTCCACATGTGTTGAGGAGCACACAAACCCACCACAGCCACTCTGGATACTCAGAAGCCTACAGAACCATGACAGTTTCAGCATCATTCTGTGTGTACTCAACCGGCAACCGAGAGAGACAATCAGCAGACTTGTTACTAGGGCCAGGTATATGCCGTACACGGAAATTATATTCCTGGAGACCTTCCCTCCAGCGTTTGAGTCTTGCTGTGATATTTTCACTGTGATGGAATGAAAAAATGTGGACTAGGGGGCGATGGAATACCCCAAAGATAAACCTTAAAGTGTTGTACAAACCAAAACACACTCAAGGCTTCTCTCTTAATACACAAGTAGTTGACTTCTGCGTCCCTGAGAGCCCTTGAGGCAAAAGCGACTGCTCTCCCCTCCCCATCCACAACTTGAGAGAGCACCGCCCTCAACCCCTTGAGTATGGCATCAGTAGTAAATATGGGTTTGCGATTGACATCAAAATGCCCTAAAGTAGACATCCTCCCAATTTCAGATTTGATGTTATCAAACGCTCTTCGGCAGTCATCAGACCACAGGAAATGCGTACCTTTTTTAAGCAAACTCCTGATGGGCTCAGTCACAGTAGCAAATCCTTGCACAAACTTGTAATAGAACTCAGCAAGTCCCAAGGATGACCTCACCTGTTCCTTATCCTTAGGTGTGGGAACTTTTACAATACTTTCTGCAAGTTCTAACTTGGGTTGGATCCCTTCTCCTGAGATCACATGTCCCAAATATGTAACAGATCTCAACCCAATGCGACACTTTTGTTTCTTAACAGTAAGTCCCCTCTCCTTCAACCTCACCAAAACACAGGTTAATGTCTCACCATGTTCTGCTTCACTCTTACCATAGACCAAGATGTCGTCCTGGAAGAACATGATGTTAGGTATTCCCTCCAAAACCATCTTCATGATCCTCTGGAAACATGCTGCTGCCAATGCCAACCCAAAAGGCATTCTGAGGAAGCAGTAAGCTCCCAGAGGTTTCACAAAGGATGTAAGATGCCTTGAGTCTTTATGTAGCAGTATTTGGTGATAGGCTGATGACAAGTCTAACACACTAAAAATCCGGGCTCCTTTTAGCATGCTAAGGGACTCTGAAATACTGGGCAGAGGTTGCCGATCAACCCATATCCATTTGTTCAAACCCCTCAAGTCCACACACATCCTGACGCTGGCACCACCACCCTTGGGGGCCAGAGCAATGGGGGCCAACCATTCTGAGGCTTCTATTTCCTCAATAACTCCCAAACTCAACAGTCTTTTGAGCTCAGTCTCCAAAGGTCCCATCATAATATTAGGCACTTTTCTCACTTTATGCACACAGGGTACATGATTTTTCCTTGAGAACAATTCAGTGCTCGAACCCTTTAAGGCAACCCAAGGTATCCGCAAAGACTTC
The DNA here is from genome assembly GCF_964263255.1 of Lissotriton vulgaris. NCBI lineage: Eukaryota > Metazoa > Chordata > Amphibia > Caudata > Salamandridae > Lissotriton > Lissotriton vulgaris. The sequence continues at coordinate 317,094,964 of NC_141695.1, forward strand.
AGGAAACCTTCCGAAGTATTCACTACCTTGATCTTCACAGTCCACCAACATGACTTGATGTCTGGGATCTCTTTCACTCGGATTAAGCATGATCCCTAAGTCACGTTGGTGTCTCCATCCCAACAAATTGTCCCCTCTCTCAGCCACATATACTTTTCCCACAGTACGTCTGTTCTTACACTGTATACAGGCTTCAACGTATCCAAGGACATTGATTTTTGCACCACTGTAGTTGACAGGATTTATGTCAGGTGGTGACAGTGTCATGCTGTCCTACCCCACTACCTCATCCCATTGCTTTTTGCCGACCATGGTGAAAGGCAAACCAGAGTCAGCCAACACAACAAAGTCATGATCATCTACTGAGATGTTGCACTCAGGCATTGTTATTTTCCCTGCATCCACTTCAGCATTCTTTTCACTGATACTTAAGAGCACAGTACGCACAATCTCTGTTCCTTTTTCTGGGTTACGCGTTTTGGTAGACGACTTGCAAACCCGAGCATAATGTCCTTTGACACCACATTTGTTGCATACTGACTCTTTGGCAAAGCAATGAGGATAGTTGGAGAAATGTGAGAAACTTCCGCACCTAAAACACTTAGGCTTAGGAAACTCCCCTGCAGTTTTGTCACTGGCATTGCTAATACTATTTAAAGACCCACCTTCACGGTCTATTTTCATTGCTGTTTTTTTAAAGGACCATGCACTTGTGCATCTCTCTCCGAAGCCTTTTGCTCATCACCAGGAGAAACTTTGGCAACATTGTCAACAGCCTCTAAAGCAACATAATCTACTAGAGCATGAATGCCACTTTGCCCTTCCTTTTTATCCTCACAGTTTTTCCTCATCTCTCTCACCCAGGTAGAGGTATTTTCCATACCCTCTACAATGGAAAAAGCTTCCACCAACAAGGGGTTCTTTGACAAAAGTTTCTCCTGAACTCGGGTGCTATTGGTGCACCTCACCAATTGGTCCCTGACTAGGGAGTCAGAAAGTTCACCAAATTCACAAGTTGTGGCAGTCTTTTTTTTTGTAACTCTTTTTATTAACAATAAAGAAAACATGAACAAACAAGGCAATAGAAGGCAATACTGTTGGATATGTGCCCAAAGGGGGGGGAAGGAAGGAGCGTTACAATTTAGTACAAATCATCAGTGTAAACACAGGGGGGGGGGCAGGGGGGAAAACAAAATCATATCACATTAGGATTCAACAGCACTAGGGTTGTCGGGTCAGGGGGAAAGAGTTACATCCGGAATATCAGTAAGGGGAGGTGTGCAAACATCACCCCGGTACGAGTTCCATTGTCCCCAAATTTTACCCCACTTCTTCGGTCTGCCACGCGCAACGTAGACCGTTTTCTCCCGAAACATTCACCAATCCATATTCTCCTTCAATGCTGAGATCGTGGGCGGTCTCTGGGATCCCCATAACTGTGCTATATCTCTCTTGGCGATCATATTCCCAAGGGTCGCCCACCGAGTCTGCGCCACATCATAATTAGTCGGTTCCCAAACGTTCAGCAAACAGCGCCTGGCTTCGGGCAGCACCGGAACACCCGTGACTTCTTCCATTACTGTATGTACTCGAGTCCAGAATACTACCACCTCCGGGCACTCCCAAATTATGTAGAGGAAAGTACCAGTCAAGCCACATCCACGCTTACACAACCCATCCACAGAATAACCCATACAAATTAGGCGAGGGCCAGTCACGTAAATCCGATGCAGGATCTTAAGTTGCACAAGTCGGAGACGGGCTGGAAGCGCAACCTCCTTGGGTGAGGATATCGCAGATTGCCAGTCCTCATCATCCAGCTCTAAACTGTCACTGGTCCAAACCTCTCTGAGGTGCACCAATAGGTCTGTATGATCGTTTATCAACTTCTTGTATATCAAAGAGATAGTGCTGTCTGGCACGTATCCGTCGAGCACTCGATCCTCGAGTGGGGATGATTCTGGGATAGCAACACCGGCAGGAAAAACCGAATTCAACGCGTGGCGAACCTGTACATAACGGAAGAACTCCTTGTCACTGAGTTCATATTCTACCTTCAGCTCCTCAAAGGTCTTGATCCTATCTTTGGTCCAGAGAGCCCCAATCTTGCAAATACCGATCATATCCCACTTCTCGAAACCTTTCGTCTTCCACAAGTTGCCCAGTCTCTCAGATACGTAGAGCGGAGTCGCCCGGGTCAGTCAATCGGTCCACCCCATTGCCGCATTCGCACACTGCCACACTCGCACTGCTATCTTAGTGGGTCCCGAAAGCTTCCCTACGACAGATCTGGAGTAAAGCGCCCTATTATAATCTCCGCCCGGCCATGCCAGTCTTAATGGAGGCATCATAACTTCCTACCAGCTCAGCCGGACTTTGGACCCTGGTAAAAAACTTGTGCCCTTCTAAAGCAACATTAATGCGGGGACCAACATTTTTCTCCAACATAGTCATAGACATCTCATAAACATCAGCTGGTTCTCCGTCGCCATTACCAACTGGAATGAGGTCCATACTATCATAAATATTCCTTCCTTCTACACCTAAATTGTGTAGAAGAATAACTTATTTTCTAAATGCTGAGAATTTTTTTCCACCAATCGCCACAATGTAACAGTCAAATACATTTCTCCATCTCTTCCAGGGAAGGATAGGTTTACTCATGGTGATATTAGACGAATAGATGAGTCAATGAGAAATACTAAAAAAAAACACTCTGAAAATCCAATCTGTGCCAACAGTTAAAAACCCAAACTTGACAGTACTAACCACTGTAGAAAATTTGTTGCCAATATAAAACAGAAGTAAAACAAAATCACTGCCGTACGCGAGGCAGATATAACACAGGTGTTATGCAAAATTGCAGACTCTCACCGTGCATTAAAAACAGTATGGGGATCAAATCCGAATTATACAGTCCATTGTGACAAGATGAGTCGTAAATGATGAAATGTGGGTGAAATTTAGCGTGCATTAACTCTAAGAATGCACTGAGAAGTCTGTTTGTTGTGCAGCACGGCATGTGTTTCAATATGCGTTCCAGCGTCGATACAAAACTGACCCAAAATGGCTGCACGCCGCATCGTCATAGCGCGGATACGTGCTGGAGTGCGTCATGTGTTTCATGGTGTGTTCCAGCATGGAATTTTGACGCTAGTGGAAGATGGATGCTAAGCGCGAGACACCGCTCGTGATGTGGCAGTTGAAGAGGTGAGCCTCCTGTATACCCCAAAAAACCCGGCTTTCTGTGTGTCCAAACGTGGCAGAAACAAGGCAGAAAAAAATCATGGTATTCACAGTTCTCACTAACATTTTAAAAAATATATATTTTTATTAATCAAAATATATAGGGCAATAATACAGACAAATAAATGATATACATAATATGGACTGTGAGAGCAAACCAACCCGTTTCCTCATTCAGATCACAGAGAAATAATACACATATTGACAAATCAATGTTATTAAGCTTCAGATGTCCAAGCTACATCATTCAGAGGCACTACCATCGTCCTCATAAGTCGGAGGCTCGCAGATATTACCACAGAACTTATTCCAGGCCCCCCAAATATTCTCCCACTTCTTGGGACATCCATGATGTACAAACACAGATTTCTCTGCCACCATCATCTCATCCATATCTTTGCACCATTTACGGAGGGTAGGCAGTGTGTCTGAGCCCCACAGTAGGTCAATGTTCCGTTTCGCAACCATCATACCCAACATCACCCAATCTTGCTGGCGGTTGTTCAGATCATTCGGCTCCCATACGTTCAACAAACAACGCCGGGGCTCCAGCACCAGGGACACGCCCACCGTTTGGGAAATGGTACGCATGACTGCCACCCAGTATCCTGCTACGTGTTTACAGTCCCAAAGGGTATGATAGAATGTCCCCTCGTCGCCACAACGCCGTAAGCAATATTCATGGGAGGCGAACCCTATTCTGAATAGTGTCGTTCTAGTATAGTATGTGCGGTGTAATATTTTGAGGCGGACGAGTTTGAGTCTAGGGGGTATTGCCGTTTCCCGGGGGGGACAAAAGGGCCTCCTGCCATTCAGAGTCGTCAAATTCTCCCACGTCACTGGACCAAGTCTGTCTTAGTGTGGATGTCAAGTCCGGAAGGTTATTAATCAATTTCCGGTAGGTCAAAGAGGTGGCCCAATCCGGCATAAATTCAGTCAAAAGCTTGTCTTCCAAAAGGGAAGAGTCCTGTAAAACAGTACCCGCAGGTATGGCCGACTGGAGTGCATGTCTAATTTGGAGGTATCTGAACTTCTACGTCTGTGCCATTTCATAATGGGCCTGGAGGTGGGAGAACTCCACCACCTTTCCTCCCTTCCAGAGGTCACCAACCACAGAAATGCCGATATATTCCTAGTCCTGGAACCCTGCACTATTACGAAGGAAGCCTAGTCTGTAGGAGTCCCACAGTGGCGTCATCTGCGTAATTGTTCCGGAGCATTTAAGACGCCTATTCGCCTTATACCAAAGGTGTACCGAGTGTCGCGTAGGCCTAAGTAGATCCGATGGCACGCGGCGGCTGTACAGATTTCTCAACAGCCCTCTGTCCTCTAGACACTGTCTGTCTGCCAGATATGCCGGATCGGTCTGCGGGGCATGTAACCAGCAATTTATCTGTTTAAGGTGGGCCGCCCAATAGTATAATTCCACGTTTGGAAGCGCTATTCCTCCGTCATACCAACTCTTCGTTAACTTAGCTTGCGCAATGCGTGGTGGCTTCCCATCCCACAAAAGATTGGAAACAGTCATAGCAATAGTCTTGAAATAAGAGGCAGGGACCAGAAACGGCGTAATCTCAAAGACATATAGAAAGCGCGGGAGCACCATAATTTTGTATAGTGCAGCCTTGCCCAGGAGCGTAATAGGGAGAGTGCGCCAGACTTTAACGTCTCGCTTAAAGCGCTCCAGATGGGGACCGAGATTTAAAGTGTAGAATTCGTTTGGGTCCGACGTGATGTAAATACCCAGATATTTGAATGCTGTTGCAGTAGTTCGCAGGGGGCAGCTCGCAGGAAGAACAGGAGGAGGGCCGGTCAAAACATGGAGAATGGACTTGGACCAATTTATTTTATAGCCAGACACTTTACCGAATTTCTCGCAGACGTTCAGCAATTCTAGAATGGATTTCTTGGGGGCAGTAAAGTACAGCAAGATGTCGTCCGCATACAGAGATATGCGGTCTTCCCACGTATTGGTCCACGACAGTCCCTTGATAGAGGGTTCCCATCTGATCCAGAATGCAAGTGGTTCTAGAATCAGGGCAAAAAGCAGCGGGGACAGCGGACATCCCTGTCGCGTACCCCGGCCAAGCGGGAAGTCGCGAGAGATGTGTCCATTGGCCGCAACATGTGCCAAGGGTTTGTTGTAAAGAAGGCGAATACAGGCGCAGAATTTAGGACCGAAGCCCATATGGCGTAACACCGCAAACAAGTAAGGCCATTCCACGGTATCAAACGCCATAGTGGCGTCTAAAGAGAGAATGACAGAAGGCTCCTGTATACAGGATGCGCACGCCAAGACCGCGTGAAGCCTGCGCAGATTAAGGGCCGTGCTACGGTGCGGCATAAATCCGTATTGATCCGGATGCACCAAAGTGGAGAGGTGGGGGGTCAGCCGCAATGCCAGAAGTTTGGCTAAAATTTTGGGTTCAGCATTTATCAGGGATATTGGGCGATAAGAGGTGCAGTCCGTTTACGGTCTGGCGGGTTTATGGATCGCAACTATAGTGGCAAGGCGCTGGTCTCGCGGCAACTCTCCTGTTTCGAGACTATCAAGAAGCATTTCAAGCAAAAAGGAAGCAGATGTCTGCGCTGTCCTTTTATATAGTTCTACTGGGAAGCCATTAGGCCCCAGCGCCTTACCAGACGCAAGTGAGTAAGTCGCGATTTGCAACTCCTCTACAGTGATGTCTGCCTCCTACAGGAGTGCCGCCTCAGAGGAGAGACGAGGGATAGTTAAATCTTTGATATAGTCATACGCCTCTTCTGACATGTAAGTCGCCCGAGGGGCATACAGTCGCTCATAATGATTAGCCAAGATATCCACTATACCATCAGGTTTAGAGACCATGGAGCCCGTGGGGGAAAGCAGCTGCGCTATGACCCTGCACACTCTTTCTTTCTTGTGTAGCCAGGCTAGCATCTTTCCTGCTTTATCACCCAATTCGTACACCCTATGCCTAGTTGCTTGGAGGTGAGCTAACGTACTTTCCTTTTGATATGCCACATAAGCCGCCAGTCTAACCTGGACCATGAGGGCGGTTTCCAGCGACGGGGACGCAGCCTGTTCCGCCAGTGCAACAGTCAGTTCTTCCTCGAGGGCATCAAGTTCCGCCTGTTGCGCCCGTTTGTGACCCGTAATAGAGGCTATCGCTTGCCCACGTAGGATCACCTTATAAGCCTCCCAGAACGTGCTGGGGGAGGCCACCGACCTGGCATTCTCCTGAAAGTATTGCCTAGTTGCGACAGTGAGTTGTTTCATGATGGGCCGCACATGCAGGAAACCGGCATGAAGTGGGAACATACGCTTTCTAGAATTATGGTGCTGCGTGTATTTTAATAGCAATAGAGAATGGTCTGATATGCCCCTAGGGCGAATAACCACCTCTTCTATGCCCAGCAGGCCATCAGCTGATATTAGAAAATAATCAATGCGTGAGAGACAGTTGTGGACACCGGAGTAGTAAGTGTATTGTTTCTCTTGAGGGTGTTCTCACAGTTTTTGAAGAGATAACATCACCGCCAGTAGAGTTGGCACAGTCTTTAAAAAATAACGGTAGAGTTGGTAAGCAAGGGAGTCAGTGCTGTAAATGCCTGTCCCCAATCAGGCAAAAGCTCCCCATCGCCAGTGTTAAATTAAGATGTCCTCGCGGTTGGTTGAAGTTAAGGGTTTATTCAGGAACACAGCATAAAGGGAAACTGTACAGCAGGATAGTCAGCTCTGGAATGAGTGATCCATGAGAAGACATGCATCACTACATTCCATGACATAGCCAAGGTTCCTACATCTCTAAGATTCCAACACTCAGTACCAAAGCACCTTCGATCTTTGTATGTTCTGTCAGATAACACTGAACCCCGGTGCCAAGGAGGACATGGCAAAAGAGCACCACAGACACTGAGATTGCCTGGTGAAATGTTGGCTTCACACCCTGTTAAAGTCCTGATACCCCACAAAGTTTCTCTCTTAGTTGGTGGAATATATTAGCTCTTTGTCTGAAGCTCAGCATCAATTACCAACCCTACTGATATACCCTGAATTCTATTACACTGATGTGCTAGACTTGGCTGCAAACCAAAGGTACTTTATATGTGTTTGTTGACTGATAATCTGTCAGCCAACAATTTAGTAACCCCAACGACTCATTTTCTTCCGCTATTGCTTATAGTGTTGGCCCAGGAGTTGTGTTTTGGGTCACATTTCAGAAAATGTGCTTGACATTGACTTTTCGCTGTTGTGTTCTATTATTCTGTTGTTATACTGGTGACTTTATCCTTACTGGTCTTTATTGAATGGGGTAACCTCGGTTTCATGTAGTATCACAGACTAAACCCCTTATACTAGTCTTTTAATGCTACACCACAGCTGCCACTGGAGAGTAAGAGAGTCCTGAGTAACTTTTGCAAACAGCTGTATCCAGGGGACAATGACAGTGAGCAGAAATCCCAGTAACAATCGATGATGTTGCCTAGTACTCCTAATCTGCCCCAGTATGGCTTGTCTTTTCACAAAAGGTTTCAATTGTGATCTTAAGGCTCTGTCTACCAAAGCAGTCTCTCTCTCTCTCTCTTTATATTTCTCAGTATCTAGGACCTTAGCCTTAATGCTTTTATAAACCTAGTCAGACATATTTCTGTGGATATGCCCTGTTCATTATTCCCATTCAAATAATATAAAAGTTTGACTGTCAAGTTGTAAAAATACAAACAAAGTTAATAAAAGCAAAATGATGGTTTCATGTCAGTTAGGAAGGTTGATTACATTTTTATAGACTAGATGGCACAACACAACGTGATCACACTGACAACACAAGCTGTACTCTGATAACACAAACATGTGATAGGTGACCTCTGCACAAGTAGAACCACTGGGCCCCACTGAATAAAGACGTGTGTTTGCGGAAAGGTTGCAAGGACCATTCCTTGCACCAGAGCACCGCCTATTTAGACGACCTGCAACATGTGGGCTCAAGTACCATATGTTCATGGAGTAGACAATAAGACATATATAACCCACCAGTAATTACAGTCAAACTAACTATACACACTCATGCACAAGTTTGGTGCAAGGTCCCAATACAGCATCCTCTGTGGGACTACAAACAAAACATTAACTGTGGCCATAGAAAAAGACTTGGAGATACTGAATGGATAAATAACCTGCTCCCATGGATACACTCCCACCTGCGGATGGCAGATGCAGGTGACATCCCCAAAGATGGCAATCAGCCAATTAATTTCAGGGCTAGTCTATACAAAAACAAACAGAATAACATAATGTTCTAGGAAGCGACAGCACAAGGCAGGAATCAATGTGTTGATTCACCAAAGTTAAAAGAAAGAATATGGTTGGAAGATCTTTGCCCTCTTGATCCCTGTTTCAGTATTTCCTTCTCCTCTCCTCCCAGGTGTCCCGGTTTGGAGTGTCCATCTGTTTGAGTGGTTTCTTGGGCCTGGACATCCCACCCCCTGCAGGCCCTCTCTGGATTCTGGGAGATGTCTTCATCGGGCAGTACTACACCCTGTTTGATCGCCAGAACAACCGCGTGGGGCTCGCCAAAGCGAAATGAAGGGCTGGGGGGGTGGAGGAGGCTGCCAGGAGCAAGCAATTTTTGGAATACCAAATGTAACCAAAGTTGTTTGATCTGTCTTAACCCGTTCACTAATTAACAGAGTATTGTTAACTATTTCAAGCTCTTGCAGGTGAGAGATGCGATTTGCTTTGCTGATATACCTATGTTGCTTTAGTTCAGATAAATGATTGGAGAATATTTTGTGATCGAACAATCTCTGTCTCCTGGTAACCACTGATGGATCCGAAGACACTTTATTACATTTCCAACCTTGCTCTCTAACTCCTACTGTCCCAGTGTTGCTTTCTATTGTGCCAGTATGAAATATAAAATGTTTTTATCTGCAAATGAAAATGTCACGTTCTTCAACTCATCTAACACATCTTGTCCGTTATGCTCATAAATTCCTGATTACACTCTTTTTTTACTCCCCATTATGTACTTTTGTTCCATGTTATTTTCTGCATCTGCACCTCTTGTTTCTATTTAAATCTCCTCAGTTATATATATATATATATATATATATATATACACATATATACATATATACATATATATATTTATTACATGTTTTGGGTGCTTTTACTGCACAAAATACAGTGGTATAAAATTCCATATTTCACAATGAGCTGTCAAATATGAGAAATATGTCATTGTTCCCTATAAAATATTGAATTCATCACAGCAGTGCCATCAAACAGCTCCGCTGACTTTTACCTTTGTTGGGTTATTAGAAATATGTAGCTTGGAAAAGCAAATTATGTTGCATAGTCATCTAAATTATGCAGTAAAAATGCAAATTATGTGCCACATTCTGTGGCTGTATTATTTTAATACATTTTAGCTAGAAATTACTTTGTGAAATCTGCAAATTATGTGGCAAGTGCAGCAAATATATAATTATGTGGTAGATGCCGCAGTTACAGAATCATATATTCTCACTGTCCCTCACTATTATCTCTTGTTTTATCTACTATTTATCTGAAGAGGTGGTTTAATCGAATTCCAATCACTGCTGACTATTAGCTGCAGAAAGCTTGAAGAAAGCAGCCAACCGTTCGTTAAAAATAGAATATAAAAATATATAATAGGTAGCATGTGTAATATAGTCGTATATTGCCATCTTGAGGTACTGGTCACATTTACAAACCATGCAACCTTTGGCCTAATGGTTCACGATGTCACCACAACCTTCTAAAAACAATATTGTTCTGTATTACAAAGTTACCTGAAAATATATTTTTACATCAACGTATGTTGCAGTCAACAATATACAACAATAAACACTCTTTCCTGTGTTATTCCTATTCCAGGTTAAGTTGTCCCCCGCTTCTTTCCCTTATCTTATCCTATCCTTCCTTCAAGTCCCACACTTCTACCGACATGCCAGATTGTTCTCAGAGCCCTTTGCTCTCGTATTTAGGCTCCTGCCATGTCCCCTGTAAGTCACCAATCTCTCCTACACTTGGGGCAGGATATTTGTCTGACCTCTATGGCCATTTTTTTTAATAAGCGTGTCTAAGTTACAAGAAACAAGTCATATGTATTGCTTACGGAGTATTTTATATTGTCCACTGACAGCAGCCCAATTCCAGATACTGCGTTAATCCCCCAAAATAGAATTACCAATTCCTGAAATATTACGGTAATTTAGGATGCAGGAATACTGAATGAGTCATTCTGGCCCTGTTGTAATGAAGACCATTGTGTCAACATTATATAGCCGTCCTCTGCTACCATTGCCAGACATCCTTCAAGAGTGAGTGTTCTCTGGAGTTGCTTGTGTCTTGCTCAAGAGGACGTGGCATAGCAGTTTGGGTTGGACTGTCCTTTTTTGGCAGGGCTGAGAGTAGTACATGGCTCGGATCTCTGTAGCAGCACATTGAGCAAAAAACAATGGACTGGAATGCAGACACGAGTAATAAACAGCGGCTGAGAATAATTCAAGCCTTCCAAACCTCACTTTTTTGTTTTTCTTAGAATTCTTGCCCGACTCCTTCTCTCTGCCGAGCCAATATCTCAGTAGTTGATATAGGTATATTTATTGTTATTGCATCAAATACTTTATAATCTGCTTAGCTTTGTTCATTGTCTCAGGGCCCGATTCACAGAACTAACTTAAGACAAAATCCTAAACTTACTACCATTTTGGTATTCACAGAAGGCACTTACTCATTTTGGTATTCACAGAAGGCACTTACACATTTCGGTATTCACAGAAGTTAGGAGTCCTTACTTTAGGACTCCTAAATGCCTTCTTTGAATACCGAAAGTCTTAAAATTAGGATTTTTCTCAGTTTAGGAGTAGTAAAGTTAGGACTACTAACTTTAGGACTCCTAAATGGCTTCTGTGAATACCGAAATGGTAGTAAGTTTAGGATTTTGTCTTAAGTTAGTTCTGTGAATTGGGCCCTCTGCCTTTTATCCTTCTGAGATTGATAAAATTGGCATCAAGGTGTAACATTTGTTTTTTGCACTTTGTAACCTGAGTGAGTTAGCATCATATAACAGATCAGTTAGCATTGAGTGTACCGAACTTTGGTATTCAGTCAAACTTTGGATATTCTTTAGTTATTTTGCCTAGGATAAATATTTATATATTTACAGAACGGAAGTCAGGTAGTTAAAACTAGTGTTTGTCAAATTCTGATTCGATAAGAAATCATTTTAGATAAGAAATACACATTATACAAAATTAAAATCAAACAACTGCTTGCTAATATTCTTTTTATAAATGTACTGTTTTACTTATACATTTTGTGCTGATGAAAATGAGTAAAATTAAAGATTCATCAACAAAAAAGCGTGAGATTATATTTATTGTCTTTACAAGTAATTATGAGTACTTAGAGACAATTAGTACTATATTACTGTATAAATTTGCATTTTAAATGAATGTCCTTCGATTGGAAGTAATGTATACAACAGTATATGGGCAGGAGAGAAGACTACATGGAGACGAAGGCATGATATCTGATCGAGAGCAGTGAAACTCAGATGAACCACGAGCAGTGTTGTTGCAGAATATGCATACATACTATTAATATGAATGCTACAGTATGTACACAGATACGGAATCACATTGGTGAGAGGAAATAGCCAAGATTCACGATGGATTCACGATGGATGACAAGTTTAAATAGACTGTGGCAGAGTCATTTGCTCCACCGCTCTGGATAAGGACCGTCTGTCCAGTTGAGAAATCCCCATCAGCCTGGCAGGGATTTCTTTGCTGTGAAAAGCCCCACCATTGATGCAGTTATACCCTCACAACACTGCAGGTTTATGAGGCAGATACAATGTTTAGCAAATTTTTTTGTTCGAGAAAAAATTGCCAAAGAGGAAGTGTATTTGTCTGACCCAAAAAAACAAATGCCCTTGACACTCTTGGAGTTTTTCCCTGTCTGACTGTTATCCTTGGCTAAATAGGGCAGGGCGCCACCACTAAGACCCAGTGAGCCTGTGGCAGATGGAATCACCGGTCAGAGTTTCCCATTGGTGGGGCCAGCAAAAGGCTCCGTAGATAGTAACCCAGTGGTTCTCCCCTTTCTAAATGGGGTAGGGAAACATTGTGTTTGGTGGGGCGAACCTCTCACTCCGCTAAACCATAAATGAGGTTAGGATTTTAATGGGAGCGCTTAGGGTGTAAACACAACCTAAGAGCCCCCTTCTTAATCCTGAACTTTCGAGTTTAGGTAGCTAGATGGAGCTGACTAGGGAGGGTGATCCATTGGATGAATCGTGGCGAATTACATGACTGAAACCTTGCAGAGATGCAGCTTGGTGTGCATATGGGCAAGAATCTGTAGTTGATCTTTGGTAACGAGTGATCCAGAGGATGACATCCATGTAGCTGAGAAAGGGATGAGGATAATATTGAAGTCTAAGGCAAATAGTCTGTAACTGAATTTTGTGTTTGCCAGCCTGTTTAATATCAGTGAATCCAGGTGTTGGACTGTCAAGTAAATAGGAATAAAATTAATTTGTCAAAATTAATTATTTTATTGTTGGGGAGATAGAATACAGTAGATATCTCACTAATTGGTAACAACTCAAATGGGCATACTGTGTCCAGAGGATCATCCACTATGAATCTATCAAGATCTTACACTCCTCCTCAAGGAACCTACTGTGTGCTCCAAAATTGAATCGTAAAATATTACGTAGCTGTTTATTTTACCTCTGCAAGGCTCAGCAGCAGCATATTCTCCCAGTCATCTGAGCTACTTTTATAAAATTCAGGAAATGTATACATTTTATTATTTGAGCAATTGTGTCATATTTTTCATGTATTGGTAAATATTTTAGGAGTAGGTTGTAAGATTAGAAGGAGAATTGGGGCAAAAAAGGTTTTTCAAGTTTAATTAACAATTTTATGAGCTTTATTTAATTTTTGCTAATTGTATATATTAATTAAAAAAATTCTAATAATTTTTAACAGTTTTAAAATATTTTTTAAATATTTTTTTAAATGTTTTTAATGTATAATTTTCTGTTATTTTATATTTGTTGTTTGGTTTATTGTTTAGTTCTTTATACATTTTGGAATGAATAATGGATTACTTTAACAAAAGGTTAAAATTAGTTTTTAATTCAGATTTTTAATTTCTTATTTTATTTTTTTATAATTTGAGTTTAGAATAAATACATTATTTTAATGAAATTGTTAATGCTGTCATTTTATTTTTTATTTTTTATTTCTAACTTAGATTTTTATATTTAATTTAAATGTATTTGTTTTAATGTCAGGTTTTTAATTTTTGAAGGCTGATATAACATTTTGTTGCGAATATAAGTTATTCAGACATGCACATTTTTTAATAACTAGGTAGGTTTGTTTTGAAATTTGAAATTGCCCCAAAATATATGATTTTCCACAATGTGATTACATTTGGATTGGTAATAATAAACCTAACTCCCAAAGTCCAACACTTTCACAACACGATGGGCCTGATTTTGATGTCAGTCGGAGTTGCCTCAGAACGACACCGTTTCTGTGAGGAAACTAGCCGACCATTGGTTGGCGGTTCCGCACTCCTGATTTCGAGGTGACCGCGCATGCTGTGGTCGCAAACTCCCATTTAAAAAACGGGAGCTTGTGCGGCGGGCAGCAACCGCATGCAGCACAAGCTCCCATTGAGAAATGGGAGTTTGTGAACATCCCTGCACCGTGAGGCAGGTAACTCACGGTGCAGAGATTTTCAGGGGCCCCCCAGGCCTCTATGCGGAGGGTCAGGGGGTAAGAGGACCCTGCTACGGCCCCCCAATATCGCTTTCCGACAGCCGTTCCAGGTCAGAAAGGACACCATGGAAAGGCTGTCGGAAACCAACATCATAATCCCGATGGCGGAGCCAAGCCTTGCTGTTATTGAAGAGATTACTATTCCGCTCCTGTTTCGAAGGGCTGTCGGAAGAGGAGTGGAATCACTTTGCAGTTTCCCCTCCGGCCGCCTTAATCAAAACATGGCAGTCTGAGGGAAAGCTCAGGATGTCGGGGGGAAAGCCTCCGACCACTGGCTGGAGGCTCTCCGCCCGACATCCAAATCAAGCCTAAAGTGGTGAAGATTGGAGTTGGAATAGTAAATATAACCTCCCTAAAGTCCAACACTTTCCCCAATGTGGTTAAGTTTGGAATCTCAATAGTATATCTACCCCAAAGTCTATCACTTTCACCGTTTGGTTAAGTCTGGAGTCGGAATAGGAAATCTGCCCATCGCACCCCAAAGTCTAACACATTTTACCAGTGTGGTTATGTTTGGAGTGGGAATAGCAAATCTAAAACCCCCAAAGTGTAAGACATTACGCAGTGTAATTAAATCTGAAATTGCCATAGTAAATCTAACCCCTTCTCCTCTGCTAAAGTTTAACACATTCCCCAAAGTAATTAAGTTTAGAGTGCAAATAGTATATCTAAACACCCCAAGGTGCAGAAGTTACCTTTGCAGTGGTCTTACTAAATGTAACTTACAAAAATTGTTTTTTGTTTGGTTAGGATGGTTAGTTTTGAGTAAAAAGTATTTATACTTTATTTCGTAAAAATAGGCACTTTATTTACATTTTAATTAATATCATTTTGCAACATTTACAAAAAGATTATTTAAATAATTTTTATTATAAATATTCTTATGATTTAAGAACATTATTTAAAGTTTGCATTCATTTTTATACAAACCTACATGCATATTGTTCACATTTTATACGCAAAATGATAAAAAAAATAATTTTATATTTTTATTTTTCAATTTTTATATATTAAAAATAGTAAATTATTTTTCATTAACTTTGCAGCATTTTTAATACATATTTAGATTTCTTTATAAGACTTTTTAAAACAGTTTTTAGAAATGTACTTAAAATTTGCATTTATTTATTGCATAGGTTTGTATAGTAAGAAAATATTTTTTCTATTTCCATTACTGTACCATTTTTATATCATATACAAATTCTGCATTTTTAGTGTATTCTTTACACAGGGACTGATTACGACTTTGGTGGTCTTGGAGATTGCTGCCACGTCAGCGCCCCGCTCCAGCACCAACCATGGCTCACCACCATGAAAACTGTGGCAGTGAGGAAGCTCATAATATGGTTGGTGGTGCCGCAACAGAACCGACTGATCTTCAGAATGCAGTTCGTCCCGGCTTTCAGACTCAGCTCGAGGGGTGGCAAATCCTTGCCAGTCCTAGGGTCAAAGGCATGGAATAAACTCCCCCCACATCTCTGTGCCATGGAATGGGAATCTGAGTTCCGAAAGGCACTGAAAACCTGGATCTTTAATCTCCCTGACACTTGCGCCAGAGCACTGGTATGAACATCCTGGTTTGACTACGGAAAGCAGCCTGACCAGTGTTTAGATCTTCCTGGTCAGTATAGGCGCCAAGATGCTCCTTGGAGTGATAGTCGCGCGGTATAAATACCTGTTTACATTACATTTACATTATATTACTTTACAGAAAGCATTACAACCTAGTCTGACTGCATAAGTTCATTAAGACCAAATCAGAAGTATGCTGGAGATTAACGGGATGAGTTACTACATAGCAGCAAGGGAATATCAGAACAGAACCGTCCCCATCACCCAAAGACTACAAATCTGGGAGAGTTTATATTTTTTTAACGGGTGCACCTGGTCTAGTTAGACTTTATTAAATATTAAATATTAAAGCCTGGTTTTGCTATGGATTATATGAATGAGTGTTATTGCAGATATAAATATTGTGAGCCCGATTCACAAAGGGACTTACAACATGTAAAGTTACGAGTGCGGAGTCTCTGCACTCAGGGCAGAATCTTTGTACAGTGCACTACCAGTAGTGCTCCATACGAAGATTCTGCCCTGAGTGCAGAGATGCCGCCCCGAAATCAGAGATTACATACTTGTAACGTTAAAAGTCCCATTGTGAATAAAGCCCAATAGTGAAAATAATCAAAGCAATACATGAAAAGTCAATGGAGATTGGCAGCCTATTAGATGGCAATCATTAAATCAAATGAATGATGAAATCAATCTTCATTAGAATCCTTCCCTTAGCACTACCTGGTGTCTATATTAGCACGAAAATTGGAGAAGTAAGGTCAGTATCTGTAGCTGTTATCCCGTTTTGTTCATGAGGAGACAGATAGCACCAGTCTGTTCCAGTACCTGACCATCAAGCAGCCTGTTTGTGACTTTGATGCTACCTCAAATAGCTTCTCGCTATCAGCAAATGCCCAAGTATCAATCTTATATACTGATTCCTAACATTATTAGGAGAAAGTGGGTCCTTGAGACTCCTGATAAAAGGTGTGAAAAGAAATGTGTGAATTCTCTTGTACATTTGCCTAAACCTATTGTTTTTACTCCATGCATCATATTGGAGAAATACATAAATAATATTGCAGGAATACATACCATATGAACTATGAATGCACTATAAACCTATATCAAAGCATTATTATATTTAAAAGAAAAGCATGCAAAATATATACATAACAATAATATATACTCAAATAAATGAATGCAATGAGGTTTCAATAAGCAGAAAAATGGCAAAGCCGATCCCCTCAGGATTGATAGGTTACCACTGAGCATGTGTAAGAAAGTGCCCTCTTTTTGCATGGTTGCCCCCACTTTTTGCCAAACTGTTGATGTACTTTGACTGAGTGTGCCCCACGTTCCTGCCAACCAGGAACCTAGTGCCTATGTTCTTTCCCTAAAACGACATTAAGACAAAACCCAATTGGCACTCTTTGGCCACAGGTCAGTCCCTTGTAAATGATGCCATAGGTACAAAGGGCACTGTGGCCAAGGATGGCCTCTAAGGCTGCAGCACTTATGCCACCCTTAGAGGCCCTATACCTTTATACACACACACACACTGCCATTGCAGGCTGCGTGATTTGGTGCAGAACAAAGTGAAGAGTCGATGGCACACATCCCTGTGTGCTATGCACACAACCAACTGCCCTGGTGTAGGTCTGCCCCACTCTACCTTGGTGCACTGTACCAGTGGTAAGGGTACAGGTGCATGATCCCTGTACCCCTAAAGTGTCTAAGCCAATTCTTAGACATTGTAAGTGCAGTAATGCCATTAAGAGTATATGGTACTGAGAGTTTGTCATTATGAACTCCACTTTAAAAATGGAAATTTAGGTATCAAATGTCTCAGCACATTAAACCCACACTGGTGCCAGTGTGGGATTTGGTGAAAAATGCACTCAGAGGGCACTCAGAGGGCACTCAGAGGACCTAACTATAGTGTCCTGGCTGAGTGGATGCTCACCAGCTGCCACCAGCAGACATGTTTCTGGACCCCTGGGTTGAGAGCCTGCTGCTCTACGGGGTCTGAAACAATGCATATCCAGTGACGAGGTGCCAAGCCCCCTCTCCAGGATGGGTAGGGTCCACGAACGGTAAGCTTCAAAGACTTGCAGCCTTTGTGAGCTATCCCAGCCATTTGCTGCTTCCAGCAACTGGCCCCCACCGGTTTTTGACCCCCACTTTGGGTGGGAGACTTGGCGGGAAAACCAAGTGAGGAAGAGAGGTGTGCCCACCTTTGCCAATCCCACCCCTCAGGTTTGGGAGGCAAAGTGAATCACAACTCTTAGTCTCGCCATCTTGCAGATGGGGCGGACACAACCAAACAGGGCTGGGCGTATGACCCACTGCCACTGGAAGGTGGCATAATAGGTGGTGTACACACTCCAAGGAAGGTACCCATTGGTCCCAACCTTTACCTACCTGCTACACCATAGATCTAGTATTTTGTCTCCTCAGACGAGAATTAACTGGAAGAAGAGAAGAAGAAGGACTGAAGAAGCACTGCTGACATTAGAAGAGGAGGACGCCAACTGACTTGGCCACAGCCCTACCGGCCTGTCCCCACCTCAAACATGCTCCAGCGAAATCCTGGTGTATCTTGCAGCCAGCAGCCCTCAAGAGCCCGAAGGACCTGCCCTGTCTTCCAAAACCAAGACTTTGTCTCCTGTGAGCACCAGATTTGCTCCCCCACAGACTCTGGCTCTAGCCAAAACAACAAGGCTGCACCACTGTGCGCCAGACTCCTAAGGCCTGAGTTCGAGTGGCCCAACACCACGATGAGGTCTCCTCGGCAGTCCTGACTTGAGATCTGGTGCTCTCTAACCTGGCTTGAATCTCTAATCGATGCCTGCAGCCCCTTTGTGGAGGACCCCCGACCGGGGCTGGTAAGAAAACCTGATGCCTAAAAACATCTTGCACCCTGATGTCCTGCGGCCTTGAGTGGCCCAATCGATGGTGTCCCAGCATCCCCAGGTATTCCAACGTACCTCTCCAACCAGTGCTCACCTCCAGATGATCTTTATCCCCGAGCCTGCAGTGCTTTTGCAACCGGAGAATCCCCATTGAAATCAACAGAACACCGGATGCCAAAACAGTACCCTGCACCCAGCCGCACCTGTGCCGCTGCGGGTGTACTTTGGGTGCTAACTCGTATCCACCTTTGCCCTGAGCCTAACATCAGGAGTTTTGCTTCCACAACACTGTGGCCTGCTCGTGAGCAGCCACCAACCGGTTGTCCCCTATACCCAGTTGGATAACATTGGGCCTCAGCACTCTGCACCCACCCACCCTAGTACCACTGAGAGTGTTCTGACAGTGCATCCTCAAGTTTAGAGGAACCCTGGTTCTAACCCCAGAATACTAACTCCCACAAATAAGTACTTACCTGCAAACCGTTAAGTTCATTTCTTTCCATAGGATTGCATTGATTGATTGTGTGTGGAGTTGGTTTGTATGAAGTATAAAAAACTGCAAATGTACTATAAGTGAATTACTCACCTGTTGTCTAAAAAATATGTGAGTGTGAAATTTAAGCATATCACACTGATTAGCAAATGCAACTTAAAAAGTAATCTAAAAAGTAACGTGCCCCATAATCTCTAAAGTAACTAAAAAGTAATTTTGAACTGTTGACTTACCAGTAATTCAACCAACTGCATTTGAACCTGGGTTCAACTGTTAATCACTGCATAAGATTTTGCAAAGTATTAAATCACTTACCTGCACCAGGCTTGCCTTGGATCTAGAAATAAAATAACGAAATAATATTTTTTTATAGAAAGAAATTGGTCTGAGTTCAGTCTTTGAGTGAGTGACATCATTTATTGCCTGAGTGTATACAACAGATGCTTAACACTACTGTTAGATCTGGGGGTCTCTAGTTGGCAATGGTTATCACCTTTGTCCAAATAGAGACCCTTACTTCTAAGTCAGGATAAGGGGATTACACTACTTAATAACCCCTACTCATCCCCCTGGGTAGCTTGGCACGAGCAGACAGGCTTATCTCAGAGGCAGTGCGTTAAGCATTTGTGAATATACACAGTAATATAGTGAAAACACTACAGATGGACACAACACAGGTTTTATAAAAATAAGTATTCTTTATATAGATTTGAACACAAGACCACAAACAACAAAAATTCACAATACTACAATTAAGACTACTTAAAAGATGATTAAAGTCTCTTAGTTCAAGTTGATGATAAATGCGGCAAAGTTCTCAACAAAGTACCTGGATGCGTGAAGCAAAGTAAACAAAAGGCTCGCAAAAGGGGAGATGCGTCGGTTCCGTGATCCGGGGGAGATGATGCGTCGTGCCTCAATGCTTGCGCAGAGTGGGGGATGCGTTGTGCTTCTTATCGGTGCGAAGGTGATGCGTGGATTCTCGTTCTGCGGGCCCGTTGCGGTGCACAAGATGGCGCCTTGATGCGATGCGATGATCCAGTTGCGATGTGAGAAGATGGCGCCCTTGATGCAGCAATGCGATAACGATGCGATGACGCCCTGGCAGCCTTGCGACGGCTCTGTACTTTTGGAGCCGCAACAGCCCATGCGACACGCTTCTCCGGTGATGCGACACGCTTCTCCGGTGATGCGACGGCGGCACTCTCGATGGAGTCGCGCTTCTCCGGTGATGCAACAGCAGGCAGCTTTGATGAACACACGCTTCCAGGGAGATGCTGCGAAGGCTCGCTTCTCCGGCGTTGCGATGATCTCAGCTCCTGCGGCGGCGACACGCTTCTCTCGATATGTCGCGTTTCCAGCTCCCAGCGGCACACAAGTGACTGGAGTCAGAATTCCCAGCAAGGAAATTCAGGAGGGAGCTGGAGGTGAAGTCTTTTGGCCCTGAGACTTCAGCAGGAGGCAAGCACAGTTCAAGCCCTTGGAGAATATTGTGTAGATAATTGAAAGTCCTTAAAAAGTTCCTTCTCCTTTCCCTTGGCAATGAAGCAACCACTGCAGGCCAACCCAGCAAACAGCACACTGGCAGAGGGGCAGTCCAACTCCTGCAGCTTCCTTGGTTCTTCTCCTTGGCAGAAAGGTTTCTTGTTCCAGAAGTGATCTAAAGTCTGTGGGACTGGGTCCCAATATTTATACCCCACAATCCTTTGTTCTCTGAAGGCAAAGAGGTCTCTGCCTAGTTCAAACCACTGCCTGAGCACTTTGTTTACAGGACTCTTCTCTTCCTTTCACTGTGCAGGGCAGAAACATCAGACGCCCCACAGGAGGTGGAGCCAGCACAGAGGAGGGAAGATGCAGCTCTGGAGCACTCTGTTGACATGATTCTCCTTCTCCTTTCACAGTGCAAGGCAGAGACATCAGACAAGCCGCAGGAGGTGGAGCCAGCATTGTGGAGGGAAGGCCTAGCCCTATTCAGGTTCCAGGTGCACACCTCTCTCCCACCTAGGTGCTGATCTCTCTATTCACCACTGGGCTGCCCCAGCCTGTCTCCTGGAAGTTCCCCAGCCCTGTCACACACAAACCTAGACAAGGAATACACAAGTCAGCAGAGGCGGGCTCAAATGGTTAGGCAAGCAAATACCTACTTTCTAAAAGGGGTATTTGCAAACACAGGATATTAAAATAAACTTTACTAAAAGATGTATTTTATTATTCTGAGTTCAGGCATACTAAATTCGAATTTCTACCATGTTCCCTGAGTCAGTTAGGATTGTAGGAATGTAACAATCTTTTTAAAAAAAAAATATTTATTAGACATATGACAAGGTAACAGTTCAGTCGAAATATTTCAAATTACATACACAATATCCATGTCAAACGTCATTTTTTTTTTTTTACAATTTTCAACCATCACCCCCGGCGCCACAGGAAGATAAAAAAGAAAGAAAAAATAAGATTACATAATTAGAAATGAGAAAAAAAAGAAAGAAAAATCAACAGAAGACCAACCATTTCATCCGATTGTCTTAAACCTTAATTTTCAAGAGTCATCCAGTTGATTAAGGGTTCCCAAATCCGTTCTCCCCCCCTCCGAGCCCTAGGTCCTCTTCTCTTGAAAACTAATACTTCCCGCCTGCTCACATTAATAAATTTACCCAACTACTCATGAACTTGTGGGGGAGTAGGATCTAACCAGGCAGCAGCAACCCCCCCTCTCTCTGGGCAATGTCATGTATTTCATAGCCCGCCTGGGACGTTTCCCAACCCATAAACACCAAGAAGTGATCCGCTCTAATTTTTCAAACCAGCTTTGGTCATACAATAAAGGAATAGCTCTTAAATAATACAAAATTTGGGGTAAAAATATCATTTTGACAACATTACATCTACCCATTAATGTTAATTGAAGGTTATTAATCCGGCGGGCGTCAGCATCGATTTTATCTATCAGAGGGGTTAAGTTAATCAGTATTATCTCATCTGGATTGGCACAAATTTCTATCCCTTTTTATTATTACATATTATTTGGGTTTTGGCCTCATTTAAGTGATACCCTGAGATTTTGCCAAACTGTGACGTAATAATCTGAATTTCATTTAAGGCTACCTGCGGGGAATCTGTCAGAATGGCCAGGTCATCAGCATATCCTAAAACTTTAGTATCTCCCCCCTTTGGACCGTATTGGACGAATCAAATAATAAAGGGGAACAGGGACAGCCCTGCTTTGTACCTCTCAGAATATTAATTGTGCCCGTCTGAATTCCCATAACCGAAATTTGAGCCAAAGGTTGTTTGTACATACTCTGAATTGCACAGACAAATCTTTCCCCCAGCCCGTAATGCTTCAGAATTAAAGCCATAGGGTCTCCCGAAACTTTAGTAAGGTCAAACAACGCAATTGTACGGCGTATGTGATCTATCGTTTCCCGCCCGGGATCAAACCCATGTTGTTGAGGGGAGCCAATCTTTTTAATTACCCCCGAAAGCCGATTTGCCAGGATCTTTGCATATATTTTTATGTCAGTATTTATCAGCGTAATTGGGCGATACGACCCGGTATCAGATGGTGTCTTACCCTTTTTAGGTCGAGGACTCTGTCGCACTCCGAGATTTTATGTTTCTTAGTGTATGGGGCTTGAACCCGCCCCTCTTCTCCATTGGCTGGCCTCGTAAATGCTGGCCAGCCATAGGAGGAGAGGGGCGTTACTCCCTTTAAGTCCCGTCTTTTTCGGATTCGGGGGCGTGTTTTTTAGGTTCTTTCTGTCTGTGACGTCATCCGTCACTCAAACCTAAAAATACGCCCCCCAGTCTGGAAAGGACGGGCTTAGCTTAAAAAAAATGGCGAGCGCTTGTTTACCCTGTGCTTTTCAATTCGCTGTCTCCTTCTCCTGTGTGTAGTCATATTTCTGGCCCTCCTTCGATCCCCGCTCTTTCAGTTAGCTGCTCTCTTCCCTCTGGCCCCTCCTCATTTCCTTGTTTTTCAGTCGCTCTGCCTCATGCTGCAGTTTTAGTCGTTGATGTGCTTCAGCCAGCTCATTCGGATACTCTCCTCCTCCCTTGCCCTCTCTCCTGCTCAGTCAGGATTTGTTTAGTGGGGTTAGCTGTTGTGACAGCTTATAAATAGTAACTATCCTCGTTGCCATGTTACGCAGCAGACACTGGTTTCCAGAGAGCTTTTTTTTTCCCTGTTTGTTTTCTGTCATCCCATCACGTGCTCCAACCTGTCCTGCCCGTGGAGGGAGGCATCCCTGCGGCTGGCTTGGTACACTTTGGGCCCGCCAAGAGCGAGCAGACTGCCCATCCGTGGCAGTGTGTGTTTTTGAACCCGGCGGCTTCAGTTGAAGGAACTGTCACCTGGTTCCAGAATCCGAGAAGACGGGACCGGCCATGGCTTAGTTTGGTTGCCTGTCTGTCTCTGCCAAGCGAGTGCCAGGCTTAAAGGCAGCGCGGGGACCTTGTCCACGCCAGGAACAACGTACTTTGCCGTTTGTAGATAGCCTATGGTGTTTCATCCCAGGGATTAGCACTTTCCTTCCTGCCTGATTTACCGCAAATGGGCACATACTCCTGGAAGCGGAGTCTTACCCAGGCTCTCGGGGGGGTCCGATAAGATCCTCATCCCCCTCGTGGATAGATGCATGCTGCAGACCTTGGACTGGTTCCTGTTGTGCGGAGTTGAAGATGGAGGAACTACCGGCAGACGTTGGGGCGTCGTTCGGACCGTACTGTCTCTGGTAACTGGACAGGGAGGAAGATCGCCGATTGGACAGAGTTTGGAGGTCTCGCTTATGTACTCAGGGCAAAGTCAACCATTTGACTAAAAAATGTTGTAACGCAAACATTTGTGAGATAGTTCCTTATTTGAAGAGGCGTGGGGGGAGGACTTCCGCATTTCCGAAAGGGAAAGGAACGTACGAGCTGAAGACTGGAAGGACAAGTGTGCACTCTAGCACATCATGGATGGTAAGGAGGAGGGCGGGCACTATAGCACATCCATTGTGTGCCAAGGGGTAGGCTCCAATATGCCCACTGCTTCTAAAGCCACTGTCTCCGAGTCCTAGCCGTAGTTTTGATAAGTACGAACTAACCTGCCCCGCTTGCCTAGCTCAACCTGATAAAAACGTTGTTTGCTTTTAAGGGGTTTGAACACTTTCTTAGGCCCATACGAGTTTTCTGGCATTTAGCTAGGACTGACTGCCTGGGTTGGCGACATATGCTTAGCTCTCAGGTATCTAGGGACCTTGATATTCCTGTAGTGTACAGGGTTGTTTGCTCGGCGCGGAAGGGTGGCTTACCACAGTATGTCTCTTACTCTGTTTTTTGTAATATGGAGAGCAAGTGAGGGAAGGTGGACCGAGGAGGGCCCGATCCATTCTGGAGGGGGTAGAGAGATCAGAGCTGTGGGGGTTCCTTTGTCCCACATACTTTGCTGCCTAAGTCTTGCACCCACCCCTCAAAGTCTCGACCAGACATTAGAATTGTAAGGTCTTCAAGGCCACAGAAATACTTCTGATGCATACCATAGTAACTGTCTTTCTGTGTTGCGTTATTTTATTTTGAATCCTTTGATATGACTTTTCTGACAGAAATAAATTGGTGTCTGTTTAGTAAATGAAGTGTCGTGCTTGGGACCGTGTGTTCCCTTTAAATCAGTAGGGGATGTGTATTTGAAGTACTAACACATCTTAAATCTGCCTTTGTCCAAGAGGGTTTGTTTATGGCATTGAGTATGTGCTTTCTTGTCATGGTATAACTTGATTAACCTAAAGAGCACAAGAGGCCGTTCTCTGTCTCAGGTTTCAATATTTCTTAGGAGTTTTGCTAGAACACAGTTAGCTATTTAAGTATCTGGTAGTATAAAACAGGAAGTGTAATTCTAGACATGACCTTCCCTACCCCACACCTATTCATACAAGTTTGCCCAAAGCGTAGCCCCTTGCATTTTAGGTGAATAGTGCTTAACCCCCTGCCCCCATATTTGATGATGTCCTTGTAGTACAGTGGTACTTTTCTTAACTCTACAGGCCCAGCTCCCTCAACCTGGAATAAACAAGGTAGGCCCCTAAAATTCTGATTCAAGCAATCCAAGTTGTCTGTTAGAGATCACTCTGCTGGTGCTTTTGAACTGATGTCCGGAGTGACATTGTTTTGCACCATGAAATACATCACTAGTACGACTTGTGAACCAGTAATCTACTTCAGAACATCTCCCACCACAAAAATGATTTCAGGCAGGGTCTGTGCACTGATTTGGAGTTTATGGGCATCTTTCACCACAAGTAACATCACTTGAAGTGTCTACGAGCTAATATCAAGTGTTACAAAATGTTACAACGTTAAGAGATATCACAGGTACCGTACATAAATGAGAGCTGGTGGGGCTGAAAACTCTCTCAAGCTGGATTGGACCTCAGTTTGTGGGTCCCCTGAATGTAGTGCCTGATGTGATGTCACGTGAAGCCGTGAGAGATATTCGTGGAACCTCTGGGTCAAAGATTACTGTCAGGGACAGACTCAACTCGTCACCTTTCCAAGGTCCTTAAAACGAGTATGACTGATCGGAGGATAGCATCCTTCAAGCACCTTGAGGCAGTTCGAGTGACGACATGCGCTGCATACCTGGTGCTGGTAATTTTCGTCGCTACCATGACGGTTTTATTTTATTACTGTTTTGTTGTTTTGGTTTCTGGTGTTAGTGGTACTAGGAGCAATGTTGCCCTAAACACACGCCGACGTTATATGCTGCGCACATGATACGTGTCCTCGTGCGTGCTGGGCGTGAGAACAGGCATGCACTACGGAGAGCGAAGGGTTTCCGTCAGGATAATTGCGAAGTGGAAAGCTGTGGCAGGATTGTCACAGTATAAAATATAATCTTGCTGTCAGAATGTGTGCACGCCACTCGAGCAGCGTGTGCTCTGGATTTCAATGGCAGGTTAACTGGAGAGAGCGTCTGGGCACCCATGCCATTTGTACACTTGAATAATATGCTAAATACGTCATTAACAATTCAGTTAAACTGAGGGTCCAGTTGGACCGGGAGTAAAGAGAGGTTGTTGTGCTCGGGCATTATCCCCGGGTTCCCAAATGAGCATCAATTCACCTTTGGTTGTCGTATGCAAAGCTGCCATTTCGCAGTCACTGGGGTGTGCTGTTCCCAGCCAGCCCTGTGTATACATCTCGGGCGGAGAAGTAAATGACTTGTGACAGTCTTTGATTGGGGCTGCTTTGCCTTGGAAGTCGTGTGGAAAGGGGCGACCACTCGGTCCCCCCGAACGTATGGCAGAGTGCCTCGATCCCCCCGGGAAGCCATTTTGGGCGGGAGGCGCGTCTCGGCTGGTATGCCCGAAGCGGCGTAGCCGGGGCGCGCTTTTTCCCGCCCTTGAGTGGGCTGGCCTAGACACGGACGCCGCCGGCCACGCCCTCGGGGCAGGCAGGGGCGGGTTTACGCCCGCCCTGAAGATGGATAAAAGGAGACGCAAGACCAGAAGACATCCTCTTGTTCCTGTGCTCTGAAGCTGCACCTCCTCGCTGCACGTGAGCTCGAGACGGAACGAAGAGCCAATTTTGAGCGTTTTAATCGTTCTTGTTTGTTTTTCAGTTACTTTGTTGGAGAATGCCGAAGAAGGTTGGAAAGCGCATGAATACCGACCAGATGCTGCGTGTTCTCATGAAGGAGATGTCCGAGCTAAAGAAGCGGGTGGACAAGAATGAGGAAAGGGGTCCAAAACGTCCTTTGGCGGGAGCAGCCCCGGGAGGGAAAAACAAGAGGCCCAGGAGGGGGGCAGCGGGTGATGAGATCCCCGGTCCCAGTGCCCCGCTCGAGGCCCCAATTCCCGTGCCAGAGGAGGGGAATCCGATCACCCCCGTGTCCGAGGATGATATGCCGCCCGAGTTGGCAGCACAATTGGCAGCGTGGTTGGGTAAAGGTAACGAGGGCGCCACGGCTGTCGAAGCGCAGGCGCTGATAAAGCAATTGCGTGAGAAACGGGAAGCAGCCAAGGTGCCCGTGCCGGCTGCAGTAGGGGACAAGACACCAGGGACGATTGCGACCACAGAGGCAGCGTCGGGTGCAGGTAAGCGGCCATTGCCGATCGCGAGGGATGAGTCAACACCCTCTCGGAGAGAAAAGTTGGGGCAACATGTTCCTGTGGCAATTAAGGAAAAGATTTGGGCGGGGGAGTATGTGAACATTTTTTCATTGCTTGTTGATCATTATGAGGTGGAGCATGTAAAGAGTCAGAAGGATCTCATGCATCCGAGTGTTTGGCGCGCAAAAATGGCCGCCTTTAAAGTAAATGAGAATATCGGCAATTGGGGCAATGCCTGGGGAATCTTTACATCAATCTTGGGGGAACGTAGACCTGAGTTGCTTTCCGAGTTCCCAATCTACCAATCACGAATCATGGGGTACTCGACATCGCACCAGGGTAATCATTGGTTTTGTTACGATAATATGTTCAGAAAAGAAAAGGAGCATAATAAAAGTTTAACCTGGGATTGTTATGATGCCTTGACCTGGGATAAAATGAAAGAGTCAGGAATGTTGAAAATGCCGTTGGTAGGAAGTAATGTGGGCGAATCCTCCCGACAATATGCGGGGACGCCTTTTCGATCAGGTTCGGGTGCCGACGATCACTCGAAACCTACCGGCAATACAGGAAGAAAGGGTTTCTGTTTTAATTACAACAGAGGTAAATGTACGAGACCGCAGGGATCGTGTAAATTCAAACATGAATGTAGTGGTTGTGGGTCGTCCCATCCTGAGGCCTCGTGCAGAGCCAGAACGGGTGATAACGGGGGGAGAGGAGGTGCCAAACAGGTCTAATATAGTCCGAGGGGCGCCTTTACCCACTCCCATTGATACCCTGGCAATGATTCCTTGGCTCAGTGACTACCCGGATCGTACTTCTGCTGGGGTGCTGCGAAACGGTTTTTCGTATGGTTTCCGCATCCCGGTAGGGGACTTTCAGGGTGTGGATAAG
This sequence comes from Lissotriton vulgaris, assembly GCF_964263255.1. NCBI lineage: Eukaryota > Metazoa > Chordata > Amphibia > Caudata > Salamandridae > Lissotriton > Lissotriton vulgaris. The sequence goes on from NC_141695.1 coordinate 317,122,968, forward strand.
TGTAAAAATCAAATTTCCGTCTTGCAGCATACAACCGTAGTACAGGATAAGATCCGGAAAGAGGTGACTCGAGGTCGGGTCGCTGGCCCGTTTAGTGTACCCCCGGTCCAGAATTTTGTTTGTTCCCCCTTAGGGGTAGTCCCCAAGAAAGACCCTGGAGAGTTCCGACTAATTCATAATTTATCGGCTCCACGAGGTTTTTCCGTAAATGAGGCAATCGACCCAGAAGTGTGTTCGGTGCGGTACGCATCCTTTGATGAGGCCGTAGCCATTTTGAATCGCCTGGGGCCCGGGGCGCTGATGGCGAAGTCAGATATCGAGTCAGCGTTCCGATTGCTCCCGGTACACCCAGACGACCAGCGTCTCCTAGGTTTCATGTTTCAGGGTTGTTATTACATGGATAGGTGTATGCCAATGGGGTGTTCTATATCCTGTGCTTATTTCGAGAAATTCAGTAGTTTTCTACAATGGGTCTTCACAAAGAAAACGGGTTTCCAAGATGTAATGCACTACCTTGATGATTTCCTGTTTCTTGGGGCGGACGGGGGTCTTGAATGTGGCCGGGCCTTGGCCGAATTTTGTGTGTTGATGAAACAGTTTGGTGTGCCATTGGCGCCGGGTAAAACAGTGGGTCCTACGACTTGCCTCGAGTTTCTGGGGATCGAGTTGGACTCCATTGAGGGGTGTTTCCGTTTGCCAGCCGAGAAAGTGTTGAAGTTCAGGGCTGCGCTGCAACTGTGTATAAATGCATCAAAAGTTACGCTGCAACAATTACAGCAGGTGGTGGGACAGTTGAATTTTGCCCTGAGGGTAATACCAATGGCCCGCCCGTTTTCCCGTTCAATTGCCCAAGCGATGGTTGGCCTTAAAGAAGGCCATCATCGCACGAGACTATCAGCCGAGATCCGCCAGGACATGCGTATTTGGTTAGCATTTTTGGCGGATTTCAATGGTAGAATCGTCTGGAATAAACCAGCCGTGTCTTCTGAAGAGCTGGGGCTGTGGACAGATTCGGCGGGAAGCATAGGTTTTGGCGCCATTTTCGGCACAAAATGGTCGGCACAAAGATGGCCGACATGGTGGCATGAGAATGGTCTGACGAGTAATATTGCTTTCCTCGAACTGTTTCCCATCTTGGTGGCCTTGAGAACATGGCCTGATGGGTTCAAGGATCACTCTGTCATATTTTGGTCTGACAATATGACCGTGGTCGAGTGCATCAATAGTCAGGCAGCACGTTGTAAACTGATCTTAAGACTGCTTAAAGAAATTGTTTTACTGTGTATGCAATTGAACGTGCTATTCAGAGCAAAACACGTTCCAGGGGTGTTGAATCAGGCGGCTGACGCACTGTCTCGTTTTCGAATGCAGGCTTTTTCGGGTTTCCTTCCCTCAGCGGACCCGGAGCCGGCACCATTTCCCGAAGCTCTCTGGTCTCTCGGTGCCCCGAACTTCGTCACCTCGTGGGAGAGAGTCTAGCACCAAGGACGAGGAAGGCATACGAAGGGGCGTTTAGGGCCTATTTAGCCTTTTTGGGGACTGTTAGAGAGCGATTTTGGGGTCACGAGGAATGGGTAGTGAATTTCCTGTTGTCCTTGCGTAGGGCTGGGAAATCGGTGGCTACGGCCCAGAGGCATCGTGCTGCCATTTCCTTTGTTGCCAGAGCACACGCTATCCAAGACCCTACAGCGTCTTTCGTTGTGCAGGAAGCGCTGCATGGGTGGCAACGCCTGGAGGGTCGCAGAGTAGATGTAAGGCGCCCGATAGGTTTGGATAGATTGTCCCAGTTGTTGGCTACACTCCCTGCCACATGTTCATCTCAGTTTGAGGCGGTGCTGTTCCGAGCCGCTTTTACGCTAGCATTTCACGGGGCAATGCGGGTAAGCGAACTAGTCGCGAGGAACAAACTGGATGTGGCGGGGGGTTTGTGCCAGGAACACGTTCAGATCAGGGGAGAAACAATGACTGTCTCCTTTGTAAGGTCCAAGACGGACCAAGATGGGTTGGGTGACTGCGTCATCATACGCAGGATTCCTGGGTCCTCCATATGTCCGGTAAAGTGTTTAGAGGATTACCTAGCACGAAGGGTGGCATCATGGGGGGGGACTTTGTTAAGACACGCGGACGCCACCCCACTGACGAAATTTCAGTTTCAGCGGGTGCTTGCGATGTCAATTGCCGCTGCGGGCTTGAACCCGGGCGATTTTGGGACCCATTCCTTTCGGATAGGGGCTGCTACGGAAGCTACAGCCAGGGGTCTTAATGTTGAACAAGTGAAACGAGTGGGGCGTTGGTCCTCCAATTGTTATAAAAGATACGTGCGGTTGCACATGTTGTGAAGCTGTAATTATGTACTCTGTACTCACGCTTCTTGTTTTTGTTTGGTTTCAGTTACGCAAGCCTACGAGGCGGGGCGGACTACGCAGTCGACCCTACACCGGGCCAGCGGTCAGACATTACCGGCTGTGAAAAAGGAGGTGTGGGTCGTGGGCCACTCATACGTGAGGCGTGCCGCAGACGTATTCAAAGCAGGTGACTTGGTTCACGTAGCTGGGGAATACGGGTACAGGATGTCCTTCTACGGAAAGGGCGGTCTCTGTATTGACCAGTTTCAAACATTCTTTGAGGGTTTGTTAGGGCGGACAAGGTCACCGCCGTCTATAGTTATAGTGCATGTTGGGGGCAATGATTTAGTCACCATCGGTAGACGACTACTCCTGGAGGCAATGCTTTCCACTGTAAGTTGGTTGGCAAGGAGAGTTCCGGGGTGTACGATTGCATGGTCCCATTTGATTCCACGAAAGGTGTGGCGGGGGGCTATCTCTATACCTGCTTTGAATCATTCCGTTAGAAAGCTTAACAATAAAGTGAGTAGGTTGTTCCGTTCCAGGACATTGCATTCTATTTCCCATGGCTGTATTAATGATGACAGGATGTATTCGGGGGATGGTGTGCATTTGTCTTGGGTGGGGAATGAGTTATTCTTAGGAGACTTCTTAGCATGGTTAAAATCTTTGAAACATGACCTTTAGGTAGGAGTTTTGTGGGGAGTCCGGATAGCCGGTCAACTATCCGGCCTTGTGGCGGTAAGGTCATGATCGGTGAGCACTAATTGGAAGATCCCTATGAGTGGGCGTCACCCAACACGGATGGGAGCGCTCGGGGGAGGTGGCCTTTGGCCCCTCAACGGGGAGGCGGTCCCTTCTAAGGATGGGTCGCCGAAAGAAGAGGAAAGGCGGTCAAGGCCCCTTCCTGTGTAGGAGGGGGTACAGCCCCCTCCTGGGGAATTTCCCGGGGCCAGTGACATCTGCGACGGCAGATGCGGTAAGTTGTGTGGGGTTGGGGGGAGGTCTACGATACCTTCTAGATACCTCACACGAGTTCGAACGACCTTTAAATGGCGTCGAGTTGATAAGTGCCCCCGTCAAGACAAGGGAAATTGTAGTAGTTGCACGTGAGTACGCCTCAGTGCGGTCGCCCCTCCCAAGTGGGGGGGGTATGTCTGGTTAGGGATCTTGACACCGGTTACGACCTTGCCGTTGGCCCTTAAACGTTAGGATGTACAATTTCAATATTTCAAGTAAATGTTTTGTAGGATGTTAGATCGGCTAGGAGAACCTCTGTATTAGAGAATCTGTTAAAGTTAGCCAAACATCGCAATGTGGTATGAAATTGTACATTAATGTTTAACTGTTTTAATTTTTTGTTTTAATAAATACGGCCGGGAGGGTCACTCCCTCCCACTTCCAAAAACTTCAAGAACTGTTTCCGGTTTCCCTCATTTGGGGATTGTGTTGAGAGGGGGTGGCGGGTATCTCAGCCATATGGAAAGGGGCGACCACTCGGTCCCCCCGAACGTATGGCAGAGTGCCTCGATCCCCCCGGGAAGCCATTTTGGGCGGGAGGCGCGTCTCGGCTGGTATGCCCGAAGCGGCGTAGCCGGGGCGCGCTTTTTCCCGCCCTTGAGTGGGCTGGCCTAGACACGGACGCCGCCGGCCACGCCCTCGGGGCAGGCAGGGGCGGGTTTACGCCCGCCCTGAAGATGGATAAAAGGAGACGCAAGACCAGAAGACATCCTCTTGTTCCTGTGCTCTGAAGCTGCACCTCCTCGCTGCACGTGAGCTCGAGACGGAACGAAGAGCCAATTTTGACCCACCCACCAGCCCCTGAGGACAGCTAGTTTGTTTTTAATAAAGTTGATCAGTTATTCTATTTCGTTTTCAGGTTTTGGTGTTATGTTGATATTTAGTGTGTAATAAAGATTGGTGTAATTTTCAGGTTGTGTGATTAAAGAATTTCGGATTTAAGGTCCATTTAGTACAGGTTTTTCGGTCATAGTGGCCAATGTAGTTTCATTTAAGTTAGCATTTGTCGTATTTATTTCGGTCAGGCGGTAGGCGGTAAGGTCATGATCGGTGAGCACTAATTGGAAGATCCCTATGAGTGGGCGTCACCCAACACGGATGGGAGCGCTCGGGGGAGGTGGCCTTTGGCCCCTCAACGGGGAGGCGGTCCCTTCTAAGGATGGGTCGCCGAAAGAAGAGGAAAGGCGGTCAAGGCCCCTTCCTGTGTAGGAGGGGGTACAGCCCCCTCCTGGGGAATTTCCCGGGGCCAGTGACATCTGCGACGGCAGATGCGGTAAGTTGTGTGGGGTTGGGGGGAGGTCTACGATACCTTCTAGATACCTCACACGAGTTCGAACGACCTTTAAATGGCGTCGAGTTGATAAGTGCCCCCGTCAAGACAAGGGAAATTGTAGTAGTTGCACGTGAGTACGCCTCAGTGCGGTCGCCCCTCCCAAGTGGGGGGGGTATGTCTGGTTAGGGATCTTGACACCGGTTACGACCTTGCCGTTGGCCCTTAAACGTTAGGATGTACAATTTCAATATTTCAAGTAAATGTTTTGTAGGATGTTAGATCGGCTAGGAGAACCTCTGTATTAGAGAATCTGTTAAAGTTAGCCAAACATCGCAATGTGGTATGAAATTGTACATTAATGTTTAACTGTTTTAATTTTTTGTTTTAATAAATACGGCCGGGAGGGTCACTCCCTCCCACTTCCAAAAACTTCAAGAACTGTTTCCGGTTTCCCTCATTTGGGGATTGTGTTGAGAGGGGGTGGCGGGTATCTCAGCCATATGGACAGTGCCTGCACTTCTCGTACAATTGCACAGAAAGGCGCAGTATATCACCCTGGAGGTGCCCCCTCTCCCAGCACCGAGAGGTAAAAAAAAAAAAACTCTGAACTGGAACACGCGGCCCTGGTCTCTCTCTCTCTGTGTGTGGGGCTCTGTGTGTGTGTGTGTGGCGTTCTGTGTGTGTGGGGCTCTGTGTGTGTGTGGGGCTCTCTGTGTGTGTGTGGCTCGCTGTGTGTGTGTATGTGGCTCGCTGTGTGTGTGGGGCTCTGTGTGTGTGGGTGGGGCTGTGTGTGTGTGTGGGGGGCTCTGTGTGTGTGTGTGTGTGTGGCTTTGTGTGTGTGGCTCTGTGTCCACCAATACTCTCGACTACTCTTCAATGTTCACCTATTGCCATTGTAAATGACAATACCATTTATTTATGTTTAAAAAAAAAAAAAATGTCCTGCGCAATGCCAATAGCTCTAACTTTAATAATGCCGAGACCATTGCATTGTAAATGCTTGTTTAGGAACGTAATGATTCTGGCTCTTCGCCACGATTCGGGAGGCACATCCCCATTCTGAATCTTACGGAACATCTCCAACATAACCGGTGTGAGCTGTGATTGAAAACACTTATAAAATTCCCCCGGCAAGAAATCGGGACCAACAGCCTTACTAGAAGGAGAGAATTTATAGCTAGCCAGATTTCCTCCATTCTGATATCTGCACCTAGCAAATCACTCTCCTCTGAGGATAATGCATCAACCTCAATTTCACTAAGATATTCTTGAATTTTCACCTGTACTGCCTCGTTATCCCTAATATCCTCATTACAGAGTTTTGGGTAGAATTTTTGGAATGCTAAAGCAATAGCACCTTCTTCAGAAACTAGACCTACACCCGGATCAAGGATATTTTTTATACGCATTACAGACTCTCTTTCTCTCGTTCTAGCGGCTAGCAAGTGTCCCGCTCTTTCGCTATTCTCGAACATCTTGGACCTCCATGCTACGAATTTACTTGCTGCCTTAGCCTGTGATACTTCTATTTGGCTAATATATTCTGTGTTTGAGCAAAATCACTATCTTCAGTCTGAGATAAAGCCCGGGCTAAGTTTAACTCCGCCTTCTCTAGATCTCCGTATAGTTTCAAAAGTTTTGCTTTCTCTTTTTTCTGGGTTTCCCATCCATAGCGGGTAGTCTCGCCCCTTATCCCAGCCTTGAGTGTGTCCCAGACATTTTGTATACCAGTGCTGCCCATATTTTCTTCTAAAAATCTTATAATCCATACCGCCATGGTTTCTATATACAAGTTGTCTCTGAGCAGACCACGATTAAACGTCCACAAATCTGGTTTATCACCACTTGATTGTACATTAATCTCTTTTTTTTTTTGTTTTTTATTTATTTATTTATTTTTTGTTCTTTGGATTCCTTTTTTTAAATTTTTTTTTTTATTGCTTTTAGGTTGCAAACGAACACAGATTAGATTGATTCCAATTTACATGGATAAGAAATACAAAAAAAGAAAGAGAAACACACCAGCAAGAAAAAACAAATATAAGTTAAACAAATGAATAATTTAAGTCATTTCCTCCTGAATCCATTGTTGTATCGGAGCCCAGATTTTCATACCTAATTGTTTCTTCTTTCTTCCTTTAGTTGCATATATAGCTGATTCAAGATTAAATTTTGCTAGTAAACGGGCCCTCCACATGGAAAACGATGGTGGTTCTGGATTAATCCATTCCTGAGTGATACATGCCCGAAATTCTGACACCATAATAAAAATCAAATGTTGTTGTTCTCTTTCTGAAGTGTCTATTGATAGTCCAAATAAAATCAGTTCTGGTGTAAGACTTATTGTTCTCCCTGTGATTTTTTCAGTAAAAAGTTGGATTTGTGAAATAATACCATTTAACTTGGAACAGGAAAAAAACATATGTATTGCATCTGCTCCAATCTGCGTACAACGATTGCAGATTATACCAACAGTAGCCCCCCATTTCATGATTTTAGCTGGTGTATGATAAAGATCAAACATGGCCATATAATGCTGAGTTCGTGATCGTCCTGTAATCAGAATAGTATTAGCAATCTTGATTGATTCTTTTAACATCACATCATTTACACCCAATTTCTCCTCCCATCTATGTTGGATCGCAGAGAGGTCGTCTGGTAGTAAAGTTATAAGAAGGTTAGTGGAGAAGTGTGGCTCAGGGGTTAGAGGCGGCAGACCCGGAAGCTGAGATCGGCCCTGGACCAGGGTTCAATTCCCCGCCTCTGCGGGTCTTGGGCTCAAAAATTCCACGGACTCGATAATTCTCGCTCCGGTGCCTTCTCGACTCATGGGTTCACACTCTGCGACTCTGGCCAATAGCTTGCTTAATCTTCACAACGGCCCCTTGCGGCGGGATGCCTGGCTTTCACCTTGTGGATACCCTGCCGGGGTTATCTCACAGGAGAATACCAGGACGGGTTCCCTAAGCAAGCGCCGGGAAACCCTCTGTGGGTAGATGTGCGCTATATAAGCTCAAATACATTTACATACATTTACATATAAAAATAACCTATTTTTCTTTTAACGAACAGACTTTCTATCATCAGAATCATTTTTAACCCACGACGATCATTAAGCGACAACGAGTTTAGAAAACTAAATATCTGTAGGTATTTAAAGTAATCATGAGGAAGGATTCTAAATTTCTGTTGTAATTCAGAGAAGGTAAATATAGTGTTAGAGTTGGGCGAATATAGATCACTCAGATAATATATACCACTATAATTCCATCTTTTCATCACCGCATCTCTGAATATGGGAGGAAAACAGTGTGGAGAGTTTAAGGGAGTATATCTTGTAATCTTTGGAATCCCCACCAATTTTTTAATAATTCTCCAAACCTTATAAGCTGCTGAGATAATCTTAAATTTTGTTTTTTTGTAGTAGCTTGGTTCTATTATTCTTAGAAATTGGTTATTAGCTTCTAAACCTAGAGCTAATTCATATATCGATGGGGAATGTGCATATGATATGGGAGTTTTTTTGCCCACAATTAAGGGAGATATAACTGGAAGTACTGTAGCCAGATAATAGAATAAGAAGTATGGAGCAGCCCATCCACCTCTATCCCTTGGTAATACCATTTTTTTATAAGCTCTTCTAATACCTTTATAACCCCATAGGAATCTTACTGTCATTCTTTCAAGTTGTTTAAAGAATTCAAGCAGGAATTCCAGTGGAATTGTTCTGAATAAATATATAAATTTTGGCAAAATCAGCATTTTTAGCACATTGTTCCTGCCATGTAGTGATAAATGCAGATAATCTATTCTCTCCAAGGTTGAATTGGCCTTCCCCAGAATCGGGACAAAATTAAGGTTAGGAATCTTTGATATAGGAGTGGTTAATTTAATTCCCAGATATGTAGCTTCAGCGACTATATTATTAAGAAGCGGAGGATTTTGACCCAAAAATATTATTTGTGTTTTTGATAAATTTAGTTTGTATCCTGAAAAGGAACCAAAATTTGTTGCCAATGCTTCGATTCTGGGGAAGCCCTCCCAATATCACTGGTGAGTACTACTAGATCATCTGCATAGGCAAGGGCTCTATACTTGATACCACCAACTTCCACCGGAACAATGTGTTCATCTTGGTTTAATTGATTAAGGAAAATATCAATGTAGATAGCGAAAAGGAGAGGGGAGGATGGGCATCCTTGGCGTGTTCCATGTTGAATAGGAAATGAAGCTGATTTCGTAGCCCCAACTTTTACCAATGAGATTGAATTTTTATACAAAGCTTTAAAAGAAGTTACAATCCCTGGACCAAAACCCTTTATAATTAGTAACTCCCAAAGATAGGGCCAAGCCACCCTATCGAATGCTTTTTCGGCATCCAATAGGGTGATCCCGATTGATGTTTTGGTACCCTCAGCCCAGTCCATGATAGCAATAACTCTCCGTACATGATCTGCTGTATCCCTATTTGGGATAAACCCATGTTGCCATCGGGATACGATTGTTGCTATTATTTTTGACAAACGTGTTGCTAATATTTTTGAATATATCTTGCTGTCTGTATTTATCAGGGATATTGGTCTATATGATGCGGGGTTTAACGGATCCTTATCTTTTTTAAGAAATGTCATTATTAAAGATTGGGCCCAGGACTCCGGTGGAAAACCTCTCTGTGCCTCGAGAAAAGTAATGAGTATGTCTTGTTTTATGATATTTCTAAAAACCCTATAGAATTCCAATGGGATACCATCAGGTCCCGTTGCTTTTCCTATTGCTAACAATGTTAATGCATTTTCGATTTCTTCCCAGGAAATTACTGTTTCTAGAGCTATTTTTTGGTCGTTAGACAGGGATGGTAGGGCATTAGTTCTAGAAAAATTCATACATTGTTGTGACGAATAACAGTCATCATTATATTGATATAATTTTTGATAAAATTGCCGAAAAATTTCAAGGATCGACTCAGGATTATTATGTGTCTGTCCTGTTTCATCTTTAATTGAATCTATTGTATTAAATACTTCTTTTTGTCTAGTTCTTTTAGCCAGGATTTTCCCTGCATTTTCAACCATCTCGTATAATTAAGATCTACAGGTTGCTATTTTTCCCGCCAGGTTAGAGGCAAAAGATTCATACAGAGCAGCTTTATGAATCGCTAGGTTCGTTTCAATATCTAATGTTGATTGTTTTTGTATTATGGCAGTTGATAAAAAAAATTTCCCAAAATAAGACATTCTTATAGCCTTGATCAACCCTTTCTCGTATAATTTTTTGTTTTTTAATGACGTACAATAGTGACTCCCCTCTAATCCCGGCCTTAAAAGCATCCCATGTATTCTGAACCGAGGCCGTTCCTCTATTAATGTCAAGAAATTCTTTTATCCATTTTGTCATCAAATCTAAATACTCGGGGTCAACTAAAAGTTTTCTATCAAATGTCCAGGTCCTAACATGAGAGCTTGATAAATTAGTTTTAATTTCGATTACTATTGGATTGTGATCCGAAATTATACGCGGATAGAGATCAAATTTAATATCACAAAGAAGTAGCTTCTTAATAAAAAAGCAATCAAGACGTACAGATTTTTTATGGGGAAAAGAAAAAAATGTAAACCCGGGTGTTGAAAGATTTTTTTCATGAGCAACATCAAATAAACCGTGATCCATTATCAGAGAATGTAGAGCTTTAAATGATTTTTTTTTTTGCCCCTTGATAATCTAAAATATTGCGTACGTTCTTATTAAGGTCTACATGGAGATTGAGATCACTGCATAATATTAATGATGGAGCCCAGTTAGCTAATTCTAAATTTAGAAAGTTCAATATGCTTGGATCATCTAGATTTGGGGCATATACAGAACAAATAGTCCAAATTTTACTATCAATTTTTAACTCCACTATTGCCCATCTCCCATATTGATCAGCCTTATTACGAATAGGGGTCCCCAGACCTTTTCTGACTAGGATTGCCACTCCTTTAGTCGTTGTACCTTGTGAGGTACAAACTATCAGTTGCATCCCCAAGTCTTCATACATTTTTCTATCATTCCACATAATATGTGACTCTTGTATACATAAAATATCCAGTTTCATGGTCTGTATAATCTGTGCAGCAACTCCCCTCTTTTTTCTATTATTTATCCCACATATGTTCCAAGAGCAAATTCGTAATTTTCCCATTTTAATAAAAAAAAATGTTTCCATTCCCCCTACCAAGCATAATCTATAAATGATATTTGTGAAAGCATATATTACGCAATTCATCTTGTATCTCCCTATATGTCTCAGACCTTTAGAGAAATTTAAGGAGCAGAAAAAAGCAAAGAGAAAGAAAGATTTCAATATATACATCTTTAGGTAGTTTCTAGTTCTGTTTGCAACCCTTTTTTTTCCCCTGACCACCCTGACCACCCAGAGTTCAACATGAGCCCACCCACCCGCATTCCCACCCCCGAACTATCAGGGCAAAGGGACGGAATAGTCCCTCTCATTGATGATGTGATAGGCACTTCGAGGCTCTCGGCCCGTGGCTCCACATCATATTTAGTGTTCCACAAAAAAATCACAACAAAATCACACCAAACCCAGCATCCAAACACTGTGTTACCGCCATAGGATATACCACTTTTATAGTATCATTAAAAGAGCTCATTCTGCAAAAAAAAAGAGATTTGATGCCGGTTAAGCAAAGCAAAGCAAAGAAAAAAAAAAAGAACATAAGTACAAATACCTACAGAGAAATCAGAGACTTGATTTTATCTCCTAAGCAAAATATAGAAAAGGGTATTGTACTTATATAATATACTAAATCTTTTTGAATCTGTTTGGAACACATTAAAGCCTTAACTTAAAGATCCGCTACTACTTGCATTAGAACCCTTTTTTTTCCTTCACTTCACAGCGATAGTAATAACTCTTTAGCAGCCCCCTCTGAGGTTAGGAAATAGGTGCGCTCCTTATGGATTATTTTAAGTTTGTACATTAATCTCAAGTAAAAGCGGATTGTGATCCGACATCACTCTCAGATATCTAGTAATATTAGATTTCTAAGCAAGAGCTGAAGAAATAAGAAAATAATCTAATCTAGAACATATTTTATGAGGTGCAGAGAAGTAAGTGAATCCAGTATCCCTAGGTTTAAAAAATGCCCAAGCATCAATCAAACCATGAAGTTCCATCATATGCCGTAAAGCCCTATAAACCTTTGGTTTTCGACCCCCATATGCTATCCCCGGTTGATTCATCCATCCACAATCAATGTTTATATTGAGATCCCCGCAGACTATCAATGGAGCAGGCCACCCTGCCAGTTCGAGATTCAGCCATTTATATATTTCTGGATCATCAAGTTCTGGGCCATATATTGAACATAAAGTCAGATCTTTATACAGAAATTTATCATGTACAATGACCCACCGACCATAACAATCCGCTGCTGATCGGACAATATTAACCCTTCCCCGTATTGCCAGAATGGCAACTCCTTTAGTCTTTGCATCTAATTTAGTCCAGGATACTAACTGTAAACCCTCAAACTCCATAAGTTTACACCGACTGGCTTCAATATGCGTTTCTTGAAGGCAAATATTATCTGCCCGCAGGAAACGAAGATCTTCTCTAATCCGACGACGATTATTGGGGTCATGGGGCCCACAAATATTAATAGATGCTACTCGGATATTGGCCAAACCACTAAAGAAGCATTTCTAAAACCAAACCAGCCAGTATTCTGTATCAAATAAAAACAACTCTTTTCTCAAAGTCAGACCTTCCCTCCCCATGCAGCACCTCCCCCCCAATCCCTCAAACCCCCCACCCCTCCTGCCCACCCCACCCACAAAACAGTCAAAAAGGGTCCTCGGACCCGTATGATGCCTCCCGCTTCCCAAATGCCCGTGGTCATTCCCTGTCCACAATGCCTCAAACCAAGAGAGCGAAAAGAATACAGAAAATAAAGTCATTGAGGATCAGCAGAAAAGATATGAAAAGACAGATATATACAGCCACTCAGAAATAAGAGTGGTACAAGCCACTAAGAAATTAATTCAAGGTCCTTTACACTTAAAGACTATTACGCATCTGGGAGTTCATTCAAGTAATCTTCAGCTTGTATTTCAGAAGAGAAGACCTGTGTCTTGCCATGATAGAGAACTTTTAACCGTGCGGGGTTCATCAAGTAAACCTTGCATCCCTTCTTCTGGAAAGGTGTAATCAGCAAACGGAGTCGCCACCTCCGTTCCACTGTGGCGTGGCAAAAATCGGGACGCACAAAAAATGAATGTCCCTCTGCGGATATTTTAGCATCTGGGCGGGCTTTTTCAAAAATAGCTTGCCTCAAAAGAAAGTTGCAAAGGATATTAATATAGCCCGCGGTTTTGTTTCAGGGCCAGGATTTTTCTTTAACATAAACATAACAATTAAACTTTTGTCTTATGCGCATCGAGCTATGATTTAGATGACTTGCTGCTGAACTTTGTTCTAGGCTGCATGACTGCAATGTGGTCTTTTTAAATCGCTTTTTAAAATAATACTCTGGTTCTCTTGTGTGCACCGTATTTTATCTGTGCCTCTTACCTGCTCATCTGTTTCACTCTTGCCCTGCCAGCGCCCCGGTCCACCACGGGATTTCCCGTTTGTTGTGGAGGGAACCGGCAAACATTTCCTCCCCCTGTTCTGATTGGCGGAAACAGGGTCACGCGGAGTTTTACTCCGAGGCTCTTTTCCTTATTTAGGTTGGCTGGCTGGAATTCAGCCCGTTTTGTCTTATGCGCATCGAGCCATGATTTAGATGACTTGCTGCTGAACTTTGTTCTAGGCTGCATGACTGCAATGTGGTCTTTTTAAATCGCTTTTTAAAATAATACTCTGGTTCTCTTGTGTGCACCGTATTTTATCTGTGCCTCTTACCTGCTCATCTGTTTCACTCTTGCCCTGCCAGCGCCCCGGTCCACCACGGGATTTCCCGTTTGTTGTGGAGGGAACCGGCAAACATTTCCTCCCCCTGTTCTGATTGGCGGAAACAGGGTCACGCGGAGTTTTACTCCGAGGCTCCTTTCCATATTTAGGTTGGATGTCCGCCCGCGCTGAGGACGCGCCAGGGGCCAGGGAGGCTGTTCCAATTTTAATTACTCCTCAAGTAAGTCCTATTTATTCCTTCCCGGACTTAGCTGCACTTAAACCTCATAGACTACTCTGCCATCATAGGTTCCCCCCTGAGGCTTTTCTTGGGTTTCCCCACTGCAGTTGTTACATCGTAAACACCGGTCTCAAAATCCCTGATACTCTCAACCAGAGGCCCCCCACTAAGACGCAAAAGATGCCCTCTGTAATCTCCGAGGATGGCTTTCTTATTAATGCAAGATCACTAGTAAAGAACAACATTCATTTAGGGACTTTGTCTCTGCTAGGAAGCCGGCATGGGTCTTCATTACAGAAACATGGGCCTTAGATTCTGCTGGTCCTGAGCTTGTGAATGCCATCCCAGAGGGCTATGCGCTAGCCAGGATGGACAGAGTTGGTCGTAGGGGAGGAGGACTGGGTATTCTGTACAAGGTTTCTTCCATCTGCCGTATTAAACCTGTCATCCCCCTCAGATCCCTTTCAGGCCATTTACTTCTCTCTAAATTCCTCTTCCTCAGTCTCTTTCTCGGGTCTCTTGATCTACAGGCCTCCGGGCCCAAGGCCTGGCTTCAGCGATAATCTGCTGAAAATTTTAGAGCCGTATTTTGACAGACCCCACCTGACTGTTTTGGGAGATTTGAATTTCCACTTGGAAAATTTAGGTTCCAGTGACACTTCTTCCTTGGTGGACTCCCTGGCCTCATGTGGCCTGTTGCAACTGGTGGACAGCCCTACCCATCTAGCTGGCCACACACTGGATGTTTTTTTTCTAATGACCCTAGATTACAACAGGTCCCCCCATTCCCCTTGCATGGTCACATCATATGGCTGTTCCTCTTGAATTAAAATTCCATTCCACCTTGTGACCCCAGAAAAAAGGAACTGAAACGGAACTATAGGAGGATTAAGAATGACACACTGGCCCCTTTCACAACTAACTCTAGGTTATCCCCCTTAGGGAATGTCAACGCCGCTGCTCTCGATTTCTCCAACTCTATTGCAAGAGCAGTGGACCTCCTGGCCCCAGCTTTACATTGATATTCGCCCAGAAAGAGACCCTCGGCCCCCTGGTTCTCAGAAACACTCAGGCTCCTAAGACAGGGCTGTAGGAAACAGGAGAGGCTCTGGCGAACTCGTTTTGACCCTAGGGAGAAGGAAAAACATAAACTTCTCCTTAGAGAGTATAAAGCGAAGGTAATTAAAGAAAAGAAGGCCCACTTTTCTTACCTTACGGCTTTCCTTAATTCCCCAAGGGAACTGTTTAAGATTGTAGATTCCCTCTGCACTTTGCAAACACCTGACCCCATAGTGGGCTCCCAAGAGTTGTATGATAAGATCTCCATGTTTTTTCACACAAAAATAGCTGACATTCACGCTACTCTTAAACTTCTGAAGGGCCGCCTGGTTTCTCCTTCCCCTCTGGCCCCGCTCCCTATAGAATGCCGGGCAAAGGAACCCCATATTAGCCTGCTAAATTTTCCCCTTCTCACCTCTCAGCAGCTGGACTTGCTGTTGGACAAAATTAAATCCGGATCCCCTTTGGACCCCTGTCCCCTTAAGATCTTGAAGGACTGGAGGGAGGTCCTGCTCCGCCACTTCTTAGAGGTAATGAACCGTGCAATCACTGAAGGCATCTTTCCTTCTTCTTGGAAAATGGCTGTGGTAAAGCCTCTGCTGAAAAAGTCTACTCTAGATCCTGAGATACTAAAGAACTTCCGCCCAATATCGCTGTTGCCGGCCCCAGCAAAGATGCTTGAGACACATCTTAATCAACATCTGACTGCTTTCCTACATACCTTGTGCCTGCTGGATCCTTCTCAACATGGTTTTCGAAGGTTCCATAGCACCGAGTCAGCTCTTACGGTGGTCGTAAATAACATCCGCTCGAAGGTCGACAGAGGCCAGACTACTCTTCTGGTCCTGCTCGACTTGACAACATCTTTCGACACTCTGTCCCCATCTACTCTGGTAACTCGCTTCAGGGAGATAGGGGTGGAGGGCCCAGTGCTGAGCCTCCTGACCTCCTTTCTTAACCAGAGGGAGCAGAAGGTTAAGTTGGGAGAGTACCTGTCTCCCGCTAAACCTGTGCAGTGTGGGGTTTCGCAGGGGTCGGCCTTGAGTCCCACACTTTTTAACATTTATGTGGCCCCACTTGCCAGGTTAGTAAGATCCTTCGGGTTGGAGGTGTTGTCATATGCTGACGACACCCAAATTATGGTTTCTCTCTCTCACTCGGTGACTACCTCCGCCCGTAACTTCAGGTACTTCATGGAGGCAGTTTCACAGTGGATGATTTTGAATTCACTGAAGTTAAACGTAGAGAAAACCGAGGTCCTAGTCTTCGGAGGAGATCAGGACATCTGGTCAAGCGACTGGTGGCCTCCATCCCTGGGAGCCTGCCCACTGCCCTCGAAATTCGCCCGGAATCTGGGCGTGCTGATTGACACCTCGCTCGCTATGGACCGGCAGGTTAACAGAACTGTCTCCACTTGCTGTGGTGTGATCAGGATCTTGAGGAAAATAACTCACTATCTTTCCCTTGAAGCTCGAAAGCAGATCGTGGTTGCCCTGGTTTCATCAAGATTAGACTACGGCAATGAGCTCTATTCAGGCATCAATAAGGGCCTGATACAGCGCTTGCAGATTGTCCAAAACGCGGCAGCTAGATTTGTTCTTTATGTCCCCAATCTCTCCTCTGCCACAGTAGCTAGGAAGAGCTTGCACTGGCTTCCGATTCAGGCTAGGATCTCTTTTAAGATCCTGTGCCTTGTCCATGGGGCCTTGCTTGGAGCAAGCTCAGAAGGCATAAGATCCCTGCTGGTCCCCTATGCTCCCAGCAGAACCCTTCGCTCCTCCAGCAAGAACCTCCTGTCTGTCCCCCGGGTTTTTAGAGCCAGGTAGGGAGGGAGGGCTTTTTCTTCTTTGGCCCTGAAGTTGTGGAACACCCTCCCCCCGGAACTAAAAGCGCAACCATCTGTCATGCTCTTTAGGAAAGCACTAAAAACTTGGTTCTTTGCAGAGGCCTATCTGTAATCTGGTACTCGGCTCATATGATATGTTACATCATTTGTTAAGCGCCTTGATGCCCTTCGGGCTAAGTTGCGCGTTATAAGATTGCCTTCATTCATTCATTCAACTGTTGAAGTTGTAGCTTCAGTTCTGCCTACACACATCAGCGCCAAGACGCCATGGCAATCGAGCACTTTATAAACTCCTATCCTATCCTATCCTAAAAGGGAACCAATGCACTCTTTGGATCTCTGATTCCCAACACCAATGCGAAAGTTCCGGAAATGCAGCTTTAAACAATTTCACAACAAATCCTCAAATATCTTGCCCCTCGGCCTGTTCTTCAATTCCTAATAATCATAAGTTATTCCTACGAAGCCGATTTTCAGAATCTTCTAGCTTCCACATAAGGTCTGTGAGCCTTTCATCATTGGCAGTAGTTTTGGTTTCTGCATTCTGTAGTCCAGCCTCGAGCCCCACGATCCGTTCTTCGAGGGCAGCTGTCCTAGCGATAACCTCAGAACAAGCCTTCGTGTTCTTCCGAATGGCCCCTTGTATTTTCATAGTGGCCAGCTGGGCCCTCTTATGTTCCTGCCGCGCCTCACTTTGGATGGATTTCAGCATGGCATAGATCAAGGTATTAGAGGGAGATGAATCTATCTCCACTCTGGAGGCCCTTACTTGTTCCTCCTGTGTACTCAACCCCACTTCTCCTGCGAGGCTAGTAGTAGCATGTGCATAGTCCCATTGAAGATTATTGCCTGCCTCAGATCCGTCGCTATCAGATACCCTTAGACCTTGTTTGGGCGTTCTCCTTACTTTTGTATGACGAGGGGTCGCCTTTTTTAAAGTATCAGCAGTGTTGAGTGGGCTTCCGCTCTCTTCGCCCGACGTATTATCTTCATTAGCAGAATCTACAGTTGACTCAGAGTCCTCCGCTAAAGAAAAGAAGCTATCGCCATCCTGGGCATCAAGAACGTTGCCCCCACCAGATCCTAAATCTGATTTCTCTCTAGAGGGGTTTGAAAAAATAAATGTGACACTCTGGTCTGTCTCCAAGTTCTGCAAAGAATTCTCGGTAGTGGGTTTGGCCCCTTCACTCCCACCAGTCTCAATATCCACAATCATTGGGGGCTCAGAAGTAGCAATGCAGGGAACAGCGTTCTTAACCTCGCCTTATTCCTCAGGGCTTTCAATATCCACCGTGTCTTTAACTGTGTCTTTTACACCTTCTACGAATTTCACTGGCTTCTTGCCTCCTATTCCTGTGGGCGCCATTTGTGAATTTTGGGGGAGATTTTTCATCACAGACACCTTCCCAGAAAACATTCCGGGGACCGTTACTGCCTTCACACGCCCCGGGCCCACCGCAGGTAATGCCAGATTCCCAGGACCCCTATTCTTACTCTCCTCACCCGTGTTGGAAGGGGGCTATGTTTGTTTTTTCCAAAGGCTTCCCCTTTAACATGTCCTTCTTGACACTCACCGCCACTGTTCTGAGCGCCGTATTCTCCGTCTTTTCAGTTTTCCCCTTTTTCTCTTTCCGGTGTACGCATTCCCTTCCCTGAAACGGAAGGTGAGTCCTCTGCAGCTTTTACGGGAACATTCCCTTTCTTGCGGGGCGGCATTCGATCTCCCAGGCTGCCGGACGCAGCTGTTTCTCGCTGTCGGCTCTCCGCAGACCACACCCTCCAAGCCCACAGGTGAGCTTAGCTCCGGAGGGCGGTTACGGCAAGCCGCGCCGCCCGCAACTAGAGCTACTGTTCTTGTCGATCCGTGAACATTGGTCTTTTTCTGCTCCCCACTCAAGCACCGGGAAAGGGTCCTAAAAGTCTCTGATCCCCTTTTTACAAAACACGCTCCTCTTCGCTCTCAGGAGTCATCCATTCCACCAGTGCCGGACAGGGAATGACGCTCACTCGGGTCAGGCGGCCGCCATCTTGCCACCCCAGGGTGAGAGCTTCCAAGGAATGTAACAATCTTAACTGCCCATTCTGGCCTATGAGAACAGGTAGCCCTCAATAGTGAAAAACGAAAATGGCTGTAATTCACTATTAGGACATGCTACACACATCAGAGCATGTCCTACCTTATACTTACAATGCACCCTGCCCTTGGGTCTACCATAGGGGTGTCTAATATGAAGCAAAAGGAAGGTTTAGGGACTGGCAAGGGGGTGCCCTTGGCCAATATGCCAATCATGGAATAACCAATTAGTACATCAATTTAACATAGGGAGCACTTGCACTGTGGTACTGATTAGCAGTGGCACAGGGCCCAAAACATAAATCTAGCAAAAACATATCAAAACAGAGGCGGCAATCCGTCAAAAATGGAAGGGAGACTAACGCCAATGATGTCAGGTCTAACAACTACCCTCTGATAAAGCCTTACTGCTCGTCCACACTACCACAAATAGAGAGGAAAGTGCTATTTACTTTTACCTCTGCCTACCTTTGGGGTTTCACTGGACTTTGTGCACACTATACCTCATTTTGGTGTAGTATATACAGAGCCAGCTTCCTACATTGATGGATCAGTGGTGGGATATACAACTTACATTTGGTGGACTGACTTGGTCAAAACCTGATCACACAACAGAACGCCTAAATTACCCTTAGAAATTATGATTTTTGAATTGACAAATTTTCTAAATTACTAAAAGTCTTATTAGGGCCTTCGTTAAGTCCCTTTAGAATTTTCGAAAAATAAAAACTCACTTTAGTTAGGGATAAGAGGGGTTAGAAGTTTTCTTTTACAATGCCTCTTTACAAGAACCCAGCTGTTATTGAAGACAACAACAAAAACATAGAAAATCAGGTTGAGGAGTTCGACCTCACCCCCTATCTCCACTTAGAATAGGGGGTTAAGGTCTCTATGTAAACTTAAAAGTATTAACATGGGGTCCCATCCCTCCAAACAAAAGCTCCAGGAGCTGTTGGCAAGGTATGCTAAGGACCATCCCTCTGACAATGGTGAAGACCTCTCAGAGGAATAAGTAGATGGAGGGGATAAGAAGAACTTCCAACCCCTCCCCCACTTCATAGGGAGAGAAGGGCTCCAGTGCCCCTTAATCCAAGAATGCAACTCACAGCACCTAGATCCCACACAGGTGGATCAGGTGCTTCTGATGACATTGAGTATAGCCACAATGAGGAGGCCAACCATTTAGTAAGGTTGACAAAAAGATTGGATCTGGAGACCAGACTCCTGGCTGTAGAAAAAGAGAGAGCGGAGATGGACCTAGCACCCATCAATGGTGGCAGCAACTTAAATAATAAGGATAAAGAGCAATCTTATGATCCTGAAATCCCCAAAGGGATGGTCCCTAAATTTGAGGAGGGAGATAATATCACAAAATGATTCACAGCCTTTGAGAGGTCCTGTGAAATGAAAAAAAGTGAAGAAGTCACATTGAGGAGCACTCCTTTGGGAACTGTTCACTGGTAACTGCTGGGACAGACTCCTGGGCCTTACAGGGGCAGATGCTGGGTCTTATGACTTTATGAAGATTACTCCGATTGAGGGCTTTTGACTCACAACTGAGGAATATAGAATTAGATTCAGGGGGCTCACACACCCCAAGACCAATCCTGGATTGACTCAATTTACTACTCCGTTAAGACACTAGATGGATGGTTAACTGACAATAATATGCATAATTTCAATGGACTTTACAATTTGTTTATGAAGGAACATATTTTGAGTAATTGCACTAATGAAGAGTTACATCAACATTTCACAAACCTTGGTCTAATTTCTCCCCAAGAATTGGGAAAGAAGGCAGAACACTGGGTCAAGACTAGGGTAACAAAAACAGCCACTGGGAGTGACCAAAACAAAAGGGTTACAAAACCTCCCCAAGGGAAAGGAGGTGAGAATCCCAAAGACAAAAAGCCAGAGTCTTCAGTGCCATAAACACCCTGCTCAGGGAGTCGGTCCCAAAACTCTTCCCAGTAGGGAAGAACTTTGATTCCCTAAAGTTCTGGTGTTTCAACTGTAAGAAGTTGGGACACTTAATTGGAGATGCTACTTGTTCTAGCAAGAAACCCCCTAGTTTTTCTCCAGTTACTACTGGTATAGCTAATCTCCTGATGGGATAAACAGTGTGCCCAGAGCAAATCAGGGTTCACACTGAAGCAGTTCTAGTCACTGAGGGTGAAGTTGAGTTTGCCACTTTAGCTGTGTGGCCACCCAACTTAAAGAATTATGTACAATACCCTGGATCAATGGGACTAGAATAGAGGCCCTGGGGGATACAGGTGCCAGTGTCACTATGGTGAGAGCCACACTGGTTTCCACAGAGCAATACCTGATTGGGAAATCTTACCCCGTCACCAATGCTGACAGTGTTACCACTAACCATGCCATGGCTATGGTGACATTAGACTGGGGGAGGGGGTTACTGGCCTGAAACAGGTAGTGGTCTCTCCAAAGTGTCCAGCTGCCTGTCTGCTTGGAAATGACCTGGAGACCTCAGCATGGGCTGAGGTAGAATTGAAAACCCATGTAGCAATTTTGGACATCCCTAAGATTGTGTGTCAAGACTAGAGCACAGAGACGAAAATAAGGTGAAAAAGGGTTATAGCCTGAAAGAATGGCCCAACCTTACAAGAGGAAAGGTAAGAATACTTGGAAACCAGCTTCTGAACAGCCAAAGACTCTGAACCCCTCTCCTCAGGGAGAGGACTTGGAAACCCCACAGGGATCTGATCCCATGGAACTTGACCCTTACCAGGTTGCGCTCTAGGGCCCAGGGGGACAACCAGGGAAGAGCTGCGCCTTGGACAGAAGACTTTCCAACTCTTGAGAGCCTGAGGCAGCAGGCTGCTGCACAGGAAACGGGAGATGAAAGTGGTACTGACAGAGCCTATTGGGAGGAGGGACTAGTGTATACTGAGGCGAGAGACCCCAACCCTGGAACCACTAGGCGAGTGGTAGTGCTTCGAATGTACAGGGAGTTCTTACTCACTTTGGCTCATAACCTCCCCCTAGCTGGGCATCTGGGCCAAACCAAAACTTGGTAAAGGCTAGTTAGCCACTTTTACTGGTTCCAGAAGTCTCAGAAGGTAAAGGAATTTGTCAGCTCCTGTATCACCTGTCAAGCCATGTGGCAAAACAGGGGAACACTCAAAGGCCCCCTTAATTCCACTACCAGTGGTTGGGGTTCCCTTTGAAATGGTAGGTATGGACATAGTGGGTCCACTTGAACCTCCCACAGCATCAGGAAACAAATTCAAACTGGTGTTGGTGAAGCATGCCACCAGGTATCCTTAGGCAATTCCCCTTAGGACTACTACAGCTTCTGGAGTAGCCAAGGCCGTCATTGGTGTCTTTACCAGGATAGGGTTTCCTAAGGAGGTGGTTTCAGACAGAGTGTCAAACTTCATGTCTGCTTACCTAAAACATATGTGGAAAGAGTGTGGAGTGCAGTACAAGTTTACTACACCCAATGGTCTTGTTGAAAGATTTAACAAGACATTGAAGGGCATGATTATGGTGCTCCTTGAAAACCTCAAAAGGAGATGGGATGTCCTCTTACCATGCTTGCTTTTTGCCTACAGAGAGGTGCCTCAGAAGGGAGTAGGTTTTCCCCCCTTTGAACTTCTGTTTGGGTATCTTATTAGGGAACCACTCTGTCTTGTTAAAGAGGGTTGGGAGAAGCCTCTCCAAGAACCCAAACAAGATATTGTGGACTATGTACTAGGCCTAGGGTGCAGAATGGCAGAGTACATGGAAAAAGCGTCCAAAAATCTTGAGGCCAGCCACAAGCTCCAGTACCACTGGTATGACTAAAAAGCTGCACTGGTGGAATTCCAACCAGGGCAAAAGGTGTGGGGTTGGAGCCTGTGGCACCAAGGGCTCGCCAGGACAAATGGAGTGGCCCATACCCCAGCTTATAGAAGAAAAGGTCACCTACTTGATTGACCTGGGCACAAGCAGGAGCCTCAAAAGAGTGATCCATGTGAACCGCATTAAGCTTTTCCATGACAGGGCTGACATCACCATGCTGATGGTGACTGATGAGGATCAGGAGACAGAGAGAGAACCTCTCCTTGACCTCTCTAACAGCCCCAAAGATGAGTCAGTGGACAGCATCAGCCTGACTGCAAGCAGGTCTTGCAGCAGTATGCTAAGCTCTTTCCTTGACCCGTGGTCAGACACACTGTCACCTTTCATAAATAAGATCTATCGACAGTCTGATCAAGTTAAGGAGCGCATCAGAGCTGAAGTCAGCAAGATGCTGGAGTTAGGGGTTATTGAACCCTCAGAGAGCTCCTGGGCCAGCCCAGTGGCTCTAGTCCCCAAACCTTATTCACATGGTGGAAAGAGAGACATGAGGTTCTTTGTGGACTATAGAGGGCTCACTCTGTCACCAAGACAGATGGTCACCCTATCCCAAGAGCTGATGAGTTGATAGACAAATTGGGCGCAGCCACATTTCTAACTACCTTTGACTTACCTGCAGGGTACTGGCAGATTGCTATGGCACCAGGAGCAAAAGAAAACACAGCATTCTCCACCCCTGACGGGAATCATCAGTTTACTGTTATGCCTTTTGGTTTAAAGAATGCCCCTGCCACTATCCAAAGGTTGGTGAATAAAGCCCTTTCTGGATTGTTGGCCTTTAGTGCAGCATACCGAGATTATATTTTTATTTTTAGGTCCACCTGGAAGGATCACCTGATCCACCTGGGGAAGGTTTTAAAAGCTCTGTAAACTGCAGTCCTAACTACCAAGGCATCCAATTACTAGATAGGTAAGGGAACAGTGGTGTACTTGGGCCACCTTGTTGGTGAAGGCCAAGTGCAACCCTTACAGGCCAGGATCCAGTCCATCCTGGACTGGGTCGCTCCAACAACCCAGACAAAAGTCAGGGCATTCCTTGACATGGCTGGGTACTACTGGACGGTTGTGAAGGGATATGGGTCCATTGTGACTCCCCCTCATAGAACTCACCTCCAAAAAGATGCCCAAAAAGGTAAACTGGACAGTTAGCTGTCAAAAGGCTTTTGACACCCTGAAAGAGGCAATGTGCTCATCACCCATTCCCAAAGCTCCAGACTATACCAAGCAGTTCATAGTGCAGACAGATGCCTCCCAGCTAGGGATTGAAGCAGTCCTATCCCAGACCAATGATGAAGGCCAAGACCAGCCTGTTGCTTTTACTCCCCAGGGAGCAGCGATGGAGTGCCATTGAGAGGGAGGCCTTTGCTGTGGTTTGGTCACTGAAGAAGCTGAGCCCATACTTTTTTAGTACTCACTTCCTTGTTCAAACTGACCACAGACCTCTCAAACGGCTAATGCAAGTGAAAGGTGAAAATGCTAAACTTTTGAGGTGATCCAGCTCCCTACAGGGAAAGGAATTTATAGTGGAAAATAGACCTGGGACTGCCCATGCCAATGCAGATGGATTTGCCAGGTTCTTCCACTTAGACAATGAAGACTCTCTAGAGAAAGGTTAGTCTTATCTTCTTTCGTTTGGGGGGAGGGGTTTGTTTAAGAAAGTGCCCTCTTTTTGTATGGTTCCCCCAACTTTTTGCCAAACAGTTCATGTACTTTGACTGGGTGTGCCCTGGGTTCCTGCCAACCAGGTACCCAGGGCCTATGTTCTTTCCCTAAAACTGCCTTAAGACAAAACCCAATTGGCACTCTTTGGCCACATGTCAGTCCCTTGTAAATGGTACCATAGGTACCAAGGGCACTGTGGCAAGGGCTTGTACCCTTTGTGTATAATCAGGGTAAATTGCAGTGGTGTGACCTTCATATAGTTGTGGTCCTTTGGGATGGGTAGCTTGTAAAATTGCATCTCTATCTCAATAATTGAAGAATCGGGCTATTATAGCTACCAGTGGTGCTCCAGGGTGGGGCGGGAGGTGGGACCCGCGCTCTATGGGCCCTCTCCACATTAAAAAACTCTGAGAGTCTTTTAGGGGCTAGGTTATTGACAATCCCAGTTCTCTAAAAACAGCTCGGGGGAGGGTCCTTTGGCCCTCTCTGGAAATCCCACTATTGTGTTTTTATCTAGGAACCTAAATCGATATTTCTATTTTATGCCCTTGTACGGTTGTAATCAATAATATCCATATAATGGCATAGGAATCATATCCATATTTAGTTGTAGCCCATGCAGTCACATTAAGCAAGGCTACTTCCCCGGACTCCTAGAAAGCACAACGAGTTCTCTAAACAAACCAAACCTCCAGCAACCTGGGAAATCCCCATTTGCTTTTGTTTTGATTTCGTCCTAGAACTCCTGTGAAGCACTGTAAGAACGGCCAGTTCTTAGTGACATCTTTATTGACGTCTTATGTCCAACCTTACGTCAAACCCGGCACCTTTCAGGTATAAATATACCAACGTTGCCTTAAGCAAAGACACGGTGGTGGCTTTGGAGCCGAGCAGCTATCTACTTGCCCGAGAGCCCAGCTGATGCGAGAGCCCATGGATGCTGCCCCTCTCTTTTGACGCACTGAGAGAGACGCTGTCTTTTCTCCTGCCGAGAAATCCAACTCCGGTGTTCTCAGCCGACTTCGCGGGCTGCTGGGATATCGAGTCCTGAAAGAGAGATACCAGACCTCCTGCATTCTATTACCCCGGTACGGAGCTGACTAAACCCTTAAAGAGAATTCTTGATTCAGATTCTTGGCAAAAAACCAACTTAACTTAAACTGCAACTTACTTACTCCTTCCCACGTATTAGGTTTAGGGCAGGTACACCGGGGTAGGCGTATTTAGAAGCACCAGTTGAGTACGTTAGTCAATGTATATATGTATGTATATATTTTATCCATTTTAAAGTATCTTATGGCTAAGAAACCATATCAATGCTTTTACAGTATTATTTCATAATACTCCTTTTACTGTACGCACTTTACATTATATTAAGTATTACAATCATGGCAATTCATTTCTCTTGCATGAGAAAGAAGACTCCTCAATAAATTACACCTTTCATTGAAAACACCTGTCTCTCTTTTCTCTGCACTCTGGTGAAACTAAGTACGCACGATTGACTGAGTGAAATAGCTGTCTATTGTTTTCACACGACTCTAGAGATACACTCTTATTCTGAGGGAGCAAAGTTGTCATGTTATATGGTTGTCAGAAGCTAATCCATTCTTGTCTATCCAGGGTGGTTAAACTCCTCCTCGTTTATTCGAGAAAGTTTCTAGTGACCTCTGAGCTAGCTGGCAAACCTTAAGTCTAATATAGTCAGTAGAGACCTAGTCGACCTCAGTCCTACATCTACACTGCTGAATATATTATTCCAATGCGCAGAGCCTATTGGGAATATAGGAACTACACTACATGGCACTCAACGTTTGGTAAGGCGATAAATCTAACGCAAGACGTTAGAGTAACTCAGTCGTGCTTTTTCACACAGACCCTTTTTCCCATAAATACTCCAAAAGACGTCTGGAGTGGGTAAGAGGTTAAAATCCGCCGGAACTTAGTAGGAAGAGATTCCTATGTATAGTTTTTGGTTTAGTCAACGTTGAAGGATACAGTGTTCCAAAATATTGTGCACCTAATATTTGTTTCCTTGAAACTTGATCTGCAACAAAAACCTTTCTGCCAGTAAAATGGGGGAAAGTGAAGACGAAAGGGAGGCAGCTAGAATAGCAGCTCGACTCCTAGAGGAGGACATGAGTCTCCTACAGAATGACCCGAATGCTATACTCATTCCGGTCAACATAAGAAAAACTATAACTCTGAAACTTATAGAAAACGGACTGACATCACGAGGTGGTACAGTCATATTCGTGGTAGAGGCCTATGAATATCGGCAGACAGTGGTATTCTATTCATGGATAAACTTTCCAGCAACAAACGCTGTAACACACGAATTCCATTATTACAAAATAGAGGAACCTCCGGATGTATACACTCCTTTCGAGGAGGTTGAAATCCCATTAAAATACCAAGAGCACCTGCTCTGGTTTAAAGGCGCCCTAAAACATAATAATCACATCACCAGGCTCGGTCCACTAGGTAGACCAAGAGCAACGTGGCCGGTTCTAGCCAGCTACACACCACATCCAGACATCGAAAAAATGTCAGACCGGGAACTTTTAGCCCAGCTAAAAGTACTAATTAAAATACATAGACAATTAGTCCAATATGTAACGCGGACTTCAAAAGTCCAACCAGCTATTAACATTCATCAGGGAAACACAAACAAAATTACACCACAGAACATACAATCATGTCTTGGTAAAACACCCGCAAAACGGGAACAAATTCCATTCTGGCTAGCACAAAAGATAACTCAAATAGAGGCAGTATTTCCGGATACTACCCCTAGTGAGAAACACAGAATTCTAACTATCTGCCTTCCAATGGGGATCGCACCACATGTGGAGGATTGTGACACTTGGGGCACAGTCTTTGCTTCCATTTACACAAAAACACATGGTGTTCCGTCCATGGCGGTAATACCAGATGTACTAAGACAGATTCAAAATGAATACGGTCCAGAACCTGCTTTAACTCTGGGTATGAAATTACTGAAAGACTTCAAGCAGGTCTCTGCTATATTATTAGCCAACATAAAAGGAGAAGCAGCATCTGTGGCGAACCGCCAGAAATTGAAAGAAACAGATATAGCAGACCAACCAATTGAACTTGCCAGAATGATAGAAAAATCCTATGAAGAACTAGGTAGAGATAGTTTGGGTGGGAAA
Source organism: Lissotriton vulgaris (assembly GCF_964263255.1). Taxonomy (NCBI): domain Eukaryota; kingdom Metazoa; phylum Chordata; class Amphibia; order Caudata; family Salamandridae; genus Lissotriton; species Lissotriton vulgaris. The sequence goes on from NC_141695.1 coordinate 317,150,424, forward strand.
CCGGTAAAACACCAACTAACTGAAAATCCTGAAAAGATATTTATTAAAAATAATCTAAACACTCCAAAAAAGAGCTGGGATGGAAATAAACAATCCACTCCCAAAGAAAAAAGATTCCAGTCCAGAGGAAGGTCTCCTCGGTGGAGAGAAAGATCTCCGGACCAAGGACATAAGTCTCCCCAGAGGGAGCCCTCTGAGAAAAGATACAACCTTAGAAATAGGGATAATTTGAAAAAGCCTGATAGATATCAAGATATTGATACACGTCCCTCTCGATCTTTTCAGACTTCCTCGCAGAAATCGGATACAAGAGGACGGTCAGAACACAGGGAAGAGCACGTCAAGTCCAAAGACAAGGAACCTGCTCAAAGTAAAAAATTACAATTTCCAAGAAAGAAGGTAGCCAGTATTAAAATAATAAAAACATACCGAGGATACTGAGGACACAGCTGAAAAACGGAGAGTGGGCCCAGACAATGCTAGACAGCGCAGCAGAAGTGACAATAGCTCGCAAGATCCTGATGAATCATCTGGAGACAGTGAACACGAATGAATACATTCAGGTGGAAACTGCAGATACCAGAGTTAGTAAACCTCATAAAATATACGAAATAACATTGCGTATAGAGGGAGATAAGACTAGGAAAGTAAGGGGTCTGTTTTGGGATAACCTTTCAAAAGGCTATGACATCCTATTAGCTGAGAAAGACTAGCCACCAGAGTTTGTCAGGGAGTGCCCTCATGGCGAAGAAATGATTATGCCTGCCTTCTCAAATCATATTCCAATTCATAGAAAATACACATATGCAAGAAAATGGGCAGTAGCCCAAGCTCCTGCATTATATAAAAATCATGTAGGATGGGATGAGGACTCCCCTCCTCACAAAATCCAGTTAAAATGTCAACCCACTGCACAAAGGCAGTACCCAATTAAGCAAGAAGCTAAAAAAACAAGGCAGGGAGATCTTAGATCAGCTTGAATACCAAGGGGTGATCGAAACATGCACCTCTCAAATGAACAATCCTTTGCATCCTGTCTCCAAGCCAGACGATTCATATAGTCTAGTCTTGGACTACAGACACCTTAACTCATGTTGCAAGACATTTGCAGTACAAAACTCACACAGTGCAGCACTAATGAATAACATCGTTCGCAAAAAATACAAAACAACATTAGACATCTCTAATGGATTCTTTTGTCAAAACATTGCACCTGAAAGCAGGTATTTAACCGCTTTCTCAATAATGGGGTCACAGAAAAATTTCTGTCGACTCCCACAGGGATTCAAGAATAGCCCAGGATTATTCTCAGCAAGGGTAACAGAGTTACTACAAATATATGATGATGAGGCATTATCTTATGTCGATGACATCTATCTCACAGATGATGACCTGGATACTCACTTGAAAAGAGTGAACACCATAATACTTGGGTTCACAGCAGAGGGTTATAAATTCAACTTTAAAAAGTCACGAATTGCCCACCTAACTGTCCTGTTTTTAGGATATGAATTATCAAGTGAAGGCAAAAGCCTAGCAGACAATTTCTTAGAGAAGTGCGCTGTACTCCAAGCACCAAAAACGCTGAAGAACTTACAATCAATACTAGGTTTCCTGAATTTCGGAAGAACTTACATTCGAAATTATGCAGAGGGGGTTAAACCTCTCTATGAATTAATAAAACCTGATTTTAAACCAATCAATTGGACTCAGAAACACACAGAAATTTTGAGATCATTGCAAACAGACATGTTAGCTAAAACAAAATTACAAACTCGCAACAACACACGCAACCTTGTAATCCGAGTCATCCCAGGAAGATGCGGATTCACGTACCTGACCTCTAATGAGGGAGAAACGGTACCAATAGCTTACAAATCACATTTGTACACACAAGCTGAAAAAACATTAATTCTTACAGAACATATTGTAAATGCGGTTCAAACTGCTGTAGCAAAAGAAAGAGCCCAAGCCCAAGGCAAAAGAATACCTGTTTATACAGCAGAATCAGCCCTCGAGGCGTTATTAAGCCCAGTTAATCTAAAAACGGTGGCATTAGTGTGGTAAATTTAAATTACCTATACTTAATTTATGCGGTAAAGTTCAATAAGAATAACTCAGTCAAAAATAAGAGGCAGAGTCCGTGGCATCTGAGTTTATGAAGGTTTTATTCCTTAAAAAGGAATTGGTTCGAACCAGGTATCATGTTCCATCACCACAAGGGTTCAGGAAGGGAATGGACATGGACATGTACAATGCTTTATTAACAGATATCATATATATAGTCAATGCATATAGTGGTGATGAATGCAGAAGGCGTAACAGCTGAGAGAAACGAGATAAGAACACATGTGCGTAACAGAAGGCGTGCATGAGGGCGTACACGGAGGTGTGTGCTAGACAACGTCATATGAAACGTATCACAGGTGGGTGGATCCATAGAAGAATCCTGCAGTGTCAGCAGAAATACATGGCAGAGATGCGCGCGCAGCAGCATGACGTGTGATTGACGTGGAACTGGAGGGTGAAGGGGACTTGACATTTAGCCCTACATGAGGAGACAGAAGTCTGGGGTGTCAGAACAACCTAATCCCAAATCATATCTAATATCTTGTGTTTGAGGAACTGTATTATCTAGAAGGAAAGGTCTCTCGGGCAGAGGCTATTTTATACTGACTGCTAGTGCGTGCATATGCGACTACGTGTCTACGTGTAAAGCAAGGGGGCCATGGGCCTACCATGGTAACAGGAGCTATGAATTACTTGCACGGAGACAGGAAGGCCGGGCCCTTTGCTTTGCAGCTGGGGAGATGTTTTCCTAAATCACTAGACAGGAATGTATTTTCGAGGAGCGGAGCAGATAACTTGAAGGCTGAATACAGTCTTGGCAGGCAAGCAGGTCGAGCCAGGCACCGCTCGCCGCACAGGGAGTAAGGCAAGGGTCAGGAAGCAGCAGACTGCAGCTTTCAGGGACAGAAGGCAGAAAGGGCTCGATGACAGGAATCAGGGCCTAACTCACCAGAGCCAAGAAAACATGAAAGTGCACCATGTAAAGACGGTGGCAAGGCATACTTAGGAACTGAATATCCGACCCATTCATGGTGGATCTGAAAGAGGACATGTTAACGTTGGACGCAAATGTATTTGCGTCTTCATAGCTGGTTGTGGAGGGAACATACATGTACTTGAAGCACGTACATGGAGCCGTTGGGGTCTACGTTAGGGGACACAATTGACCATAAAAATTCATATTACCTCATTCCCTCCTTGTCCCCTACGGACCCTTCATGATATATCAATCCTCATTAATCTATCAATCTGTTCATGTAACATCATTTGCTCTTCTTTCTTCTTACGGTGTTTTGAACGTGGACTTGAATGAGGAATACATGATGTGGCGCACAAGCCGCAAATCGCTGGCCCACATTGTAGACATAGACAACAACTGAACACGATGAGAAGGGCTATTCCGAGGAAGGATAGGACCTTCCATCCCCAGGCTGATAGTACACTCCAGAACCAACCGGACCAAGTCCAGGTGCCTGGATTCTGGTGTATCTGACTTGCAATCTTGTGAAGACGAGTTATGGCTCTATATACTGATGGCGCGTTTTCTGGAATGAAAACACAGCAGCTCGATCCGATGACTCTACAAGCTCCGCCCCTATCGGCCAGGATGACGTCAAGGACAAGACGATTTTGAAGAACAACAATCCGCATAGCAGACTGCTCCTCCGTTAAGTTGCCTAGGGCGGAAGTAGTTTCATTCACTACTGCTTAGAGGGTTCTAGTTAATTTACGTATCAGTTTACTATTAAAGACAGCACCTAAGTAGGGAAAGAAACCTTTATTGAAGTCTGTGTATTGCTCCCATGCCGTTTCAGTGTAGTCGACAATCGGGAGGTCTCTCTTGGGTCTGACGTGTACTAGATGGGAGTCCCTATGATAATCAGGAGGGGCTAGGAAAACAGGTGGCAGAAGGAATGCAATGTAACAGGTGCCATCCCAATCTAGAGGTAAGCGTATATATGCGGTATGACCACAAATGAAGTAGGAATGACGGGAATCTTTAAATGTAGACTTGCCTTTATCACTGAATTCGATCACAGTAGTACATTTACTATGACCCAGGTGTACTGAACCATTCTTTCTGACACATACGTCACCTTTGACTGGTAATACGGACATAGCGGGCAAGACTGGTTCGGTTTCGGATTAAACATTCAGAATCATGAGGTTAAGTGTAAAGTTACCTAATCCATATACCTCGTTTTCTAGATCAGTCCCTGTCCTTTTGGGAAGACCCTCCTTGTCAGGGAAACATACTCTATGCAGAACGGTGTTCAGATTTCCCCATACCCAGTTGCCCTGGTAAACTACAGAATTGGAATCGAGGGAATTAATTAAACTAAACCATGCACCACAGGAACCATTGTGTGTGAACGGGTACGGGAAGAGGGGCAGAACTCCCTTGTATTTCTGATAGGGAGGGAGCCGACCACATATCCAACAATTTGTAGCATTGCTGGTCTGATGGGAATGATGTAACATACTAATGAATGTATTGTTGCGCAGCGCAAGTCGGTAAGATAACTCATGCGGGGGCAGTTCACTGAAAGAGTGCTCGGCAGTGACATTTAAGGAGGAATGTGCACGCTTGAAAATAGGATAGTATATATGTAACAGTATACTTGCAGCAATAATCATAAGACTCAGAAAAAACATAATCAATAGTGTCACAATACAGTAACTACGAAGTGATTTACAATATTCACGTTTCTTGAGCTGTTTCTGTCTATCTCTCTCTCTATTGGGGTCTAGGGGATACATGTCAGAAACTCGTCTAACCGATTCACCTAGGGGAGGACTTAAACAATTAAACTGTCTGACTTGCTAGACCTCAATTTTAATTTATATTCTTGAGAAGAAGTTTTCTCGACCAGGGGGAGTTTCGAGTCAGTCTGTGGAGGAGGGCAGGGCTGGGAGTCTAGATCTGGCGGCAGTCCATGGTATTTTTTAATATGACTCGAGTGAAGCCAGCCCTTGCGGCCCTCGACTTTAATTGCAGTCCTTGTAGTCAATAGTACTAGCTTCGGCGCGTGCCAACGGGGCTCCAGCGGACTTCTCCTGTCAAAGTTCCTCACGAAGACGAGGTCCCCCGGAACAACCTCATGTGGCTTCACCTCGGTGTTGTCGGGAAAGGCTGCAGCAACCTGTGAACGACATGATTGTAGTGCAGACATCAAGGAAGCAAGGTAATCTGTCAGCATGTTACAGTCAACATCAGTAATTTTGCGAGGCAGAGGCGTCCCCCACATATTCGGTGGCCTACCAAAGACCACCTCATACGGGGATAGCCCTGTTCGTGAGTGTGCGACCATTCTCATGTAAAAGAGTGCAACTGGTAAAGCTACTATCCAGTCGACGCCTTTCTCTCTACAGATCTTGGCAAGACGAATTTTCAGAGTCTGATTATGACGTTCCACAAGACCTGCTGCCTCGGGATGTCGGACACAGTGGAATCTCCATCGATAGCCTAGCAGGAGTGATACCTGCTTCATAAGCTCGGACGAGAATGGCTAACCGTTATCTGAGTATACGATGCGGGGCAAACCATACCTGGGGAAGAATTCACGAACCAGCTGCTTGGCAGTGGTCGGAGCAGTGTTATCTGGGACTGGATATGCTTCTGTCCAACGGGAGAGTGCACATACAACTACGAGGACATATTTGAATCCTCGACAACGTTCCATCTGGATATAATCCATCTGGAGGACTTCAAAAGGGTGATCGGGAGGATGAAATCCACCTTGCTCTACGGGAATGCTTTTACCTGGGTTGAACTGACAACAGATCATGCAAGTACGCACTTTCTGTTTGGCTGCTGCTCGTAAATGTTTATTGAACCAGAGGTTTTGAATACTGTCTAACATGGCTTTTTCTCCTAAATGTGCACGACTGTGTACTGTGTTAATGATAACTTGAACCATAGAGTCGGGGAGAAACCATATAGATTTTCCCTTCGTCATCCATCCCTGTTCTGTCTGGATCCCTCCTAGTTCAATCCATTTCTTGATTTCGTCTGGTGTAGCATGTGTCTGTATGTCAATTACATCTAGGGCGGGATCCTTAACTGTCATGCAATGTGTCGGTGTCTGGACTATTGTCTTTGTCAGGTCAGTTGCGTGAGTCTGAGTCTGAGCTGTATGCTTAGCTGTTCGGTCTGCCAGGTCGTTACCCTGGGAAATTGTATCTGTGACCTTCGTATGTGCCTTGCACTTCATGATGGATATGGCTGTAGGCAGATGTATTGCGTCTAACAGAGCTTGAATGAGGGGACCGTGCTGAATTTTGGCCCCGTGAGAGGTCAAAAAACCTCTCTCTCTCCAGAGTACACTGAAGTCGTGTACGACTCCGAAAGCATAACGTGAATCTGTGTATATGTTAACTCTCTTGTTCTTTGCTCGAATACAGGCTTGAGTCAGAGCAATGAGCTCTGCTGCTTGAGCTGACAGGGTGTCAATATAATTTGTTTCTATGACTTCAGTTTCTGTTGTGACTGCGTAGGCGGCCACTAATTCTCCTGTACTTGTTCTCATGCATGAACCATCCACATAAAGTGTCAGGTCTGGATCTGGTAGTGCAGTGTCTGTCAAGTCTTGTCTGGGTTTCGTCGTAATGGTAATGACTTCAATACAATCATGTGCCAAAGGATCTGTCTCACTTAATGGCAGAAGTGTAGCAGGGTTCAATGTGTTACATCGTCTGATTTCTATGTGTGGCTGAAACAATGTCAATTCATAACCTGTCAGTCTTGCTATAGTCAAGTGCTGAGTCTGTGTTCGGTTTAAAAGAACTTCCACAGAGTGTGGAACTTGTACTGTCAATTGATGTCCTAACACTATGGAATCGCTTTGTCTGATTGCTAGAGCTGTCGCTGCTACAGATTTCAAGCACGCAGGCAGCGCCTGGGCTACTGGATCCAATGTACTAGAAAAATAAGCACACGGTTTGTGTGAACCTGCTTGATCCTGAGTGAGTACTGACAATGCAGTACCTTCACGTTCTGTGACAAAAAGTGTAAAAGGCTTGCTGTAACATGGTGTCGCTAAAACTGGTGCTTGACATAAGGCTTTCTTTAAGTCGTCAAAAGCTTGTGTATGTTCCTGAGTCCAAGGGAGGGCAGTCGATATCGCTGCCTCCTGGGTTGTCAACTGTATGAGTGGTTTCGCTAGAAATGCATACTGAGGGATCCATTGTCTACAGTAAGAAGTGAGGCCTATAAAGGCTCGTACCTCCTTTTGTGTCTTGGGTTGTGGCATGTTTTACAATTAACTGGATACGGTCAGGTGTTAGCTGTCTCCCCCCTTTGGACAGCAAGTGCCCAAGGTAAACCACTTGCTGAACACAGAATTGCAGCTTCGAAGGGGACACCTTGTGTCCCTTGTCAGCCAAGAAATGTAAAACCGTCAGTGATGCTTGCTCACATTCAGGTTCGTTGCAGGCGGTGATCAGTAGTTCATCGACATACTGTAACAGGGCAGTGTTGTCAGGCATGTGTATACTGTCTAGTTGTCTTTTCAGTGCTTGGCTATAGATGCTGGGGCTTTCTGTGAATCCTTGAGGTGCGCGTGCAAATTTGAAGCTTCGACCACTTAAACAGAATCCGAAAAGATATTGGCTTTCCGGATCAATTGGGACACTAAAGAAGGCGTTCTTCAGATCAATTACAGTAAAGAACGTTGCTTCGGAATCAATGGCAGTCAATAGAGACGAGATGTCTGGGACCACGGGATACTGTGGTACGATGCATTTATTTAGTTCTCGTAAATCGATCACTAATCGATAAACAGGGGGTGCATTTGGATCAGTACGTTTAAGAATTGGAATGATAGGGGAGTTACATAGATTCGAGTCGGTTTCTACAACCACTCCTTGTGCAATGAGCTCGTCAATGATTTTCAGCAAAGCCACTACAGCATCTGGGGGTAACTTGTATTGTCGGATTCGTGGTAGTACTACTCCTGGCCTGAGTGTGACTCGATATGGTGTAATGTGCATACAACCTACATCAGTGGGGCCCTGTGCCCATAAATGTGCAGGAACATTCTGTAATCTGGGATCAATATCTCTCAATACATAGTGACCCTTAAAGTCACGTAAGAACAGTCTTACTCCTTCCGGAGAACAGCAAATCACAGCTCCTAGAGCTTTCAGTGTCTTGATACCTAACAAGTTTTCTGGACATGATTTCGTTAATAACAAATCTGTGGTGCGAGACAACGGACCAACTAAAAGAGGTACTGGTTTCGATACTTCATTTACAATAGGTTTTCCTGAAAATCCAAGGGAAACATTCTGTGAGCCTGAGAGGGGTGCCCCTGGAACCTCGTCATGACTTATTGTTGTTCTGCTTGCCCCTGTATCAATCAAAAACTTTCTATCTTTTCCTAACACTTGGCTATGTACGTAAGGACCCTCTTGATCTACAGGAACCTCAATAAGAGGCAAGCCAACTTCCCTCTCTAGGCTGTTTCATGTGTATCGTTGATAATCGGGATAATCAGTTTGGGCATACTGGTACATCTGTTGCGTTGCATGTTGTGTTGCGGCAATCGGTTGTGGCTGTGGTACCGCTACGGTCTGTACTGTCTGTTGTGAAGCCTGCATAGGCTGGATATTCTGTGGTACTTGTTGTTGGACCTGGTCCTGTCTAGGTTGACGCGGTCTTTCTTTAGTTTTACCTGTAGCTATATTGTGTTTCAAAACTGCACAATCATTTATATAGTGACCTGGCTGTTTACAATAGTTGCATGTCCCTTTAACAGGAGCTGCTGAATTATTGGACTGTGTCATACCCTTTTTCTGACTGCCAGCTGGAACTGACTGGGCTACTAACATTTTCATTTTCGTGTCTTTCATGCGTCTTTGTTCGTGATCATGTTCTTCTCTAATTCTGTTCTGGTGGTACTGTAACATTTATAACATTTGGGAAGGCGTGTTTGCTTGCCATGTGCTCTCGACTTTCAGAACACGATTCTTGACTTGGGGCAGAGAATTCTCGACTAACTTGGATACAAAAAGGTGTGGATAAGACTCGCTACTTGCTTTCAGGCCACTATTAATAATAAAACATTTCTCAAATCGGGAATAAAAATCACTAGTGTCTTCATCGGGTTTCTGTTTGCAGGCTGAGATTGCATCCCAGTCCTCCTTTTTCGTTGCTAATAAACGTGGCAATACTTGTACTAACAATCCTGGTAATGCTTTAGTTTTGTCCCCAAGCCCTAGGCCTGGGGTTCTAGTATTCTCTTCGTTCTCTAATGCAGCCCAATCAATCTTTTGCTCTCCCACCTCCCATTCTTTTTCTTTGAGTTTCTCGTAAATACCGGCAGGCAATAATACTTTCAATATTTTCATGATGTCGGGATAGGTATAATCACCCATGAGTAACATGTCTTTTATTTCACGGTGGAAACCTGCAGGGTCTTTATCGTGACTGGGCACTAATTTCTTCATTTCCAATAGTTCCAGTTTAGTTATGGGCGTGTACACAAACACACGTCTAAATGTATTATCATCATTCCTGACTGGGTGCACTTCTCGTAAGGGATTCTGTCTGTCTATGTAATACATTTTTCTTTCTACGGGTGGAGCTGGAACGAACTGTGGATTCAGGAAAGCACTATATCTGTGCCGATGTTCTAGAATTACCTTAATTAAGTCGGTACCTAGGCCTCTCCATTTATTCATGAGTAGTTCTATTAATATATCAGGTAGGGGACCTGGATCAGAATGTTGGCTTTTATACAATATAAGGAGATGTTGTATCATGTACATACCAGCTAGTCGCTGTTCGTCTGGGGAAAGATTCAAAAAGGTCTGCGCTAATGCGTCATCACTATATTTATCAGAATTGTCAGCCCATTGTACTGCTGACCTGGCTAATTCTTGTTCATCCATGGAATCGAGTACATGGTACCCCATTCGTTCTTGAAGTATTTTATCGGTAGCCTGAAATAGATGTTCAGGAGTCTTCGGATTTAACATAGCGGAGTGAAAAAGTCTCTTACTTTCTGGACGTATCGGTTTATTAAAGGATCTACCCCTTCCTACATATGCTATCGTTCCTCTATCTTCTGTCTCTGTCTCTGGCTCATCCTCTGAGGATTTATTTGCATCTGATTCTGCTTCCCTTTCAGCTTTCGCTTTTGCATGGAATACTACTACTTCTTTACGAATTTTTCTGTACATGCTTTCTATACAACTTTGTCTATCATGTTTTCCGTCTGAAATATTCTGACTCCATGCAGTTAGTACCTTCATCTCTTCTTCATTTACACCAGGCCGGTCTCGTTCTCTTATGAAACAGTTTATGAAAAATCTTAATAGTAGGCTCTGAATGTCTACTTTCTGATGCGCCATGGCCTCCTGAATACATTCCGGACCCTCCCCCGTCTGAACAAAATGATATATCCTGTCTAGATTAGCTTTTATTCCTGGAAACAGAACTAAAAAGTCTGCAGCACGTCTTATACGTATTGAGGCTAATAACATGCAACCATCTTTGCCTGGTATGGGGTCATATCTACAGTATGTGATAAGTTCTTTCGCCTTTTCATTGCTAATCGGTCTCGGAGTACGTTGCATTGCTATTTCTTTAGTATTTAATCGATGTACTGGTGGCGGGGTCTGGAAACCTCCTGATGCACCTCCTGAAGCGGAGGCTTGAGCATGATCTGTCGGTAGGGCCGTGTCAGGCCCAAAAGGATTAAGCAGATTAATAGGGTTAATGGGGTTTGCAGGAAGTGGTGGAGGAGTGTCCTGTCGTTGGGGATGACGATCAGCGGGTGGTATGCGTGCAGGCGGAACATTGATATATTCGGGAGCTACATCGTCTAAATAAGAAGAAAGAAAAAAATCTTTTGTGGTCTTGTGACGTAATTTAGTCGGAACCAATGGAGGGGGCTGATCTTTCGGTACTTCCGGGGTCGCCTTGGGCAGGCCCTCGGCCAGGACTGGATACAATCCTGTCATAATAGCATTACTACGTCTATCGTGTTGTTCTATCCTAACTCGTTCTCCTTCTTCTAGTAGTTCTTTTTCTTTGGCTTTTTCAGAATCCTCCTTACTTCTCTCTGCTTTTCTGAGTGCTTTCTCTGTCCGTCTGTGCGATTCTTTACGCCATAATTCAATGGCATCTTTCTGTGACTGTCTGGCTTTCTTTTTCCATAACGCTTCTTCTACTCTCATGATGCACTCGGCATCCCATGTCCCTGTAGCGGGCCATCTCTGATTCTCTGCTAAATCTTTGGTGTAGTCCACCCACAAGTCGAAAAATAATACAGCATCTAAGCCATGTTTGTGGTACATAAAATACCCGGGAGTGTCCCTGGGTGGGATGGGAACAGCTTCCTCGAGTATTCCTTTTCTAGTTCCTATCTGTTTTAGTTTGGAAAACAGCGGCATGTTGAGCCGTGATACTGGTACTTGATACTTACTCGTATTTGGACACCACTAATACAATAAACACAGTAATGAAAATCAAACAATCACTCATACCACGACATTAAAACACATTTAAACATTTTGAAAACGAACAATAATAACTAGAATAAAACTAGCTACCTGCATACTGGATATACTGCTAAACAGTACAGATACACCGCTAAACAGTGCAGACCGGGTCTGCGTACCCAAACCCGTCTTGACCGGACACAAACTAATGCACCCGTCTAGATGCGTCCCCAGCAACGGTACTCACCGGGAAGCACGGAACGGAAGGCCTCGGAAACTCGACACTGGACTGGACCGGACTGGACTCGACTCGATTCGTGACGTAGGTACTTCGGAACTTCGGAACTGGTGGGCCTCTGAATACCTCGGACCTTGCTCTCTCAGCTAGGCTCTGGTCGGGATCCTCCGCATTCCTCACCGCCTCGTCTGGGTGTCGATCGCAGCCTCAGTCACCTCCGTTGGCCTGAGGGAGATACAGGAAATCCTGCGGGTACGCGTAGTTGTCCGTCCGGCTGGGGCAGGGGACTAGGCCTGCAATGCACCGCCGGCGCGTAAGGTGGGGGAGGGGTCCCTATTCGGGCGCCAATTATGTGGTAAATTTAAATTACCTATACTTAATTTATGCGGTAAAGTTCAATAAGAATAACTCAGTCAAAAATAAGAGGCAGAGTCCGTGGCATCTGAGTTTATGAAAGTTTTATTCCTTAAAAAGGAATTGGTTCGAACCAGGTATCATGTTCCATCACCACAAGGGTTCAGGAAGGGAATGGACATGGACATGTACAATGCTTTATTAACAGATATCATATATATAGTCAATGCATATAGTGGTGATATATGCAGAAGGCGTAACAGCTGAGAGAAACGAGATAAGAACACATGTGCGTAACAGAAGGCGTGCATGAGGGCGTACACGGAGGTGTGTGCTAGACAACGTCATATGAAACGTATCACAGGTGGGTGGATCCATAGAAGAATCCTGCAGTGTCAGCAGAAATACATGGCAGAGATGCGCGCGCAGCAGCATGACGTGTGATTGACGTGGAACTGGAGGGTGAAGGGGACTTGACATTTAGCCCTACATGAGGAGACAGAAGTCTGGGGTGTCAGAACAACCTAATCCCAAATCATATCTAATATCTTGTGTTTGAGGAACTGTATTATCTAGAAGGAAAGGTCTCTCGGGCAGAGGCTATTTTATACTGACTGCTAGTGCGTGCATATGCGACTACGTGTCTACGTGTAAAGCAAGGGGGCCATGGGCCTACCATGGTAACAGGAGCTATGAATTACTTGCACGGAGACAGGAAGGCCGGGCCCTTTGCTTTGCAGCTCGGGAGATGTTTTCCTAAATCACTAGACAGGAATGTATTTTCGAGGAGCGGAGCAGATAACTTGAAGGCTGAATACAGTCTTGGCAGGCAAGCAGGTCGAGCCAGGCACCGCTCGCCGCACAGGGAGTAAGGCAAGGGTCAGGAAGCAGCAGACTGCAGCTTTCAGGGACAGAAGGCAGAAAGGGCTCGATGACAGGAATCAGGGCCTAACTCACCAGAGCCAAGAAAACATGAAAGTGCACCATGTAAAGACGGTGGCAAGGCATACTTAGGAACTGAATATCCGACCCATTCATGGTGGATCTGAAAGAGGACATGTTAACGTTGGACGCAAATGTATTTGCGTCTTCATAGCTGGTTGTGGAGGGAACATACATGTACTTGAAGCACGTACATGGAGCCGTTGGGGTCTACGTTAGGGGACACAATTGACCATAAAAATTCATATTACCTCATTAGATCCAAAATGGATACAGTGGGAAAATTCTCTTGCTGCAGAAGACGTGAAATACTATTTGGACCCAAACATGAAAAAACTGGAAGATCTAAAATATGAAGAAGAATATCCTCTGTCAATCGAAATTCTGCCTCTCCAACAGTACTCTTGTGTAATCTATATGGACAGATTTGCACAACATTACGATGTGGATAATACATCCTACAATGCAGCGTGCGCGATTGTTAAAGGTCGCTGGCGCTGTGGTAAATTCAGACCAAAAATAACAAAAACTGAATCACTGAGAAACTGTTTGGCTCCCCGAGCTGAAATCAGATCTTTAAAGATGGCGCTTGAAAATGCCGATCGTGAATTCCCAACACTAATAGTGTGCGATTCACATTTCTGCGTCAAATCTTACAATAATCACTTGCAGAACTGGGTTCAAAACGATTACAAAGATGACACAGGTGCCACAATAAAGCATAAGAAGCTTTGGGAACAGGTAGTTCTTTTGCAGAAAGAACTACGAAAGACTCACGTGATACATACACTGAGTCATCAACGTGATGGCGTTCACGTTGCAGGGAATTCATTGGCTAATACAGCCACAGCGGAAGCAGCTCAACCGGCTTCCGTAGCCACAAAAAAGCGTTCAGAAAAATACATAGACAGGGAAACCATGCTGGCGGTAAAAACGTCTTCAAAAGGCTACTGTGCAGCACTACCCGTGAACTATCCACTCAATTATACATACATAATTGATGCAAACTCCGTTCCTTTTGCTCAAATCCCTGGAGTGGGGGGATAGAGTAATTCCAAACACAAACAGGAGAATCTTCTTAATAGCGGACGCACACATGGGATTGGGTCTAAGGCACCAAGAGATCAAGGAATCTCTGAAAGAATTACAATCAGAATACTGGTGGCCGGGGATGAGCCTGCAACATTACAAATTTGCAAAAAGCTGTCCAAACTGCAACAGAGATCGCAGTAGCGAACCAACCGGAGTATTGCCATGGCCCTTCTTGTAGTTAGCATAAGGCTATCTATACGTAAAATCCAGCGTCCCATTAATTTCTTTTTAAGACTGGATTCACTTAAAAATACAGACACCAGCGCTCGACTGACGCCAGAACTGTTATAACAGATTTGCGAGTCTTTATCGGCACATACGCAATTGGCATGCTACATTCTGACCAGGGTCCTGCTTTTAGCTCTCGAGCTTATAAGGAGGCCATGACCAGCATGGGCATTGCATTGCGGTACTCTTGTCCCTTCCATCCTGAGGGAAATGGGATTGTGGAAAGAAAAAACTGGGACATAAAGCAATCTATAACGGCGAGGTTATTAGGTTCGGGTGATGGGTGGGTCCAACATTTAACAAGTGTCCAACGTAGTCTTAATAATCTGCCAAGAAATTCTCTAAAAGGTTTCAGTCCGTACGAACTATTGTTCGGTACTAGAATGCATATTCAGGACTTAGATAGTCAGACTTCAGTGGTAGAAAAAAAATGCTTTGATATCAAAGATCGTTTGGCTGTTTTACAGGACTTAAATGAAACAAGAAAGGCCCTGAGCAACATAAAGTTAAAACAGCAGCCAACAGCCACTGAAGATAAACCACCTGTCCCAGCAAGGCCTGTCTGGATTCCAAAGATTGGGGATCTGGTCAGAGAGAAGATCACGGTGAAGAAGGAATTTGGGCCTTCTTACAGAAAAGCAGTACCTGTCTTAGCTATCAGCGGAACAAGATCAGTTGTACTACCGCCCCTTGCTGGTTAAAAGGAGAACCGAGTTGTATCCATCGACCTGGTAAAACCACAATCATGTGGCCAATAATAAGTAGTAGGTCCAGTGGACTCCCAAGAAATAGCAGAATACCAAAATTTGCTACAATCCAAGAGGTTCAAACTGAGAGACTAATCACATTTGATAAACCTGCAGTGAATAAAAAAGGACTATGCAACAATTCCATGGAACTTGTGCCTCTTGAAACCCAAATTGCAACAGTTCGTCAAGAAACACCTGTCTACAACGATGTAGCCTCAGACTATGCTAATGAAAGAAAAAATGAAAAAGCAAAGGAAAATTCGGAAGCAATTCCAACAATTGACAGAACTGCATCTGGCTACTTCATCAATTTCGATAACTTTTCTGAAGATCCAAGCGAACCTGAAGAAACACCAACAACAAAAACTTTCAAAGACAAAGTAACTAAACTCTTTCATCAACTCAAAGAAACCTATCTGATTTCTCCATGGATTGAATTTTGGATTGTGTTAGGTGCAGTGCTTAATTTGTAAAATATGAAGTGCAGGTGCTCAAATGTTGATCGGGCCACACCTACTTTTTTCCAGCTCCACCCACTTCCTCCACTGGCTCCACACATTTTCTCTATTAGCTCCACCCACATCCGCAACTGGCACCGCTAAAAGTCAGATGTAATACCCAATCTGAATTTCAGCAAGGGACGCTTCCTCATGGTAAGGTTTTGATCACACTAGAGGAGTATTTTTCTACGGAGCAAAATAGAGTACATTTTCACCATAACCTTGGCCTACAAATTAGAATCATCGCTCATAGGTGTTGAACAATCACAGACCTATAACGCCCTGTTTGGGAGCATAATGTAGCGGATGCTATAATAAATGGTGAGGAATCAGCTCAAAACTAATGATTTAGACAATCTCGATGCACAAATGGGTTCAATGTCTAATATTTATATGTTTCTAATCTCTTGTCTTCATTGCTTGATTTTACTAACTAGAATGTGTCATTCATAGTTGTTGAGATGTCACTCATAATGACACTGCATTGACTAAAATTATGAAAATGGCACTTATAGCAATCTGAAACCTTGGCAGCTATGCGGCGGGTATCAGTGTCACTGGGCGAATGGTGCACTGCACTGCAACGAGAGCAGAAGGACTTCACTACCTGGCAAATGAAACTCTTCACTGTTAGCCCTGCTGCCAAGAGAAGAACACTTCCTTCCAGGCCTGGCTGTTCCCCATTTACTCATCCAGCCTCAGCCTGCGAGGGAACCAAGCTGCTTCCTGCACCAGAGACTGTATCCTGCTACCAGTGTCTATACCTGCTGTTAAAGGCCCCCTACCTGGGTTAAAGGCCCAACTCAAAGGCCTATAAGGGATAGAGGGCAAATCTTTATTAAGTGGTATTGATAATACACAGAAGGTAAATAAAGCTGTTAGTATGTTGCCCAATGGTAATAGGATATTCTTAAACTGGAGCTAAAGGTGTTCCAAGGCAGTGCATGCAGGGATCTCAATCAGTCGGTCTATGGTATGGGCCCCAGGCATGCTTAGGTAAATGCAGAGAACTAATTATTCGTCTGTGGCCAGCCTGTGGCTGTCGGTTGATGCCAAACTACACTCACCTGCCAAAGCCTCCAAGACCATGCCATTCTACAGAAACCTGAAGAAATGCCTCCAAGTGGGTCCATGCAAATGAGGAAAACCTTTTTTCTGAGTGCACCCTCTCTACACGACCGCAAGGAGACATCAGCGCAGGGCAAAGAAGCAGGCAGGGGCCACACTGTGTGCCTCATATGAGTTGGTGCACTGACTGTGGCCACCCCTTGAAAGGGGAGAAAAGGAGGTACCGTGAATGCTCAGACATACCCTATCCAGGCAGGTGCAGTAACAACAGGCCATGTTGCCATTGCATTGTGAAATGTGGAACAGCTACTTTAGTTAGCTGGTCAATTTATTTTACTAATGTGCGGTCTCCATAGCAGTTTCAGTCAAGTGAGGTAGGGTATCTATGTACTGAGGTGGAGGGTCTCTCAGTCCAGTGAGTGGAAAGTTTCAGCCCATTCATTTGAGGGTCTCTCAAGCTAACAGAAAGTAGTCTAAGAGACCAGTTAAAGTTAACAATAGTGCAGCTGAGTGAAGAGGTCTTCGACCATTATTAAGGCAGGCATTTAAGGCTCGTGGTATGCTAGTATCAGTCAAGTGAGTGAGGTGGATGTTTCATAGGTGACAGGTGTATCAGTCTATTTAGGAGGGTTGCTCATTGTGACGAATTAAAGAGAGAGTCTGACCAATGTGAGAGGGTATTTTGTAGTAAAATTGTGTTTTAGACCAAAGGCCTGGTGTCTTGGTTCACATAGTTTCTTGGGTGGCTCACAACAAGTGACATACATACACTGTCAATACGGTGCGGAAAGGACTCGGAGGCTTTGTGTGTAATCTTGGAGTTGCGGATTATATGAAGTTAGGTGGAGGGCTCATAATATTGAGTTTGAAGTCCTGTCCGGTCGGCAAGAATGGAGAAAGCGCACTCCTTCAGCCAGCTGTGGCATTAAGACCCAGGTCTCCTTTGGGGCTGGGCCCATATCCTCCCCTGCTTGCTCTCATGATTCTTTGGCCGGGGAGCTGAAAGTGGAGGATACATGAGGCACTTTGTCTGTGGTACTGATAGGTGACTGACTTCTAGTCCATTGAAATACTCCTGAACTCCTCAAACCTTCGCCCCTGTTGTAAGACCAAAGGCAGAGGAGCAGCTTTAAAACAAGCACGTAGTCCGGAAAATGTCATTCTGATGCTCAGTATATCTAACAGGGCCACCCCAAATCCTATATACAAATGAAAATGTATATGGAGCCAGTTACACACAGTTTGGCGCTACACTGTTGTGGACTGAAAGCTAACAAATTAATCAGTCTTTGTATCTGGTACTCGGTAGCATGTCATCGGTATATTGGTAACCAAATGAATATTAATTGGAGGCTGACGGAGGCTCATAAGAGGAAATAGATGAGAGCAGCTTCACAGAAGACACATTAACTTAAACTCAGCGGTTTAACTACTATTTAATTATGGCATGGTTTCACTACTGGAACTTAATCTTTACTCACATGGATGGTCACGTCGTACAATAACTGCAAGAACTGATGGTGAACCAAACATAGAGGGAGACCAACACGGTCAGAAAAACCACATTCCGAGTTCACCCTGGTGCCCCTTGAATCGTAGTGAGTGGAGTACATAACACATTTTGCCGTTTTGTGTGCTAGGACCCAGGGCAATTCAGAACAAAATCAGTGGGGTGTACAGTGGACTCAGTTTATCTATTTATTTTGGAGCAGCACTGAGGGACCAGAATACGACCGCATTTCAGTGACTGCTCTTTATTTACCGATGATCGTCCAATCCGATTGCAGTACATGAACTAGCGCCAGACGCCAGCAAATAATGTTTATGTAATGTAATTTAAAACAGTGTCAGGAAGTTCAACAACAACCCCGTACACAGATTTGTCAGCCCACGCTATGCCACAGGCTGGGGGTGCAGTGGCAGACAGTAACAACGAAGCGTTTATGGCTACTACTGCTTATTATAAAATGAATACACTGCTACTTACGGTTATGTGTTGGACTGGGCCGGGGGCGAGCACACTGCCTAAGAGCTTTTATTAAGAAACTGGCCTGGGCCTGGTGCTACTGGCTGCCGCCTGCCCTCTACGTCGTCATGCTCGCTGCCTTGAATAATGATGACTGCGATTGTGCTGGGGCGTGGCAATCTAAAAAAAATATGCGCACGTTGCAGCACAACCCCTACCCCCAAACAACCAAATCCAGCCCAATTCCGGGATCTCAATGTTCCGCCCACCTGCAACAGCAACAGTGAAGGGCCGAGGCTTGTCACAATATCAATGGCTCACGCTCTCTCAGCCGCCGCAACACTCTTACTCACCGTGACTCGAGAGCATAGTCGGACGTGGGAGCATTCAAAAACAACACTCTGCGCCGAGTTATTGAGTTAATATATATATATATATGTGAGCTATACTTATACTTAATATATATGGGAATACTTCTGTGTGTAGCAGACGCATAGACCCTGCCCTGATAAATAAGTGCCGGTGCTAAGCACCGGAAAGCACCGGCACAAATTAAGCACTGGTTAGGTGTACTTTTCCTCCTGCTTTGGCTCATCATGGTACTTTGTTTGGGAAAATTCATTGAGATGTGGTTTAATTATAATCAACATTGTGCAACTCCACCTAAAAGCAGTTCGAAAACATTTTATGAGAAATTCCCATACTTCTCAGGGTTTAACACAAGTGATGCAGAAACGTTTTATTTTAAACTGTTAAATAGGACAGGGATAAAACCAATGTTGACAAATACTAAATTGATCTATTCTGAAACATTTTATGAAAAAATTATTACATTTGGTTTTGAATTCTGGAAAAACAACATTGAAACAAAAACAATCTGGGGTACAAAAGATTGGCAGGTACAAGGTTTAGAAGCACTGTTTAGAGCCTGCATGATCCCAGAACAAATAATATTCTTGAATGACACCATTCAACAGACTACTTGTCTTGGCCTAGCTAAGATTAAAGACTTAAACAAACCGTCTATTCCAAAGCCAATACCTGATAGTAATACCACTACAGATGTTGAGATAGACGTATCCCATATTTTACACCAAAACAGAACACATCCTGATTGGAAAAAGTGGTTGATCTGGCCAACAGACACAAATAACTGTCAAGATAGATTCCTGAACAAAATACAGGGGTTCAAAATGACCAGACCAGACCCTAGATACTCCCAGAGACAACATCCGGGGATAGTAACAACATACAGTGTAGGGAAACTATGCCTTGAGTGGCTACAGAAATCCACACTGGCTGAAATTAAGCAACACTTGACTTTACTTAAAGACGGTGCTGACTTGCGTGATTTCATAACGGGACCACGCAAACAGCGTCAAAAACGTTTCATAGCGGCTGGTATATACGCTGCATACAACGAAGCTTGGAAAGTAACTCAAATTGAGACAGCAGAAAAAATACGAGAAATTGATCGTATTAATTTGGAAAAATCACTTTCTGTTGTGGACAATGGGTTAATGACTGTCCTCTAGAATATATTCACTGGACAGTATTGTATCATCTGCTATCGATATAATAGATAAGGACTTACTAATGTTACAACACGGTCAGTCCCAATTACGTTCTATTGAACAGCTCAGCTGGAAGTTGCAAAATCTGCGTTCAGGCTACGTGCCATGGCGTTTGATAAACACAACGTCATTATTCTCTATCTTTAACCTTACTGATAAACAAATCAGTTTGGCACAAAAAGGAGCAGACTATACGATTCTGAGCATTGAAAAACTTGAGAGATTACCATTGACAATGTCAGAAAGACCTGTCATTGAATGGATAATACACGGAATAATTACAATTCCGATAACAACTTTCCAATTTAAATACTACCAAGAGTATATACCAGCGGGCCAGTATGAAAGGTTGGGTAAAGGGTACATTAAGTCATCATGGAAATTGCCTTACACACACACGTTATAGTGAAAAGAAACAGAATGTATTTCTTAGTGGTAACAATTGTAAACAATCACTAAGCTGTATACTTCTGTGCCAAGGTATTAATTTGCATGGGGCTTGTGAGGGGACTTCAAATAACCGTTCATGTCACCAGCACAGCACACCTGCAACACAAATAGAGCCATTCTTTAGACGGCTTTCTAACGGGAGCTATATTCTAATAGTGGACCACAGCTGTTGTGGCATGGTGCCAGGGAAAGCCTATCTCGTAAGCGTTAGTTCCATGGTCACTTGCTGTATGCAAGTATTGTATCCAAACAGCACTCCAGATACGGAGGCGACGATTTGGCCTTCTTTGAATATCTCTTCTATTCGAATTGATACTTTAAGCAGAATGAATTCTGTTCTTTTACAGACAACCGTGCCTTTAACGTCCTCAAAAGAAACGTATGATCTTCTGGTTGCAAGGACAACGGCAGAGATACATACCCTTTTTATCAACAAATTGCACCATACATTTCGTAGAAATGCTAAGCCAAATCCTAAATATGTCTGATACCAGTGGTATCCTACATATATTTAAGACAATTAACACCCTTCAAAACAGTTCTGGGCATTTTTCCCAATTTTGTCCATTCTGTCTTTGGTGGCCTACCACTACTTTTGGGACTTGTAGCAGGAATTTTATTTTTGATCTTTCTGCTCCGATATGGCAAGCCAAGTCGCAGACAAGACTCCAGCAACAATGGAAGAAACGATCCTAGCTATACGCTATCAGGACCGCATAACTAAAGTCCTTGGATTAGCCCGGCTAAGAGATCTGAATATGACCTGGTTTCTTTCATTCAGACCAATCTGGCAAAATTGCATCCTACCTGTGCTTCGATGTATGCTATGCGGAGAAGAATACGTGTTGGACGTCTGTCTTACACTACCATCGGCAGTACCATTGGATACAGATACTTTGCTAAGTCCTATAACGGCTCATGCATCGTGTTGTCCCCAGCGGCTATCCATTCTGATGACGGCATTTGTTGAGACTTCACCACTACGATTAGGTGGCAGTGAAGTACGAGATGAGAGCAGCATCACCCAGGTACGACCTTCTCTGAGCATTGCTGATCCTGACATCGATGATAGCAATCATTCTCACGACTGCACTGTTGCAGCATTTTCAAACTTGGTCGAACTTTCACCTGATGTCGTAGACCAATTTTTTGCGAGTCTGTCTGAAATTATGTTCTCCCCTGAACAGAAAGAATAACTTTTTAAGCAACGAGCACACAGCGTTCCCCTGAACTCTGAATTCGGCCTTCAGCTTTGATAAACAAAAGCTACTGAAAACATTTGGAACTATTTTCTCCCCTGAAAGTGAATTTTTTTTTTTCAAACTTCCAAAATATTTACCTTTTTCTGGCACATGTACTCTGCTTACAGTAGAACTATTCTTAAAGAACAGAGCTTCTATTTTTAGGAACTCTAGAGACAATATATTACCTCAGCCTCTAGCACATTTACAGCAACTGTATTCATATGTGATGGAATGGTCTCAACCTTCTTTTCTGTATTAAGAGCCATTTCATGTGTAATTTTCGCAAATCGTTCAGCTAATATATATAAGCATGTTTAACTAAATGATTACACTGCTTGAAAAGCGTACAGTACCAATAATCATTTTCGTGTATTTCGCATACACCATTTCGAATGCAAAAAATGTATTTTGGGGTGGGTTGGAATACACATGCACCTTTAAATGTTTACTATTGCTTAGTTTTAGTAATGATGGACATTAGATCGTGGAGTGGGTATTGTATTTTTATCTAGGAACCTAAATCGATATTTCTATTTTATGCCCTTCTACGGTTATCATCAATAATATCCATATAATGGCATAGGAATCATATCAATATTTAGTTGTAGCCCATGCAGTCACATTAAGCAAGGCTACTTCCCCGGACTCCTAGAAAGCACAACGAGTTCTCTAAACAAACCAAACCTCCAGCAACCTGGGAAATCCCCATTTGCTTTTGTTTTGATTTGGTCCTAGAACTCCTGTGAAGCACTGTAAGAACGGCCAGTTCTTAGTGACATCTTTATTGACGTCTTATATCCAACCTTACGTCAAACCGCTGGCCACACCATCAATTGGCACAAGTCGGTGCTATACGATCCACAAGGGAGAGAGCAATGGGGAAACGTCCCAGAACGCCTGGTCACGACCTCCACGGGCTTTCTGTACTTGGGGATATACATCACCCACGACGAGAAACTCTCCTTCTCCAAAAATGTTGACAGAATCGTGGGAGACGCGGTGGGTGACATGGACAGATGGAAACGGCTGCCGCTCACGCTCCTGGGCCGGGCAGCGATGTACAAAATGATCACCCTGCCTAAGTTCCTCTATGCACTCCAGAATGAATATTACCCACTCCCGCCGGATACGATACGGAAGATACATGCAGATCTTCGCACCTTCCTGTGGCTGGGAAAGCAGCCACGAATAGCCCTACAGACTCTACAGCGACATCAATACAGTGGGGGCATATCCCTACCGAATTTGGAGGCCTACTACTGGGCGGAACACCTGACGCCCATAAACGACTGGATCCATGTCCCGGCGGACCACCCGACATATATCCTTGAACGACACACGCTATCGAACAGAAACATACTATACTATTTATATGGTGGGAAGATTGGGAAGTCACTGCTACCGGCGACATCACTCACACTTGGCGGCAAGCAACCAAACGCATGGGCTGGGAGGGAAGGGTCACCAGACAAACACCGTTGTGGCACTGCCGGTGGCTCCCGGAGCTTGGTAAGCTCCGGGGCTTCCAACGATGGGATGACATTGGCATGTCCCACATAGGCGACATGATCTACAGGGGGGAATTGAAGGAATTCCAGGCTCTCAAGACGGAATTTGGGCTCCACCACTCACAACTATTCAAATATATGCAATTGAGACACGCTTGGAGGGCACAAAAGATACAACTCGCGGACATACCTGAATATGCGCCACTAGAGGGTAGACTACTCCAGGAGCACATATTGGGTAAAGCAGTCTCCCTCACATATAAAACCCTGACGAATAATATGCTGGGCGACCTAGTGAGACTGAGGGGAGTGTGGGAGGCAGAGGTGGGTGAAATGGAAGACATTGACTGGGAGATGGTCCTCATGCACCCCAGGGAGGTGGCGATCAAGTCCAGGCTCCGCCTCATCCAGCTTAACGTGTTACATAGGACATATTTTGATAGGGTGAAACTGCTCAGGATGGGGAAAATTACAGACGCTACATGCCTACGGTGCGGTAGCCAACAGGGGGACTTCTACCACACCCTATGGCAATGTACAAACATACAACACTACTGGTCAGACATCTTCACAGAGCTGGGGGAGGTTTTGGGGGCGGAACTCACACAGGAGCCAAAGCTAGCCCTACTGGGCCTGACCACTGAGGTGGACCTGCCTCGTCCCCAGCTCATCTTTCTAGTTCTAGCGCTAGTAGTCGCCAAGAGAGACATAGCAAAATATTGGGGAGCAGCAGAATCGCCGACCCTTGAGGAGTGGAGACGGGGGCTTGACCTCTATATGGCAGCGGAGAGGGTGACCTATAAAGCGAGGGGATGTCCTAAAAAGTTCCGACGGGTATGGGCCAAATGGAGGCAGTATCACGGCCTAGAGGGAGGGCAATGAGGGAAGGAGTTGGAGGAGAGAGGGGGACTGGAATGTGAACTGTGACATGCCAAGCCTTGTGTTGACTATGCTACCCACCGAGGAGGTATTGTTGGCGCATGAAACCCTGTGGGATACCAGAAATGCTGAAACAAGTGGATGCGGGGGGGGGAGAGGGGGGGACGCAGTGGGAATTGCAGTGGTCAGATTGGACTATGTGCGGGAACAATGACTCTTGAATACGACCCAAGGTGTGTTAAGTGGCTATACAGTTGACAAGTTGAAGGGGGGAGGATGGGGGAGTTGCAGTTTTAGTGGGATTCACACCCAAAAACCACAAAAGCAGATGTTGACGGTGATATAGACTTTCTCTACCGGCTGAACTGGTGTGCCTTCAACATACTCTCTACAAACGCCGCCCAACCTCCGGGGAGTGGGCTGAACGGCTGTGTGACGAAGTGTTCTCAAAGCATATTGCCTTTCCCGCACAGGGGACGGCTGAGAAATCGCATACCATGCTGGTCTATTCTGCAATAAAAAGAATTTAAAAAAAAAAAAAAAAACCTTACGTCAAACCCGGCACCTTTCAGGTATAAATATACCAACGTTGCCTTAAGCAAAGACACGGGGTGGTTTTGGAGCCAAGCAGCTATCTACTTGCTCGAGAGCCCAGCTGATGCGAGAACCCACGGACGCTGCCCCTCCCTTTTGACGCACTGAGAGAGACGCTGTATTTTCTCCTGCCGAGAAATCCAGCTCCGGTGTTCTCAGCCACCTTCGCGGGCTGCTGGGATATCGAGTCCTGAAAGAGAGATAACAGACCTCCTGCATTCTATTACCCTGGTACGGAGCTGACTAAACCCTTAAAGAGAATTCTTGATTCAGATTCTTGGCAAAACAAACTTAACTTAAACTGCTACTTACTTACTCCTTCCCACGTATTAGGCTAATGTCAGGTACACCGGGGTAGGCGTATTTAGATGCACCAGTTGAGTACGTTAGTCAATGTATATATGTATGTATATATTTTATCCATTTTAAAGTATCTTATGGCTAAGAAACCATATCAATGCTTTTACAGTATTATTTCATAATACTCCTTTAACTGTGCGCACTTTACTTTACATTAAGTATTGCAATCATGGCAATTCATTTCTCTTGCGTGAGAAAGAAGACTGCTCAATAAATTACACTTTTTATTGAAAACGCCTGTCTCTCTTTTCTCTGCACTCTGGTGAAACTAAGTATGCACGATTGACTGAGTGAAATAGCTGTCTATTGTTTTCACACGACTCTAGAGATACACTCTTATTCTGAGGGAGCAAAGTTGTTATGTTATATGATTGTCAGAAGCTAATCCCTTCTTGTCTATCCAGGGAGGTTAAACTCCTCCTCGTTTATTCGAGAAAGTTTCTAGTGACCTCTGAGCTAACTGGCTTATATAGTCAGTAGAGAGCTAGTCGAACTCAGTCCTACGTCTACACTGCTTAATATATTATTCCAATGCGCAGAATATAGGAACTACACTACACCACAAGACGTAAATTATATCTTCTTGACCTACCTTCTGCATCCTCTGCATGGTCATCCATTTGTACCCCTTTTTTCGCTGCTCAATCACCGTATCTCTGAGGGAGCGGAACTATTTTTGCATTTTGTCTACATTTCGTTCAGTAGTGGTCACGATATGTGATACCTTATAAAAGCCACACCTTAACAAACTGACATAATTTGCAACAGCATCAATCCTGTGGACCATATCCTCACGAGTGGATTGAATCACCACTAGTATATCTGCGAGAGAGGGGTCCGGTTCTCTAGGGCACTGCACTTCCTCTCCTTGCTTCTCCGGGTTTACGTCATGAAGGTGTGGGCCCTGTGGGCAAGGCTCCGCATAGTTCGTGATTTTATTGGCTTAGACCTTGTTGCTCGTGTCTTTCACCATTTTGGGAACTCCGCGAGACCGTTGCACTCCCCTGACTCATTGTTGTGTTGCGGCCCTGTTGTATAGCATTTTAGGACCCTAGTGTCAATTTCCAGATTCATGCCCTGATATAGGTATAAATCACCATATCCTTATATAGGCATAGAAATCATAACCTTATTTAGACATAGCTCATGCAGTCCAAATACGGCATGGCTACTCCCACTAGTTCCGAAAATCCACAACGATTTCTTGGAAAACTCGGCTTCAGCAGCTAGGGACTTCCCCTTGCTCGAATACTGACTTGTCCAAGAACTCATGGAGTTTTCAAAGAACTGAGACTCTTTGATGACGTTATTATGTCCACCTTTACGTCAAACTCGGCACCTTCAAGGTATAAAAATGCCCACACTTGCCATAGCAAACACACGGTTGTTTGGAGCAGTTCGACTATCTACTTGCCTGACGGATCCTACTACAGCAAGTGCCGAAGGAAGCCGACCATCCAGCAGACGCACTGAGAGAGACGCTGTCTTTTCTCTTGCCGAGAAATCCAGCTCTAGTGTTTCCAAGCTACCCTTGCGGGTTGTTGGGAAATCGAGACCTGTGCCTGACCTTCTTCATTCTAAACCAAGGTACGGAGCTGATTAGACCCTTAGAGAAATCTTGGATAGATTATTGGCAAAGAATACTAAATTTATGCTACACACTTCACTTACTTCTTCCCTCGTACTCGACCTAGGTTAGGTACATCGGGGTAGGCGATTTTAGAAGCACTAGTTGAGTACGTTTTAGCCTTTGTTATATATGTATGTATTTATCTATGGTCTAGGAACCATACAATGGTCTTACAGTACTATTTTATTCTACTCTTTTTACTGTATGCATTATATTTTGGAACCAGTATTACGATTGTAGCAGTTAATTTCTTTTGCTTGAGAAAGAAGACTGTTCAATAAATACTTTTATTGAAAACGCCCATCTATCTACTTCTCTGCAAACTCTGCTGAAACGAAGAAGGCATGAATGACTGAGTAAAATATCTATCTATTGTTTCCACGACTCTGAAGATCAGTTTTATCTTGGGGAAACAAAGTTGTCATGTTTATGCGGTTGTCAGAAACTACATCCCTTCTTGTGAACTCGAGAAAGTTTCTAGTAACCTCTGAGCTAGCTGGCACTCACAATTAAGTCTAATATATGCAAATGAGACCTAGTGGACATAAGTCCTACGTCACATCTATAGGATATATTATTCCAATGCGCAGAGCCTGATGGTAATAGAGGAGCTACACTACAGCCCAGGATATGCCATCTCCTGCTTGGGTGATCCTTAGGGTACCTGCTTCTCCCCTGTGCTTTGTTCCGTACCGATCCTCAGTGTTTTTATTTTTAACCCTCACAGAGTATTTGGGGGTACCCTACTGCGGGTGGACTCGCTTCGTAACGGTGCAGGGTTCAAAGTCTGTACCGTGTTACTGATGGGCCCCTAGACTCCTCCACCCTCAATGTTTATTCTGTTAGATCTTGCTGCCGGGACCAATTATTGTGCGGTCACTTCCTCCCACCATGTAGGCCCATCCATGCAGACTGTACATTCAGAAAGTACCTTTGCCCCTCGATGGCCCCTGAATGTGCAAAGGTCCTGTGGGCACTGTACTTTGGGCGTCACCCAGTGCACCCTCCGGTTAGAGTTCAATAAAGTGGACTTAAACAAACGTTACAAGATCTCGCTCTCTGTCCTTTGCAACACCCAGGGGGGATTGCCTCTTCCCCCAGCTCCGAATTTATATGGTTCATAGTTGTCTTTTGTTGGTTGTCTGGTCCATTATGCAGCTAACTATGTCTGGTCAGTGTGTTTCGTGCTACTCGTCGCCTTAGGTTGGTGCACACTTTTATGTTTTGATGTCTGGCCTTTTCCCTATTATGGTCCGTGTCTCCCTTTCTCTAGACCTTTTGCGGGAGGTTGAGTCTTTTGCTATTAGTTTGGTCCTGCGCCGCTCAAGAGTAAATCGTTCAAGAGTAAATCTGGGAGCAGCGCTGGGAGGGGTACTCATTCGATCCCCACCTGGGTTGTTCCTCTCATTGAGATCAGGTTTTTATTTCTTTTTTCTCCCCTAATCCAACTACCCATCTCCTGCCAATGCTGGCTCAGGGATGCATCCGTAGGGCAGTTCTCCTCACCTCACAAAGTTCCTGCATCGCTTCCTCTGTCAGGCCTGATCTTTTCCAAGGGGATTATCGCGCAATAACCACTCCACGCATCAGTTAGTGTAAAAGGCCATTTATTAGGACAGGCGTGACAGCCAAAATCAACATAACATCATTAACAATTAACAATCCACCCAAACATACTGCCTTTCAACCATCATCCACTCACGTACTCCAATAGCCACTCCCAATTCACACCACGACCTCTTCACGTATACCATTCACTTCCAAACTCCTCCATCATCTCCATCCATCGCACTCCCGTCTACCACACCCCCCATCCTGCACCTGTAACCCCCTCCCCAGAAGGGTGATTCTGCCCGTCATGGACTCCCCACCCCTCCCAGGTCCCGCAAACACCCCCGTGTCATCCTGTCCTAAACTGGCATGCTTTACAACTTGTCAAACCAAAATGCCCAATACTCCCACTCCTGAAACCCTGTAGGGTGGGTGGGCGGACAAACTAAACCTATTCCCTGTGGCACTGGGGACAGGAAGAGGAAGTCCTTCCCCTCCTGTCCCCTTAAATAACCTCCTAACCACCCACCCCCTAACCTAACTTCCTGCCTGCCCGTCCTATCGAGCGAACACCCCGGGGAAAAGACTGGTCTGTCGACCTGCTTTCCCCGGGGGCCGCATCGCGCAATAACCACTCCAAGCATCAGTTAGCGTAAAAGGCCATTTATTAGGACAGGCATGACAGCCAAAATCAACATAACATCATTAACAATTAACAATCCCCCCAAACATCCTGTCTTTCAACCATCATCCACTCACGTACTCCAATAGCCACTCCCAATTCACACCACGACTTCTTCACGTATACCATTCACTTCCCCCTTTCACTTCCAAACTTCTCCATCATCTCCATCCATCGCACTCCCGTCTATAACACCCCCCATCCTGCACCTGTAACCCCCTCCACCCAAGGGTGATTCCGCCCGTCATGGACTCCCCACCCCTCCCAGGTCCTGCCACCCAGGGAACCTCCGGAGGGCGGTTACCTGCCTCACCAATCATGCACCTTTCGTACTCAGTCACGCCTACACCATAACGATTCATTCCACAAAAAACTGATCAGATACCGCAGCTCCATAAGATAGTACGCATTGCCCATGTGCGAAAGGTGCACGCCATCATCGCGAAAGAGAAGGGGCTCCACCAGCCTGAGCCCGACATGAGCCAGCACTTTAACTCCATGATCAGCACAAAAAAGTCTCATTACCCTGTTCAACTTCCTGCGGGCCCTTTCAATGGCTGCAGGCTTAAGAGCACCCCTCCAGATCCGTCGTGGTATGAACTGAGTCCAAACAATACAGGCGCCAGCCAGATTGCTCCTCATTGCATCCAGGTCCCGCTGCATCAGGTGTTACAAAGACACCCCGACTGTTTTACCAAGTCATTCTCCCCCAAGTGGATAACAAGCATGTCCGGGCAGCCCAGCTGTGACACCTTCTTCGTGAGCCATGGCAACAATTCGCCCCATCGCATTCCGCTCGTACCCCACCATTGGACCTCATTATGACTGCTCCTCAGGCCCAGACTTCGACCGTATACCTGCCTGTCCGCATACTTTGAGGCCCAGTGCACAAAAGAGTGTCCCACAATCCAGGTGACCGTCTTGACCCCCGGCTCCCGAACACAACCTACGAAGAGAAAGAGATTAGTGCCACAGCAAATCAAGAGTGCAACAACAATTGCAGCCTCCAAGGCTAGCCCGCGCCCCCCCTTACTTGCGCACATAGCGTTCACAGCATCGAGACCGCCAACGACCAATCCGCCGAATCTCCTCCCACGACCAACCTAACCCAGCTGCTGCCGTGGCTGCCCCAATCCGAAACGAGTGCGTGCCAAAACACGCCGGATCCCTGCCAAGCCTCCGCAAAGCCAACCGTAACACCGCCAGCAACTGAAAGGACGTCAAACGTCTCAGGGAAGCGCGCACAAAAATTTCACCAGCCGACCTCCGCACTCGTCCACAGAACCCCTTCCACTCACGTACCCGGCACACATTCACACAACCACTCTCGGTCAGCCACACCCATTTGCCACGACCAACCTGGTCCGTCTTAGAACGTCCCAACCATATACCCAGCCGGGCCCCATCCAACCGCACATCCGCAAACACCCGCCCCGTGCTCCACGAGCCCCTAACAACTCCGACACCCAAAACGCTCCAAAAAACATCCATACCATGCATAAACGGAACAACGCCACCTCATCCCCATCGTAACAGCAAAAAGATAACTCCCCCAAAACCCTTTCCAACATTTCAAAAGTAATCGCCTCGCGAGGCAACTCCACCCTCCCCCCTCACCCGTCCCCAACCTTTCAACATACGACTCAGCAGATCCGTCCTAGCCGGATCAAAACCCAAATAGACCATGCTGTAAAATGAAATGCCTGCCAACTTGCCAGCAATCATCGTCTGAGACAATCCTCTGTCCATGCAGTCCAGCACAAATCGCACCACCCCTTGCTCACATGCGTCCCTGGGCATCCGCCAAGCACCCTTCTTCCAACCCAAAAAGGCTCCAAACTCAGACCACGCCAACCTGTACGCCCGCCTAGTGGACTCAGCTATAGACTTCTCCACCAAACCCACCACTCTCACTCCCCCCAGGCCCAGATACCCTCCGGCACCTTGGTCTTGCAAGCCTCTTCTCCCGGTGCCAGCTTCCTGAAGCGCTGCCACTGCGAACGAGATAACGCATCCGCAATTTCATTACTCGTGCCAGGCACATGTTGCGCGCGGAACAGCACATTAAAACGCAAACAGAGCAGCATGAAACTTCGCAGCAAGCGCAGCACTCGCAGATCTTTTGCTTTCTGATTGTTCACCAGGTCCACCACTGTCATGTTGTCAACATGGAACAACACCGACCTGTTACGGAATTCCGGGCCCCACACCAACAGTGCCACCAACAGAGGAAAGAATTCCAGAAATGCATTGCTCCTGCCGTGGCGCAGCCAATGAGCCGGCCACTGTTCCGCACACCAACGGCCGTCCCAGAAAACCCAGAAACCTGCCGCTCCCACCGCATCAGAATAGAGTTGTACCTGCCACACCATCCTGTCCCGCGCAAAATCCAAGGAGACACCATTGAATTCTTCCAGAAACACCAGCCAGACCCACAAGTCAGACCGCACTCCCAGCGTGACCCTGATCCTGTGGTGAGGGAGAACCGCTCCCGACATGGCCATGCCGAGGCGCCTGCAAAACGTCCTCCCGGCCCTCACCACCCTGCAAGCAAAGTTCAACAAACCCAGCAAGCGCTGCACAGACCTCAACTCAATCTTGCGGACACCGAGCACCTGTCTCAAAACCTCCTGGATCTCCGCCACCTTCTGCATCGGTAAGCGCGCATGCCAAGCCACCGAATCCAATTCGATTCCCAAAAAGGTGAGACAGCAACTAGGCCCTTTCGTCTTCTCCGGCGCCAACGGCACCCCAAACTACTGTGCCAACCGCTGAAACTGGCGCAAGGCCGCTACACATTCTCCCGTCCGACTCATACCAACCGACAGGAAATCATCCAAATAGTGAGACACCAGCCGGTGCCCACTGCGGTCCACAAAGGCCCACTGCAATAAGGAACTGAAGGTCTCCAAGAGCGAGCAAGAAACCGCACAACCCATCGGCAACACCCAGTCGACAAAAATGGCCCAATCAAACTGCATGCCCAACAAGGAAAAATCCGCCGGATGAATGGGGAGGAGGCGAAAGGCTGACTTGATATCACACTTGGCCAACTCCGCCCCCCCTCCCGCAGGCCCGCACCAAACCGATCGCATCATCCACCGACGCATACAAGACCCTGGCGTCCTCCTCCGTGATAAAATTATTCACCAAACCTCCTTCCGGCCAAGAGAGATGATGAATCAACCTGATCTCCCCCGGCTCCTTCTCGGGCACCACCCCCAAAGGAGAGACAATGAGATCCAACATTGGCCACTCATCGAACGGACCCGCAATACTGCCTTCCAAAACTTCCTTCCTCAATTTGCGCGCAACCACCTCCGGCAATTCCTTGGCAGACCGCAAGTTCTCAGCCCAATGCCTCACCCTCGGCCCCTGATAGCCAATCCGACGTGACCGCGTGACATCCCCCGCACTTGGAACACTCATGCTTAATTTTACAGGAAGGTCGATTGCAGAAACCCCTATTGAAACCCCAGCAGGCCCCAGTGGATCCCGGCTTGTACTGCTGTCTGGCTGCCTCTGTCCACACCGCCTGAGCTCCCTGCCCTCCGGAAACACCCTGACCACCCGCCCCAGACTGGGCGGGGCGCAACTGAAAAGACCGATAGGTGACCGGAAGACCACTGGCCGTATGTGTAGAAGCCGCCGCCTGCGTCGATGACATCTATTGGACCCAGAGTTCCTGGTCAACATCCCCCCACGGCTTGTCCGGGTTAACACTAATCCTGGCCCTGAACTCCTCGTCATAGCTCAACCAGGCAAAACCCCTGAAATGCAACTGCGCCTTCCTGATCACATCCATATACTTAAACAGCGCAATTGCCCGATCCGCGTGCTTCTCGCAATAGATACTCGCATAAATTTAAAAAAACGACGTCCAATTCTCCATCGTCACCGGCACTCTCGGCCGCCTAGTCAACTCCCACTCCTCCTCCTTCGACCCCTCCTTCGCTGGAATCGCCGCATTCATGCTTCCAAATCCTTGCCCTCATCTTTTCTGACAAATGCGACCCGAGAGCAATCGCCAGACCCATATACGGCAACTTCTTCCGCACTTTCTCAACCCCGTCCTCCTTTCCCCCATGGTCCTCAGTATTGTCAGTCTGCGCACTGGCCATCGCGACCTGCTTCTTACCATCCAGCGGAACCGGCCCCGCTCCACCTTAGGACCCCAACTCCCGCACAGACCCATCCCCCACACCCACTGAACGGCAGGCTTTCTTCCTCCCTCCTTTCGCCCCATCCCCCCAATGTCCCACCAGGCGCCCTCACCTGATAAAGTTGCAGGGACGTCCCGCTCTGTCCTCCGTTTGTCCGCCGGCTTCAAAGTCCCTATGCTGGCCGGACCGGCGCCATCCCGTGCCTCCTGGAAAACACCAGGCTTGCCCATTGCCACTCTACCCTTCCCCCAGCTCTCAACCTCAATGACCTCACCCTCTTTCAACTCATCATCCTCATCCTCGTAATCCAACATCTCATCCTCCATCAACTCACGCACCTCAGTCACCATCCTCTTAGCATTTGAATGCCAAGCACCTTAGCATCTTAGCACCTTTCCCTTTCACTCCAGGCACAAACTTGCACTCCAACATCGCCGGTACCCGCTCCCTCGGTGGAGGGCAGGCCGCCGCGGACCCCCCTGCTGCTTCGTCCCGGTGTTTGGAGGCCATCTTGCGCCCCGTTGGCCCACCCCGACCTCTGCCAGCTGTCCCTGCCGGTCTGCACCCACCCCCCCCGAGCTGTATGCGCCCGGGGAGAACCCAGTGCCACCAGGTCTCTGCGCAGTCAAGGCAGTCCCTGCCCCCTCTATCCATACCCACTCCCTGAGGGCACCAGCAACCCCTACATCCCGGTCTACATCAGTCTTCCCCCCACGCGCAGGTGCTGGGGTCCCTTTACCCCCAGACACCCCACCCGCCTTCGCCTCCCTGGCCGCACATAGGTGCTGCCACTCACCCACAGCCTCCTCAATAATGCGACGCTGGTCGTGAACCCTCTCCTCCTCCGACATAAGCTCCCACCTGGCATACCATAAGCCTTGCCTCTCCAGGTCCCCCAAGGGACCCTTCCCAGACGGGGGCGCCGTGGGGGCCGCCTTCACAGACCCCCCCCCTCCCCCCTGCTGCCGCGCCTTTGCCCTTGGATC
This sequence comes from Lissotriton vulgaris, assembly GCF_964263255.1. NCBI lineage: Eukaryota > Metazoa > Chordata > Amphibia > Caudata > Salamandridae > Lissotriton > Lissotriton vulgaris. The sequence goes on from NC_141695.1 coordinate 317,184,699, forward strand.
CCTGTGCCTTGACCACTCCCTTCCTGCCCTTCGAAAGGTACACTGGCTGCCCACTGGAGAGGCCCCCTTCCTCCCCCCCGACTCACCTTCCGACAGCATGAGGGCAAAATCATCCTCAGCCGCCGCCTCCCAATCACCCAGGTCCTCCCCCCACTGCCCTCACTACTCTCTCCATAGTCCACCAACTGACCCCCCCTTCCTGACCCCCCAACCAGGGAGGCCGAGGGAGCCAGACCCAGCTGGGGATACACTGCAGGCTGCAGATGGGCCCTGAGCCCCTCCCCGAGGCCACCCACCCCTCCCGGCACCACACCCCCTTCATCAGCACGAGCTGGGAGGCTCAGCCGTCTCCCTCCGCGTTTGGGGGCATCCTGCTGCCTTTTTCCCCTCCCCCACCCCGACATACCTCCTCGAGCCCCCAGGGGCTCGTCCATGAACGCGGCGACGGCCGCGGCAACCCACGCAGAAGCGGACCTAGGCATTTGGGTCATTCCGACCCACGCCTGGTCCAAAAAGCCGGGCTTGAGGAGGTCGGCCCTCCCAGCCCGGCCGAGCACCTGCAAAGCCGCCCGCACCGCATCTGTATCGGGCGTTGCCATGCCGACTCCCGAAGCGCTCCTCTCACCACCGTGTGACAAACGCCTCACTGCGACCTTCCGCCTACGCCGCGCACCGGGGCATCAGTGGCGACACGCTCGGTCGATAAATCACACCCCGCCTCTCTAAACTATAAAACAGCGCTAGCCACAAACTAAACCTATTCCCTGAGGCACTGGGGACAGGAAGAGGAAGTCCTTCCCCTCCTGTCCCCTTAAATAACCTCCTAACCCCCCACCCCTAATCCCACCCCCTAACCTAACTTCCTGCCTGCCCGTCCTATCGCGCAAACACCCCGGGGAAAAGACTGGTCTGTCGACCTGCTTTCCCCGGGGGCCGCATCATCCACTCCCCCACTGCACTGCCGTTTGGGCGGCTTATCTTGACAGGCTGCTCCTCCTTGGCTGCTATGGCTATGGCTGCGTGTTTGTCGGCCTCCTTTGCTGTACAATTGCCTAGTATGGCAGCCGCCGATCACTCCATTTATGGGGGCTCTTCGACATCTGAAAGCTCTGCCAAACAGTTCTTACAAATGCTGTCCACGCCACCCTCACTGGATGGAGACTCCACTGTGTTCCGTTGAGCTCCGCTAGGGTTAACTTCTCTGATGTTTGTTCTGCGGACCTCTGGAGCCTGGAATTACGGCGCTCGGTTCCTGTTCTTGTTGCCTGCTAGCTGCACGCTCGATGGTGCCGCCTTGGGTCCTCGGATACCGGCTACTGCTTTTCTGCTGATTTCGTGGGGTCAGCGTCACTGTGAAGTGTCACGTGTGAACAGAACACGAACACGAAGAATGGTATTACACTTAATTTATTACCAATAGAAAAAAAGGCCTGCATAAAGCTGACAGCAAAGATGAGGCTCAGGCGAACTGCGGGTGAAATGCCATACCGCCCACAGTGACGTTGCATAAATAAGGGTTGGGTATTCTAAATGACATATGTGGAAGAAGCCAATGGGGAAGGAGGGTGAGACACAACACAGGAGGCTGAGAAAGGAGGGGGAAAGGATTACAACACACTGGTACACCACAGGATGGTGGCTGATTCTGTCACCGCCTACAGGACATCGGACAGACACGTCTTCATGACCATCTTTGCAGTCCACGCCCCTGACCACCTCCTTTATAGACAGAGATGCACATACAACCACTGATCATGTTCTGCTCTCTCTTTTGGTCTGCACTAATAATGTAATCCCAACTGCATTGAGTGATCACAATCATACAGTTTTAACTTAAGCAATCCAGGCCCACAGCACTAAAAGCATTGCATCTACTTCTAATATCACCCCTGTCAGGCCTAATGGCTTTATGATTAAATGTTCTAGGGTGGACCCATGTAAGGTACTGCAGGATTTACTAACCATGACCCTTGACAAATTTAGTTATTGTTTGGACAAGAACATAGCTCATAAGGGGCTCTTAAATTCCTTTTGTTAAGTCACTAGTTCCCTCAGTTCATTACTGATAAGACCTCTTAGATCTGGTAGTGCAGGGAAACGGGGTGGTTTGATCATTCATGCACCCAAACATCTGAACTTGTAAGGGATGCCCTTCATAGTCTCCCCAGGGATTTTTCCAAAATTTAGCAATTGCACAAGCCTTATTAGCATGTACTTGTAGCAAGGAAAAGGGTTTTACAAAAGGAAGCATTGGCAAATCTAGCCAAGGCATCTGAGACACAGGATTTGGTCATTTTTTGGAATATAGTGATGTACCCATTTTTTAAAGGATGATTCTATGCCTGAACTTAACTTCCTAGTCCCCTGTGAAGTAACAGTAACTCATTTCAAATTTTTTTTGGATTTTGATTCATATCTGATGGATACACGTCTAGCCAGTGGAATGGGAGAACTGCTTAAATCTCAGCTTCCCCTCCACATTACTTTGGAGGAGGTCCTCCTTGCTATTAAACAAGAAAGGAAAGGCGCCAGGCCCAGGTGGAGTATCAGTACAAGCATTTAAACTATGAGGCCCCATTCTGACCAGGGTAATGAATGCAGCTGTTGAGAGCACATTTCCCCTGTCTTGGGCCATATCGATCATAGTCCCTATTTTTATGAAGGGAAACAATCTGATCCTAAATGTCATCGACCAATCTCCCTTCCTGATTCATCAGCCAAATTGATGGGTAAGGTTCTCTTAGCGAGATTGGAAGACTGAGCTGAGAGTAATCCCATCCATTGTTCCCAGTAAGCTGCGCGCTCTGGCGGGCGCGTACAGGGTCTTTTCCAAGCGTGCAGACAGTCTTACTGTCTCTGCTAAGCTAGAGATCAAAACCATTCACCAGCCACGGCATTTTAAATGGTAGCGCCGTGAAAAGTACGGTCTTTTAGCAATGTGCAGAGGGGAGATGCAGGGGCTCTCTGAAGGGGTGATACAACAACAAAGCCTCATTAAAAAGTGGTCATTTAAAGACCTGCGAAGTACTGGGGTGCGGTTGTGTTGTGCCCGGGAAACTGTCTCAGCCCGGGCTGCCACACATAACAGAGGGGGAGGGGCTGAAGCACTTTGAACTCAATATGTGTTGCGGACCTGATCTTACCCCATCATGCTGCTTCTCTTGAGTCTGGCTGCTCTCGCAGCTGCAGAAGTGCAGATGACAAGCTCACACTTAGAGGCCCCTCTGCGAGTCAGAATGTATAGTCTTCCGCAGAAGGTGTGCACCTCCCGAAAGCACACGTCTCTTTTTTTTCTCCGACAGGGGGGCCTAATTTTGATGCACCACTTGATGTGATGACGCAAACGATCTCTCTTGCGTGCGAACCTCGCCATCACTGCACTCTCTGCTCACCAGTGTTTGTGCAAGGGTTCATTTTCCGGTTCTCTTAATTTCTCCCACGAGGCTCTTCTACCTTGATGGGGTTGCCTGCCCTTCAGGACGTTAACTCTTGTCTTTCCAAGAACGGACGCATTCTTTCATAACCAACTCACCTCCAAGAAGTGGAAATGGAGATGAGCCCTCCTCTCATCTCTCCTATCAGGGAGGGGGGCTTTGAGCCTATTTTGAGGTCCTGGGTAACCCTGGGCGCAGTTCACATAGTAGCGCTATGAGTAGCTCCGCGAAGTGCACTTCGCACTACGCGTAGCTAGGCGAACTGCGTAGTGCACTGTGCAAAACGCTGTTCGCACTGATTGCACAGTGCCGGATGCTTGTCCGCACTGTGCAATCAGTGCAAACCGCATCTTGCACAGTGCAAGCTGTCGTTTTCTGCCGCTCGAGTAGATTTCTACTCGAGCAGCAGCTTTCTCAACGCAGACTGGTAGTTTCTCATCGCAAGCGGTTGCGAGCATATGCGACCACTCGCAATGCAAAAATAGACCTCCCCGCATTGAGAATCTCGCTGAGAGGTTTATTTTCCACAAGGAAAAAGTCTCACCGGGATACCATTTTGCTCGCTCGCCAACTTGACGTTCAGGGCCGCGAGCAAGCAAAAAATGACCGCTACGCGTGATTGCACTGTGCTACATGCAATTCGCGTAGTGCGAAGTAGCGCAAACTCCGCAAACTACGCGAGCGTAGCATAGTACTTTGCCCAGGGTTAGTCCTGGGCCTGCTGATGTGGGCACTGATTGAATCAGGTAGATGTGTCTTTAGAGTCTTTGCTGCCGCCCCTCTCTCAAATCAGGTTACAGATGTTGGTCAAGCCCTCTTTCGGCCACCTTAGCTGATATTCAGTTCTACGACTGATATCAGCTTTTTATGCTTCTTGCACGCTTTTTCTGTCACCTAAGCATCATTTATGCTCATGGTTTAATCAGATAGTAGCTGCTTGGGCAGAACCGCGTCAATATTGAAAATGTACCAGGCCGATCTGAGGCAGACTAGGAGAAGTAAGCATGTCGGTTCCAGAGAAGCGCTGTACATGGTGCTAGAGACAGGCAGGGGCCAAAGTTAATTCCTGAGCCAAGCCATAGTAAGTAACTATTTGTAAATTTCGTAGCATATAACATGTACAAATATGACAATTAGTTGTTAACGTTTATTAATACTGTTTGTTTCAGTTTAGAACATAAATTAGAAAACCTGATTTATTTATCTCGTGTCGAATTGAAGATACAATTTTCGTGCAATATCAGCAATGCGCCCTGAGATTGTTTTAGCACTGCGATGGGTGTTCATATCTGTTATAGAGCAAATATATAGCATTTTGACTTTGGGTTGGCGCTTAGCTAGAGATTTAAACCATTCACCAGCCATGGCATTTTAAATGTGTTTACATCTAATATTTAGGGATAGTGAGGTGCGTTTTCAATATTGTAACACAGCAGCAGTTCACTAATAGCACTGCAAATAATATCTGTAACATATGAATATGTCAGGTTCTGCTTTGATCTGAAAGAATGAAACATAACCTCATAATTTCTCTGCAAAATGTCTGCTTCAAATACCGTTTTCCTTTCATTTATTTTGAATAAGGGTGATGTGTGAGAATCCATTACAATCTGATTAAGAATTATTGAGGGTCAATAGAGCAGGACTCTGTAGAACCAAGCTGGCTCTCTCAGGGGGCCCCCCTGAAAAGCTGGGGTCCTGGCCCAGATCCGTATTTGCCGATGGGTAAAAACATCTCTGAATAGATCTATAAAAACAAAATGGATGTGAGATAACGCTCAATATTTTTTCACTGAGTATCCTGATAAATGTATACAAGAACTACATTTAATCTTTTCTTTCTCAGGTTTGCTGAGTGATATTGACATATACCACCTGCCGTTCTTGAATGCCGAACCAATAGCATGCTTTACATTATGTAGCTTGTCAGCCATGGTCCAACTTTTCAGTCATCAATTGCAGACAGTGAACCAGGATTCAGTCACTTGAACATTATCTAAGTCTAAATCAAGAAATAGACTAGAGGAGAATCACTTGGTTAAGCTGATGATGACAAAGGCCTATTCCTTAAAAAGCAAAGTTGACCTTGATATAATTTATCAGCACTGGAAGAATGGCATAGACCAACGAAAGAAGCAAATGTGTGACACATCTAGTGATGACACTTCACTTGTCTGAGCCACCCTTTCCCACAGTCTATGTTTGGCCTAGATGGGCACAATTCACACACTTCCTCTTAGCAAAGAAATTAATCATTACGTTGTACATCAAAATGTAACTGTGTTATGTAAATATATATTCTCTTGAATAGTCTTCCAGCAATCCCCACCAAATGATCAGTGCTCCAATCAAGAATATACAATAAAATCTAATAATGGGTCTCCCTTCTGAGTCTTGTCCTTTTCTAAGCCTGAAGTATAGGTGCAACGAGAATAAACAAGTAATGCCATGATGATCTGTCTCCACAGTGCAAAACTGTCACAAGACCCTGTTAATTAGAGCTGTATGTGTGTAATGCACTTTTTCTGTATCTCATTGCAACCAAAACTTTTGAGTGGTAATTGCCACAGATTTATATACTCGCATGCTGCACTCGCATACTTGGTGCACACAGCCTTGGCTGTAGCGCACAGAGATCTTGCACTGCCGGACGCAGAGGAAAGAAATTAGAGGGAACATTGATCCCATCATGTATCAAGAAGGGGGACAAATTGGATTTTTTCCAGGTCTAGAATACAGGCCAGGACAACGTTCAAAGAAGAGGGTATGCATTTCCTAAGTGGAGTGAGGGACAAGGCTAGGGAGATACACCTGATTAACACCTTCGCTGCTAGGTCTTTTCCCCTCCTGTGCTAAGCCTTTTTTTGGCTATTTGGGGTAGTGCGCACTTAGGCCCCTGTAACTTTTTGACCACATAAGGTATCAACGCCAATTTTGCGTCCTTTTCGTCCAACATCATGGGGATTCTAAAGGTACCCAGGGTTTGTGGATTCCCTTGGAGTGGTCCCAGAAATTAGCCAAAATACAGCAACATTTTTTTTTTTTTTTAATATTGGAATAACGGGCTACAAATGAAAGCGTCTGGGTTTTTTCTTGCAAATGTTATTAAAAAAGGGTTTGTGGGGGTGAAATCACCATTTTCCCAGCTTTTAGGGAATGACAGACTTTTGTCAGAAAATCAACAGTTTTTACACGGTTTTGGCATTTTCTGGGACATAGCCTATTTTTGCTATTTATTTGTGCTTTCAACCTCCTTTCAGTTATTGGTAAAAATGAGTGGGAAAGCAATAATGGATCCTGGAAAGGTATACATTTTAAACAAGCATTTGCAATGCAATAGGTCTCGCAATAGGAAAGTTTGAGCTATTGGTATTGCAAATGACACATTTTGTATTTATGTGTTGGTTTTGAAAATAGCGAAATTAATAGCTTTGTCATTTACAATGTCAATAGTTATAACTTTTGCAATTGTGACACCTATAGCATTTGTAATGCAATATGTGTTGTATTTACGTGACTTAGATGTATTGATATTACAAATAACAATGGCTTTTAATTTTTTTAAATAATTAATACTTGACGTAGGATAACCAATCTAGCAATGCCCAATGCAATTGCCAATCATCTTACATGTCTTGTTAGTGCAAATAAAAATGAAACATCATGCTGCAGCACCATGCAGGCAGGGGGCATATGAAGGGCAGCTTTCAAACAGCCCCATACCTAAAGCCAGTATTTGTCAAGTTTTGTGCCGTCCCACCACAGATGTGCACCATATTACTATTGTGTTCCACACCTCTCCAATGTCTGAAATCATGACAAAGTTTAGCCCTGCATAGTTTCTCTGGCGACCAGTGCCAGCGGCGGACAGTCTTCAAAAAGCTATATTTTAGCAAGCTTGACTGAACCCTTTAACGTAATCTGCTAGTCTGGTTTCCCACCCTCCTTCACGCAGTGTTTCCCCCCATGTGAACGGTGTGTAGGTTGGGCTGGGGAAAATACAGTGATTAATCAGGGTGGCAGATAACCTCCAGTATATGGACACAATCCAGATTATTCTGCACAAAAAAAACACACAGCATCTGGTAATTTCTGAGCAAGTTTTAGCGCCTGTTTCCTTCACGCCATCCACGGGGAGTCTGTATTCTCGTTCAGCAACATTTTCGATGAAAACGACAGGCAGAGCAGAGCGCAGGGAACAGAAATCCGAAAAAAGCTATTTCACTGGGCGCTTCAGATGTACCGAGGACAGACAGAACTTTCGCTTCACTCTGCCTGTTTTTTTGTCAGTTTATCTTTCAAAGCATAAGGACACTGCGTACTGTTCTTCTAGGCCCTATCATTTTTTTATATCTAACTTGATAATTAATTTAAGGAGGACAGGTTTGCAGGATGTGGGAGATTGCACCTCTCCACAGAACTGCAAATAGTTTCCCTGGTGTCAGTTATTAAATCTTTTGGCTTTGTTCTTCGTATAATAAATACAATAATTTGTGCTACTCGTCGAAAAGCGCTTCAACACCTCGTCAGGAGTTGTTGGCGCTATATAAATACAATGACAACATTTTTGTGCCTACAAAACCACTCACAAATGACGCTCTGTGCGTTTTGCGACGGTTGCTTTTTATTATTTTTTCTATTTTGTGTCTGTACACCTTGTTGGGCCTAACTGCAATAAATGCCAAACATGTCCCTGGCCAGGCGGCCCCACTCCCTTCCTTTACCCCATGTCAGATGATGTTTCTACGGAATCTCTCAAGTTCCCCAGTCCCACCCGAATACAACATTAAGCTGAACCAAAACAACACATTTTTTAAATAGGAAAACACATATAAACAAAGATTTCTTTTTTGCAAACTACAAAGGCAAGCATTTGGTAACGACATCCCCTGTCCGAGCGGGCTTCTGTCAAATGATCAGAGGTCGATGTGACTGCAGAAACTAGATTTAAGATATTTGTGCTTTAAATTAATTTGTGCTTTAAGTTAAACCCAGGCTGATGGCTGAGAGACAAAATGCGCGTTTTAAAAGCATAATAAAGGCAATTTATATACACTTACCCGGCATCCAGCAGTCCACGGGTGCAAGGAATTCAGAACACCTCCCTGGCAGGTCTGTAAGGCGCGCCCCTACAGACATGTCTGTGAGTCTGCCTGCCTGTGCGCACACATGTGTGTCTGCGTCTTGTTTATTTTTGCCACACAGGGCAGCGGAGATGGTGAATGTGCATCTTTTAAGAGTTGAGCAGGTCTGAATATGTGAAGGTATTCGCCGTCCCTAGCAGTAAAGGCTGTAAAAAAGTGGCGTGTAATACGTACATAAAAAAGGATGCCTGCATTTACATGAGGAGACGTGATTGTGTTCGGCAAGCTGCCTGCTCCCTCCGCTCAGCAGGCAGCTGCTTTGCAATTCATAGCAATTCATAGTAATTTGAGGTTAGGGGCAAAACTAAGTATGGGCGGAAAATCCGTTTCGCTCGCGGATTTTGCGGATTTTCGGTTAATTCGCAATCCGCGAGATTCGCGAATCTCCCGCAAAATCCGCAAATCCGCGAGCAGCGGATTTTATGGCTTGCTCGCACTGTTCGCGTGAGTTCGCGGCTTCCCAGTACAACTTCGCGCCCCGCGAATAAGCGCTAAATTACAGAAATACGATCTTAGCAAAACTGAAACTACTTACCAGGTTCAAAAGTTCAGGCTCATCATTAGTAGCCATTTCCTGTAGTGCTTCCTGAGGGGCCCCTCCAGAGTTCAGTTGCCTACTTGCAACTATTATGTGACCCTGCTCTGAACCACAGAATGGTTACACATATGCCACAAAGGTCCTGAATTACAGCTAAGGGAGACAAGCAGGAGCCAGGCTGGAAGTTCAAATCCATTAATCAGCCCCTAATTCATTATTGTCAGTTGGGGCAGGGCAGGTGTTGTAACTAATTTTGCAACATGAAAGCACTTAGCAAGTGCAAAAGATCACTAATCAGGAAGCACTAAGGAAGCAGGTGCCAGCTAAAAAAATATTCTGTGACACATTAATCAGCCCCAAATTAATTCAGGTCACTTGAGGCAGGGAAGGTGTGCTTTGCTTTGCCACAATAATGTACACTGATGTGCTGTGATGAAACAGAGGGTGGCATGGGTGGGCCAGAGGGTGGCATGAGTAGTCAGAGAGTGGCAGTGGTGACAGAGAGTGGCAGTGATGAAGAAGAGTGTCCCAAACAGGCTGGACACGTAGAAACAACAAGTTCGCAAAACTTGCGACCCGACAGGTAAGTTCGCGTTTGCGAAATTGTACAAAACCCTCACGAACTGGCAGAAACCCGCGCGAACACACAAAAAAAAAATCTGCAAATTCGCGAGAATTCGCGGATTTTGCGAATTGCGAGTTCGCAAACCCGCAAAATTCGCGAACGCGAGATTCGCAAAATTCGCCCATGCTTAGGCAAAACGTGGAGAGAGAAACAATAGGGGCGAGGGGGGAGAAATGTATACAAGCGCTCGGCTAATTGACTCTGAAAGGAGAAATTAAACGAGGTGGGGAAGAGAAGTCTCCATGCCGGGCAGTGGTCACAGCGCCGCCCAGGCTTCGCCGTTCAACGTAGCAAAGGATAGGTCTTGAACAATGTCACGTGACAGAAAGGCGCCCAATGGGAGAGTGAGTACGTTCTGTGACGTAAGGCGGACTTCCAGGAAATCCTTGTTGTGCTAGAGAGACGTTGAATGCGGTGTAGTGGGCCTGCTCTACATCCTGTAATTCTGGGCAAGTCGTTTAATCACCCGGTGCCTACCAAAAATGAATGTGTCCGTGTGTAATGCCGCCACCAGCGCGGGACGAGAGCAGCCTGAGACACCCAGTGAGTGGGGGAGAGGGGGGCTGGGTGTGTGCGCGTGAGCCTGTAAGTGGTGGTGGGGGGGTGTGTGTGTGTGGCTGTGTGTGCGCGTGAGCCTGTCCTGTGAGTGGTGGGGGGGTGCGTAGCTGTGTGTGAGCACGTGAGCGGGGGGGATGTGCGTGGGTGTGTGGTGTGTGTGTGTGCGCGCGTGTGAGTGCATGTGTTCTCGGCTTCCTGCCAATCTGAGGCAGGGGGTGTGCACGGCGCCGGCGTGGGCGTGCGCGCCCACGAGGTGCAATCGGAGCTCGTGCCCATCTCCTGTCTCAGATTCCCAGGAAACTGAATACAATAGTTGTCGAGCTAGACCGCATGCTATGCATGCGCAACTCTAGCTCGACCTAAAAAGTAGACAAAATTCCAGGGGCGTAGCTGGGGGGGGGGCGGCCGCCCCAGGCAGCACTCTTTTGTGGGCGCTGGCGTCGGCTGCGCGGCACTGTTGGCCGGCCACCCGTGGCCAGCCCTGGATTTACTGAGAGGAACAGTACAGTGACTGCAGTACACACGGCCACCACCACACCCACACGTGCGGCGGCAGTGTGTGTGTCCCAGGGCCGTCAATCTTATAGTGCACGAAAGTGCTACCAATGACGGCCCTGAGCATTATTTTTAGCAAGCCACCACGCTCCAGCAGTGACAGGCAAGCCGCGCACTTTCAGCCACACAATCTCTTCTTTCCGAGCACCTACTATTCTGCATTCTTTTGCTTCCGTTGATGTCACATAGGCGAAAGGTCACGCCTAGTAGCTAACACCTCCACATCCATTCTCCTCAACAACAGACTCATACAGGAAAATCTGGAAGTTGGTTCCTATGGGGGACATTGAGGGAGGCGAAAACCTAAACAGGCGATTCACAGAAGACTAAAGAAACGGGGTAGAGGGCATATTTCAATTACCTTGCTTTTTAATTAAATGCTGTTGGCAGAGTCATCTTAAAAATTGTGGGGGCCCCAGGCAGGACACATTTTGAGGGGCCTTGTTTGGAAAAACTATAAATGTTATTACCCGTTACGATGGCAAAAATAGTCAATTATTTGTTCAGAAACAGGGTGACACAGAAACAGAAAACAGAGCATTCCTGGCAGTAGACCGACCAACCGGGGATCGGGGGGCAGGTCGGCCCTCGGAGGTGGGGGCCGGTGGACGAGGGGTGACTGCGGCTAGCGGTTAGAGCGGGCACCCCGGAGGGCTAAGTGGAGGTGGACTGTGGCCACGTGCAGAGTCTGGATGAGAGAGCGCTAGATTTGCCTGCAGGAGGCTCGGGGACCCCGAAGTTGGGGGTGACTTCAGAGGCAGAGAGAAGATCCCTGGGAGACAACACCCGAAGCAGACAGGAGGGCAGCAGAGAGAGGCTGATCCTCCCAGAAGGCAGTTTCCCCCCCTATTGTGAGGCCTGGAGGTAGGCCGCGAAGCCGGGGGGTAAAGTTTGGAGCAGGCCGGGAGAGCATTCCTGGCGGCTGACTGACCGATCGGGGGCAGGTCGGCCCTCGGAGGTGGTGGCCTGTGGATGAGGGGTGATTGCGGCTAGCGGTTAGAGCGGGCACTCCGGAGATCTGAGTAGAGGTGGACTGTGGCCATGTGCAGCGCATGGATGAGAGAGCGCTAGATTTGCTTGCAGGAGGCCCGGGGGCCCCGAAGTTGGTGGTGACATCAGAGGAAGAGAAAAGAACCCCGGGAGGCAAAAGGTGGCAGGACGGAGTGACGAGGATACAAGAAGCATGTGGCCTGTATAGGCAGTGGTGGCTCCCTAGTGGAGGGCCTTCTTTGCCATTGCTCCGGACGCCTAGCCCATTTGAACAGGGCCGGACAGGTGTGCATGAGCTCGCAGCGCTGGGGATCAGACTGACGCATCTTGACCACAGGCCATTGGATTCAGCAAGTGGCTTGAGAGAGGGAGAAAGAACCTCAAGGCTTTTGGTCAGGAAAGGACAATGGGTGCACAACCTAAAGTGGACACACTGATAGGGTTAAGCAAGTAGAGTGGTGCACCTGGGTGAGTGGGGAGCCCTAGAACCACTCAAAGTTTGGTGGAAAAACCACCAAAGAACAAGATTAAAATGTATTCCCAATACGCTCAAAAGTAAAACATATGTACAGTAAAATTCAGACAAATACACAGTGTACAAAGCGACAGAGGGATGTGGGAATCTACAGGGGAAGAGTAGTCTGATGGAGTCCTTTATTTAGTACAACAGCCAGCCGACACGTGTTTCATCGCAATTGCAAATCCTCAGGGCTTTGTATGGCTGTATTACACCAGAAGGTCGCTCCGCTGGTGATAATTCCGACCCAGCCGGGCCCTTGACCATAGATGAACGAGTATCAGTATAAAAGCTGTCGACCCTTGTGTGCGATGATAGTCTCTTGTAAAATGTAGCATGTAAGTTCAATCGGCACTTTCTTAAAGAGGCTGCATAGGGGTCGTGAATGCATATATCTTCAGCCTTTCAGGGGCTTCAAAATGCTCATGTGCAGCCAAAGAGTCGGGCGCGACTCACTGCTTGGATAGAATTCCCGTTACCGGTGTGTGTGCCAGCGTCGCCGCGTATTCTTCCGGGATGTGTTCACCAGGAACGGGCCAGACGGGGACGGGCGCAGACGGGCTCGCCCGCTGTGCGTTCGTGCCAGCCCTGTTTTTAACTGTCTCCGGGGTGAAAGGCTAGAGTGCTAACCCTGGACCACCTCAAGATGGCATCCGTCCGGGTAGCTGCTCGATTCTAATCCCTCCTTTCAGTGTCTAAATCACACCAAGGAGCCCTCGTAACCCTCAGTACCGGGTAAGTAATGTAGTTAAAACAATCGAATCATACCCACACTCGAGAGTGCAATTTAAAAAACTGCGATTTTCTAAGTAATTTCCCAGGTTGGGAGGTACAGTAAATAGCGCAAAATGAAATATGAGCAGTTAAAATCAGGCAGGTCACTGACTGAGCTTTTCCTCTCCCGGCTCACGCCTCAGGAGCTTACATCTTTTAACCTCCACTGACTCATGCAACACATCTTATACACTGATTTACACACTTGCATGATTTATTGTCGATCTGTATGTTATGTAAATCCATCTGACACCCTGCATTGGGATGCGTAGCGCTATAAAAGAAATAAAATAGGGCTATTTAAATTGTGTGTAAATACTGGGACAGACCAAAACGTCTGACATTCTTACAGTTCATGCACTTACATAAAGGGACCTAACAATGTCAAAAGCACGCCTCTCTTAAGTTCCTATGAATAGATAACAAGCTGTGTGCATTTGTCTCCCTCCATTGCGTTTACATTAAAGTGTGAGGTTTCAGGCCACTCGATCAAAAGGGTTGTTACTCAGTTGAGTATGTGTGCCTTGGCAGCGGGTGTTCTCTAGGAGCTGGGAGAGGTTAGTGTTGGGCATGCAGCACCTCTGTTTGTTCCGACCTTTGCTTTCTCCTGCATTGGAGTAGAGACTGGCGTCGTAATATTAACCCTGTGTATCCACCCGCGCTGCTCGCCGTCCTTTTCCCTCAGAAACCCCCTTCCCCGCTACCGGCCATGGGCAACAATCTGAGGGATAGCCCCGTGCGCCAGAAGCTCTAGCTACGCCACTGCAAAATTCTGAATTCAGAAAGGGGTCATTTGTATAGATCCATCAAGGTTTCTTTATAGCAACTAACAGTTAAATATTGGAAAAATTGAAAATTAGTTGAAAAAAACAGCCTTTTGTGTTAACATTTTCACCTGTAACTTCTTGCAATTATGACAGCTCTTTGAAAGCAATATACTGTTACATCCGCTGTACCTTCCTAGTTGTGGGGATATATAGGACTTGTAGGTTCACCTAGAACCAGACGAACCCAGAGTCAAAAACTGGGTAGCAATTTGCAATGGCTTTTTATTATGTACCGTGTATAGAGCAATTATTGTGTGAAAATGTACACATGGAAAAATCGGTATGAAAGACACCTATGTATTTCTGAAATGGGTACAAATTATAGAGTTTAGAAACAGTACATATTTGCACATTTTCAAAATTGGGAATACTCATAGGAGCATGAGAATTATTGGTCATTTTTTAAAATGACTTCTTTTTTAAACAATGTCTTTCATTTGGAAGGCAGAAATGCATTGAAAATCAATAGGTAATAACAGTTGCTTTACAAATCTGAATTACCCTAAGTCTCCGGATAAAAATGGTACCTCACTTGTGTGTGTAGGCATAGTGTCCACGCCCGGAAAGGGCCCAAAACCCAACGTGAACACACCACATTTTCACAATGAAAATTTACCCTTTGTTTGCGAAGTGTGTAGCTGTCGTTTTTTAACCCTAGCTCTGCCGGCACCTAGAAAAACGTAGCAAACCTTTACATTTTTTTAAATTAGACACCCAGGGGAATCCAGGATGGAGTGACTTGACTGCCTCCCACCAGGTTTGTTAACCAGAATCCCTTGTAAACCTAGAAGATTGTCAAAAAAGCCACATTTTCCCCACATTTCTGTGGTGGAAAGTTCTGGAATCTGCGTGGATCCACACATTTCTACCCACCCTGCGTTCCCCATAGTCCTACAAGAAAAACGGTACTTCACTTGTGTGGGTTGCCTTAGTGCCCGCGACAGGAAACAGCACAAAACGCGAAGTGGTCACACCTCAATCTTGCAGTGAAAAATTACCGTTTTTTGGCAAGGTGCCTAGCTGTAGTTTTTTAACCCTAGCTCTGCCGGCACCTAGTGAATCCTAGCAAATCTATAAATATTTGAAAACAAGACACCCAGGGAAATCCGGGATGGGGTAACCTGACTGCCTCCCACCAGCTTCTGTTACCCTGAATCCCTTGCAAACCTACAAAATTGTCAAAGAAAATACATTTTCCCTACATTTCTGTGGCGAAAAGTACTGGAATCTGCGTGGATCCACAAATTTCCACCCACCCCACGTTCACCAAAGTCTTCCTAGAAAAATGGTACCTCACTTGTGTGGGTCGGCCTAGTGCCCGCGAAAGGACACAGCGCGAAACGCAATGTAGTCACAACTCAATTTAGAGGTAAAAAATGACCATTTTTTGTAATGTGCCTAGCTGTAGTTTTTTTAAAAAAAATATTTTTATTAGCAAAACAAATAGGCCAATAAAACATACAGATGAAGTAATATGCATTGTGTGGATCATGAGAGCAGAGCAGCCTTGTTCATTGTTCAGGTTACATATGCAGAATACATGTATTGACACATCAGTAGTAATCATCTCTACATGCCTGAACCATATCAGTCTGAGGCACTATCATCGTCTGCAAGGTTCGGTGGCTCGCAAATGTAACCACGAAACGTATTCCAAGCCCCCCAAATTTTCTCCCATTTCTTGGGGCACCCCGATGTATAAACACCGACTTCTCTGCCACCATCATTTCATCCATATCCTTGCATCACTTATGGAGGGTAGGCAGTGCTTCTGAGCCCCACAATAAGGCGATGTTACATTTTACCACCATCATGCCCAACATTACCCAATCCTGCTGACGGTGATTTAAGTTGTTTGGTTCCCATACATTCAACAAACAACGACGGGGTTCGGGCACCAGGGAAACATCTATAATCTGGGAAATTGTACGCATGACTGCCGTCCAGTATGCTGCTATGTGTTTACAGTCCCATATGGTATGATAGAATGTCTCCTCATCTCCACAATGTCGTAAGCAATATTTATGTGAGGTTGATCCTATCTTGAATAACGTCGTTCTAGTGTAATATGTACGGCGTAATATTTTGAGCTGGACCAGTTGTAACCTCGAGTGTATGGCTGTTTCCCGGGGGGACGAGAGGGCCTCTTGCCACTCAGACTCATTAAAGTTGCCCACGTCTCCGGCCCAATTCTGCCTTAGTGTGGACGACATGTCAGGAAGGTTGTTTATCAATTTCCGGTAGGTCAAAGAAGTGGCTCTAACTGGCATGTGTTCCATCAGAAGCCTATCTTCTAGAGGAGAGGATTCCTATAGCTCGGTATCAGCTGGTATGACTGATTGGAGTGCATGTCTGATTTGGAGGCATCTGAACCTCTCTTTCTGAGTCACGTCATACTGTGTTTGGAGGTGAGAGAAGTCTACCATCTTACCTCCCTTCCAGAGGTCACCCACCACTGAAATGCCTATATTATCCCAGTGGCGGAACCCCGTACTGTTGCGGAGGAAGCCCAACCTGTAGGAGTCCCAAAGCGGTGTCATTAGTGTGATCTTCCCAGAGCATTTAAGATGTCTATTCGCCTTATACCAAAGTTGTACCGAATGTCGCATGGGTCCAAGTAGGTCCAAGGGCATGCGGCGGCTATAGAGATTACCCAACAGCCCTCTACTCTCCAAGCACTGTCTATCAGCTAGATATGCCAGTTCGGTCTGTGGGGCATGCAACCAGTACTTTATCTGCTTAAGATGGGCCGCCCATAATATAATTCCACGTTGGGAAGCGCTATTCCCCCATCATACCAGCTCTTTGTTAGCTTAGCTTGCACGATACGAGGCGGCCTCCCATCCCACAATAGATTGGAAACAGTAGAGGCAATATTCCTAAAATAAGAGTCAGGAACCAGAAATGGCGTATTCTCAAGGACATATAGAAATTGCGGGAGCGCCATCATTTTGTATAGTGCCGCCTTACCCAGAAGTGTAAGAGTCCGCCATACCTTAGCATTACGCTTAAAGCGCTCTAGCTGGGGACTAAGATTTAAAGCCGAAAATTTGTTTGGGTCTGATGTAATATAGATACCCAGGTATTTAAATGCCATCGTGGTAGTGCGCCGGGGGCAACTCATGGGTAGAATGGGAGGAGGGCCGGCCAGGACATGGAGAAAAGACTTGGACCAATTTATTCTGTAACCAGACACTCTTCCAAACTTCTCACACACGTTCAGCAATTCTAGGATGGATTTCTTGGGAGAGGTGAGGTATAGCAAGATATGATCCGCATATAAGGATATGCGGTCCTCCCACGTGTTGGTCCAAGAAAGCCCCTTGATGGAGGGTTCCCATCTGATCCAGATTGCAAGTGGCTCCAGAATCAGCGCAAAGAGCAGCAGGGACAGCGGGCATCCCTGCCGCGTACCTCTACCAAGTGGGAAATCATGGGAAATGTGTCCATTGGCAGCAACGTGTGCCAAGGACTTATTGTAAAGGAGGCGAACCCAGGCACAGAATTTCGGACCGAAGCCCATGTGACGAAGCACGGCAAACAGATAACGCCATTCCACGGTATCAAATGCCATAGTGATGTCTAAGGAGAGAATGACTGCAGGCTCCTGAATATACTGCTTACGTGCCAGGACCGCGTAAAGCCTGCGCAAATTAAGTGCCGTGCTACGGATGCGGCATAAAGCCAGACTGGTCTGGATGCACTAAGGAGGAGAGGTGAGGAGTCAGTTGCAGCGCCAGAAGTTTGGCCAGGATCTTGGGTTCTGTGTTTACCAGGGAGATGGGGCAATAGGACGTGCAGTCCGTCTTTGGTCTGCCAGGTTTATGGATTGCGACGATAGTGGCGAGTCGCTGGTCTCTCAGCAGTTCTCCCGTTTCAAGACTATCAAGAAACATCTCAAGCAAGAAGGGAGCAGAAGTATGTGCAGTCCTTTTATACAGTTCCACTGGGTAGCTGTAGTTTTTTAAACCTACCTTTGCCGGCACCTAGGGAAACCTAGCAAACCTACACATTTTTTAAAACTAGACACCCAGGGGAATCCAGGTTGGGGTGATTTGACTGCCTCCCACCAGCTTTTGTTACCCAGAATCCCTTGCAAAACTAAAATATTGTCAAAAAAACACATTTTCCCCTCATTTCTATGGTGGAAAGTTCTGGAATCTACGTGGATCCAGAAATTTCTACCCACCCTGCATTCCCCAAAGTCTTCCGAGAAAAATGGTACCTCACTTGTGTGGGTTGGCCTAGTGCATTCAACAGGAAACGTGATCACACCTTAATTTCGCAGTGAAAAATGATCCTTTTTTTGCAAAATGCCTAGCTGTAGTTTGTGCACCCTAGCTCTGCCGGCACCTAGGGAAACCTACCAAACCCACACATTTCTGGAAAATAGACACCCAGGGGCTTCCAAGAAGGTATGGCTTGTGTGGATTTCCCAAAGTTTCCTTACACAGAATCCCTTGCATACCTCAAATTTAGCTGAAAAAAAGAATTTTTTTTCACACAATTTTGTGTGGGAAAGTGTGGCATCACTGGGCTCACACAAATTTCCTACCACCCAGCGTTCCCCCAGGTCTTCCGATAAAAATGGTGCCTATCACAAAACCTCCTGCTTTTGCAAGGGGGGGGTCACCTGGGTTTTTGGCCCGTGCTCGGCGGCCATGTAGGGAAACCTACCAAACCCACACATTTCTGAAAAACAACAAGGCGGAACACTTACCTGTTCCACAACAACAAGGCTAGCTATCACAGAGTGCTGAAACTGAAGAAATGTCAATTGTGACGCAGGAGAACACTCCTTGAACACAAAAGTTGCTAAGTTGAAAAAATGGATGGCCAAGCCTTCCGAATAGCAGTGTAAGGTTCCAACCTCTGATTTACTCTGTCAACAACACCCATGTACTGATTGTAGTCTAGAATGCACACATTGAGAGTATCTTTTAACATTTATCCTGCTTTATATGATGCTATTTACACTGTAGGCCTGCGAATCTGATGGAAAATAATTTTGTTTCCTCTCTTTATGTTCACTTAGGTGACATACATGGTTTCTCCCCACATCTGGAGTTGATTGTTATACTGCGGTAATACTAAGCTGGGAAACTCGAATTCTAGAGTGAGTTACGGTCATATCAGCTCATGTGTTTCTGTTGGATTTACCTGCTGGGATGTTACTCGCTGTAGATTACATAGAACGCACTATCCAATTATTGACAGCTGTGACATACGATTAGGATCGGAGAGCCTAACCATAGGTGAGCTCGAAATAGCCAAATCTTGAGAGTGTTTTTTTCTTTTTTGGGTCTGTCCCTTTCACAAAGGGTTTTTCACTTTTCCGTTTTAGGTTCACTTTCTTTTTTCACTTGAATGAGTGTGCCGTCCGTGCATGACTCTCACGGTTTTTTGTGTTTCCCACTTTCTCTGGTATATTTTGGTTCATGGACTACGTGTCATGATTTGTTTTCTTGTCACTTTGTGATATTGTTTTGAACTATGGGGTTCGAGCAACTGACCAATTAACTGATTGCTGTTGTTGTTTGCCTATATGGTCTAAACATGCTCCTTCTGAGCTTATGGAGTGATTATCTTGTTTTTGAGTATGTCAGGTAACTGTCTACATATATTACATTGTTCTAGCCCTGAAGAAGTCTGTGGTCAACAACCACTAAAGACGAAACACTTGTTGGCGACGGTTAGACTTTACTAAGAGGAATAACTACAGAATAAAAGAAGAAACACATGACTTGTCATTTGTCTATATATACTCTCTGATGTGTTTAGCTCAGGATATATTTTGTATTTATGTTTATGAGGTATTGATCTGTTCATACCTGTTTGGTTATAGATGGATGGCCTAAACCTTATCCTTTGAGCTTCTCTTATTGTTCATATTACACTTACTGTCACTACAACCCAGCGCAATTATCACCCGGCCATCCGATTTTGTTCTTGTTGTAGAATGCACACAGGTTTGTGCACTTCAGCAACCTGACCCCAAACAGGCACAGGTGAAGTACTCTCATCAATGATGGTAAACAGCATGTACACATCCCCCCTGTCCACTAATTTCACAGCTAGTAGTTCATCACTACGCAAGGAACTGCACTCCCCCCTCTGAAGTTTTTTGCAAACAAGCTCTTTCGGATAACCTTTGCGGTTAGAGCGGACTGTGCCACATGCAAAAGTGTCCACTTTAATCAATTCCTCAAATAATTGCACAGCAGTGTAGAAGTTATCAAGGTACAAATGGTGGCCTCTGTTAAACAGTCTTCTAGCAAGATCCCACACAATTCAACCAGGGAGGTCAATAGTGGAATCTCTACCAGTGTACACACGAAAATTAAAAACATATCCTATTATACTCTCAGACAACATATACAGCTTAAACTCCATAGCATGCCCTCTTGCTAGGGATGTACTGCCTACAAACCAACCGACCCTTGAACAAAACCAAAGACTCATCAATAGATATTTCTTTCCCTGGAATGTCTATCGCTGAAATTCGATCTACAAAGTGATCAAGAACAGGCAGAATCTTAAAAAGACGATCACTTTCAGGGTGACTACATGGCAACCCCTAAGAATTATCAATAAAATGCAGCATGTGTAGAAAAAGTAAATACCGATCACGAGTCATAACTGCAGGAAATATAGCTGTTGCCAACAAGGGGCTGGAAGACCAATATGATGCCAGGTTTGGCCTCCTTAGCAAACCCATCAATAAAGTCAAACCCAAAAACCTCTTAATCTCTTCCAGATTTGTGGGAGTCCACCGGGTAGCTCTAGTGTGGGGCCTAAGTTTGTCACTGTTGTCCCTCAAAAACTGTTCAGCATACAAATTAGTCTGCTCAACAATCTCACCCAAAAATACATCATCCATAAATAACTGAAAATACTGTATAGGCAAAAAATGTTCACAATCCACTCTACATCCTGCATCACCGCTAAAGGCAGGCAACACCGGCTGCACCATGTTTGGATCAACCCAGAGTCCAGCACTTCCAGTAGGAAGCCTAGCAGCCTCAGGCTGCAATCCAGATGCCTCTTGCACCATTGGCACAGCAGTATCCTCCTCTAAAACAGGCCCTTCATCTGCACTGAGAGAACCTTCATCATCCGTTGATTCCATGTGGAGAGAAAACTCACTGTCAGAATCTTCCCCTCCCTCCTCTCCCTCAGACGCACTGTCAGTCTCATAATCAGGTTCAGAGGAAGATTCAAGAAGCACACCAACCACCTGCTTAGCAGTCATTCTACGGCTAGCCATAATGATTACTATAAAGGTAACTTGTCAAACAAGTAAACAACAACAAACACTTTGTATAATAAGTAATAAACAAAATGCACCTTTATCAAAAATACCTTTACACTCCAAAACGATACCACTCACTTGCCAGAAGCAGCTAAACTCTCCACCACGTGCTCTGCACAGACACAGAATGGATCAACAGAAGCCCACTAAAAAAGAAAGAGAAAAGAAAATTACACATAAGACAATGCAAAACACTTCCCAAAGATTTTCATGCTCAAAACACTAACTAAATGCCACAATGACACCACTTACAAAAACATTAATTCATACATTACAATATTACTCATTTGGAGTACATACAACAAAAATGTTTTTCTTACCTAAAAAATCCAACTACACAAAACTGCAGAACAACCACTGTCGAAACCGCAAACAGGAATCAAAAGCTTTACACTAGATTTAAAAGGAGAAAAAAAACATTACAATCACATATGCAAATAATGCACCAGTCCACTTGCCAAGCTAAGGGGTAGGTGGGCCTTACAGTATAAATTCAATATTCACCCCCGTAAAAGGAGAGCAGCCCTTGCCCTTGAGGCCACCCCCCAAAACAAAAAAATGAAAAACTCTAGCGTCTAGTGGATTCTGCCCCCCTTGGGGGCAGATGGGCCTAAACACATACTGCTACTCTGCCACTCAAAGAGGACAGAAATGGTCACAATCATCCTACCATAAAGGGGAGCGACCCATGTCCAACATAAAAATAAAACCTGGTGCCCTAGTGGCCCTACAAAAAAACCAAAATACAGCCGAATTGCCCCTCAAGGTGATACCAAAGGGGATGATGGACGGAGCACTTGAGCAAATCTAACACTCACCCCCCGTCAACTGTTCTTGGTTTAATCCATTATCATTGTTTAGCTCACTCCACCACCCCAGTTCAGACATGGCCATATGCAAATCAGAATGACCCTGTGCGCTTTGTTTGACTTACGTTGGCAGGGTATGCCCAGACGTGGGTCCCTTGCTCACTTTACCACTGGACTCAAGCTAACCTGGCTGATTAGCCAGAAACTGGTCCCAGGATGGTTCTTTCCGGGCCAGGGAAAATATGGCTTGGCAGTTCAGGCTGGACTGTTCCCATGAGGCACAGGGTCCGACTAATTTGCATATGGCCATGTCTGAAGTGGGGTACTGGAGTAATCTACAGCATGATGATGGATTAAACCAACCAAAACCTAACATCATGGGCATACCAAAATGGCCCCCAAAGGGGAGTGACCCTTGCCCAAGGGGCCACTCCCTAGTACATTCATTACATTAGCCCAGTGGGCAGAATTTTTTTAATAACATAAAAAAATGCCCCCCAGGGTGCAGACAAAGGCAAAATATATGCCCCAAAAAGGGGAGTGACCCTTGCCCAAGGGGCCACGCCCCACTACATTTATTCAATTTGCCCAGTGTGCCAAATACATTTTTTTTAATTGTAATCTGCCCTCGCCCCCCCCCCCCCGGGGGAAAACATACCAAAAATGATGGCCCCCAAAAGGGGAGCGACCATTACCTAAGGGGTCGCTCCCCAACACAAAAAAACATTGTGGGCTTCCTGAAATGGCCTCCAAGGGAAGCGAACCTTGCCCAAGGGGCCAGTCCCCAGCACATCCCATTACTTAATCAAATTCTGCCCCCCCCAGGAGTGCAGACAAAGCCTACAGTATTGCCCGCACAAAAGGGAGTGACCCTTGCCCGAGGGGCCGCTCCCCAAAACAAAACAAAACATTGAGGGCCACTCCCCATCGCATTGTACATAGTGGCCAAATTTTTTAATTATAAAGAAATTCTACCCCACCCCAGAGGGCAGACAAAGCCTACAGTATTGCTCCCACAAAGGGGAGCAACCCTTGCCAAAGGGGCCTCTCCCCCAACCAAGAAAACAATGCCCAAATACCAAAAAAACCCTGGCGCTAGTGGGCATTCCTGCTGCACGACTGCACAAAAGAGACATCGAGGGAAAGGAAAACCCTTACCTTTCCCCCGATGCCTCTGTTGTTGAAAACCCCCCTCCCAAGCCCCAAAACTCACCTTTTTCTCTACCGATGCCCAGGAAGCAAATGGCTTCCCTGCGTGTCGGTAAAGAAAGGTAACCTCCAATGACGTCAGCGCGCATTGGACCTGCTCCTCGTCGGGTCGGCGCTGCAATACCCGACGGGCACTCAATGAGGGGCTCTTTAGCGGAGATCTTTTGTTCCAGCCATTTGGTGCAGAGGGGTTGAGGGGCCTAGCTTGTGTAGATGTAGTGCAGGGGTGAGGAAAGTGATTAAAACAGGTCAGTTAGTCCTGGAGAAAATGTATTCTGGTAGGTAAACTGCCTGATTAAAAAACTAATGAGTAAGGGATCTCTAGGAACTATGTGTCTCTCAATAGTTCCTAGTGATCCCCTACTCATTAGTTTTTTAATCAGGCAGTTTACCTACCCGAATAAATTTGCTCCAGGACTAACTGACCTGTTTTAATCACTTTTCTCACCCCTGCACCACATCTACACGAGCTAGGGCCCTCACCCCCACTGCACCAAACGGCAGGAACAAAAGATCTCTGCTAAAGAGCTCCTCATTGGGTCCCCGTCGGGTATTGCAGTGCCGCCCCGGCGAAGAGACGACCCAATGACGAAGTATGACGCCTAGCTGGCTGGGTGTGTGAGGACCTTAGTTCCGAAGGGAGGAATCCCCCCTCCCAACTTCTGTGGGTTATTCTTACCCCCACAAGTTAATCAGGTGTATCTCCCTAGCCTTGCTTCTTACTCCACTTAGGAATTGCATACCCTCTTCTTTGAAAGTAATCCCATCATCTCTGATGTACAATTTGGGTTTAGGAGAGGCCAGGGGACAGTGGAACAGTGCATGAACCTTGATTTACTTGTTGAAAAATATACTGAAGCTAAGATGCATCCCTTTATCTCCGTTTTGCTGCCCTAAGTAGTGCATTTGATTTGGTTGAACACACATTACTCTGGTCCACATGTATCACTCAGTATGCCGCTAGGGACTTTATCAACTTTTTAGCACACCTATAATGAAATCTATCCAGCACAGTGTGGTATTGCTCCACTGGGGAATGTTCCCCCTCATTTTAAATCAAGATGGGTATCAGTCAGGGATGAGTATTAGCACCACTCCTTTTTTCACTATTAATGGGGTGAAAGGTTCCTTTCAGCCCGTACAGGCCGATGCACCTGTCGTCAGTGAGCGTCAAGTACTAATTCTATTATATGCCGATGATGCTGTCATATTATCTAGGTTACCTGTCGGCTTACAAAAATTGATGGGCACTTCATGGACTCCAAGGAAAATGAAAATGAAATAGTTAAAATGATGTGCGGGAAAGTATAGAAATGTAGGACATTTTACATTGAGGGAGCCCCAATTGGTAATATTAATTGCTTTTGCTATCTAGGGGTTCTGTTTACAAGCAGTGGATTTTGGGCACAGCATGTTCTAAGTACACAGCTGAAATTGAGTAGAATATGTGAGGAAGTGTTCAGATTTTTCATAAGATCAGCAGTCGCCCAATCAAGGTAATGGTTGAAATTTATAAGCAGAGGGGCCTTACAACTGCTACTTTTGGGGGAGGCATGAGGGGTTCTGCTCACAGTCGGGTTTGCAGGGGATTCTGGGTAGGAAATTTTGGGGGATCCAATCAATCCACACATCCTTTGACTCCCCCAGGTGTCTAGTGTTCAGAAATGTCTGGGTATGGTAGGTTACCCTAGATGCCCGCCGAGACTGGTACCAAAAGCGCAGGTGCCCCCCCTTGCAAACCTAGGTTGTTTGTGATAGATCATTTTGATGTATTCAAAATATGCTTTGGGCCATTCCCTGTAGCAAGCAATTTGCCCACCCACACCAGGGAGGCACCATTATTATCGGGAGACCTGGGGGAACGCTGAGTGGTAGGAAATTTGTGTCGGACTGGGAATTCCATAACTTTCCCAAACAGAAATGTGTGGAAAATGTGCTTCTGTTAGCCAAATGTAAGGTCTGCAGGTGATCATGAATAAGAAAATGAGGGAACCACACCTCCATGGACTCCCCCGGGTGTCTAGTTTTCAGAAATATCAGAATTTGGTAGGTTTCCCTACATAGCCCCCGTGCCCAGGACCAAAAATGCAGGCGACTCCCTAGCAAAACCAGGTCTTTTTGCGATCAATAATTTTCAATTCTCCACAGTACGTTTTGGGCCATTTCCTGTAATGGGTACTAGGCCTACCCCCACAAGAGAGGTACCATTTTTATCGGGAGAGTTGGGGGAATGCTGGGTGGGTGGAATTGTGAGGCTCCAACAGATTCCAGAACTTTCCATCACAGAAATGTGAGGAAAATGTGTTTTTGTTTTACAAATTTTGAGGTTTGCAAGGGATTCTGGTGAATTTAACCTGGTGAGAGCCACACAAGTCACCCCATCCTGGATTCCCCTGTGTGTCTAGTTATAAAAAAATTTAAAGGTTTGCTAGGTATCCCTAGGTGCAGGATGAGCTAGTGCCCAAAATCCACAGCTAGGTACATTGCAAAATAAGGATCAGTTTTCCGTGGAAAAATGTGAATTGTCCATGTTGTGTTTTGAGTTGTTTGCTGTTGCGGGCGCTAGGCCTCCCCACACAAGTGAGGTACCATTTTTAATGGGAGACTTGAGGGAATAATGGGTGGATGAAATTTTGTGGCTCCCCACAGATTAAAGAACTTTTCATCACAAAAATGTGAGGATTTTTTGTTTTACAAGTTTTGAGGATTGCAAGGGATTTTGGGTAACATAAACTGATGTGAGCTACACAAGTCATCCTAGCCTGGATTTCCCTGGGTGTCCAGATTAAAAATATTTACAGGTTTGCTAGGTTTCTAGATGCTGGCTGAGCTAGGGCTCAAAATTCACAGCTAGGCACTTTGCAAAATAAAGGTCAGTTTTCTGGGAAAAATTGTGATAGGTCCATGTTGTGTTTCGGGCCGTTGCCTGTCGCGGGCATTAGGCCTACCCACGCAAGTGAGGTACCATTTTTATAGGGAGACTTGGAGGAGTGCTGCATGGGTAGAGGTTTGCGGCTCCCCATGGATTCCAGAACTTTCCAACAGAGAAATGAAAACATGTTTTTTTAGACGAATTGTGAGGTTTGCAAGGGATTGTGGATAACATAACTTGTTGAGAGCCACACAAGTCACCCCATCCTGGATTCCCCTGGGTGTCTAGATTTAAAAAATGTATAGGTTTGCTAGGTTTCTCTGGGTGCTGACTGAGCTAAGGCTCAAATTCCACAGCTAGGCACAATACAAAAAGGGTCAGTTTTCAGTGGAAAATGTGATGTCTCCATGTTGTGTTTTGACCCATTTCCTGTAGAGGGCACTAGGCCTATCCACACATAAAGGTCAGTTTTCTGGGAAAAATTGCGATAGGTCCATGTTGTGTTTCGGGCCGTTGCCTGTTGCGGGCATTAGGCCTACCCACGCAAGTGAAGTACCATTTTTATTGGTAGACTTGGGAGAGTGCTGAATGGGTAGACGTTTGCGGCCCCCCCACTGATTCCAGAACTTTCCATCACAGAAATGTGAGGAAAACATGTTTTTAGATAAATTTTGAGGTTTGCAATGGATTCTGCATACCATAACCTGGTGAGAGCCACACAAGTCACCCCATCCTGGATTCCCCAGGTTGTCTAGATTTAAAAAATGTATAGGTTTGCTAGGTTTCTCTAGGTGCTGGATGAGCTAGGGCTAAAATCCACAGCTAGGCACATTGATAAAAAATAAAAGGTTCGGTTTTCCTTGAAAAAATGTGATGTGTCCATGTTGCGTTTTGACCCGTTTCCTGTCGCGGTCACTAGGCCTAACCACACAAGTGGGGTACCATTTTTATCAGGAGACTTGGGGGGTGATGGATGGGTAGAAGTTTGCGGCTCCCCACAGATTCCAAAACTTCCCATCACAAAAAAGTGAAGAAAATGTTTTTTTTTTTACAAAGTTTGAGCTCTGCAAGGGATTCTGGGTAACAGGCACTGGTGAGAGTCAAACAAGTCACCCTATCCTGGAATCCCCTGGGTTTCTAGATTTCAAAAATGTAAAGGCACCATTTTTATCAGGAGACCTAGGGAACACACAATAGTAGAAGAATGGTTATTACCAGCTGTCTTTCTATGCATTTCTACCTTCCAAATATAAGACAGTAGGTGAAAAGATATTTTGAAAAATACTGTCTAATTCATATGGTAGTATGGCCACCCACAAACTCAGATATGTGCAAATAACCACTGCTTCTAAACTCCATATCTTGTTCCTATTTCAGAAATATGTAGGTTTTCTTGGTGCCTATTTTTCACTCTTTATATTTTACCAAATGAATTGCTGTATACCCGGGACACAATGATAAACCATTGCAAGGTGCAGCTTAGTTTTTGGCTCTGGGTACCTCAGGTTCTTGGTGAACCTACAAGACCTATTTATCCCTACAACCAGAAGGGTCTCACGGTTGTAACAGTATATTGCTTTAAAAAATCTGCAATAGTTAGAAGAAGATACAGGTGAAAATGTAGGCCTAAATGGCTATTTTTTACAACTTAATTTCAATGTTTTTCTATTTCAACTGCTAGTTTCAATAGGAACACCTTGAAGGATCTACTCAAATGACCCCTTGCTGAATTCAGAATGTTATGTACTTTTCATAAATGTATAGCTTTTCGGTATCCATTATAGGTTTCACACCCATTTCTCCTAGCTGCCAAGGTTTCAGATTGCTATGTGTGACATTTTCATAATGCCAGTGTAAATATGAGTGACATTTCAATGACTATGAGTGACACTTTCTCACGAGCAAAATCAAGAAATGAAGATGAGGGAAACAGATAAATATCAGAAATTACACCCATTTGAGCATTATGAAACTCCAAGAAGATCTTAAAACTGCAGCAAAGCGCCAGAAATTGAAGGAAGGGCACTAAGCAGAGACAGACTGAGTGACTGCAGTTCTCAGTGACATAGACATGTTTACCCCCGAATTAAAATCAAGCAGTTAAGTCCATGGAAAAAGCTAAATATCAGAAATGATGGCCTTTAAAACAAAAATAAGCTTTGGAAAGACTTTCAAGCCACTACAAAACTACTGAATTGCAAAGTTACTAAGCTACTTGCCCTTTATAAGATTGGACCATTTCTGCCTTTTCCATTTTCATATTGATTTTCAATTTTTTTTGTTTGTTTTTGGCTTTTATAAAAACAGAAGCGTTCAGGTCTTACCAACAATATACTGCTTAGACCGCTTGTGGAGAGCAGGACACCACGTGCGGATGACAACACTCTGAAAGATGAAAACTGACTCCAGAACTCCCAGCGCTTTTATGTGACCTCTAGATGCCATAATGCACTAAAGAAAACAGCCTGTTGAAAATACAATGTAAACGTTTATACAAAAACGCCGTCATGGAGATTAGATGCAGAGCATGTGCATAATGAGAGGGGTTCGAATCAATTTAAATGTGCTAGTGTCACTGCTAAACAATTTCAAAGCAGGCCGCCCTCTGCACAGGGTCGGATTGGGATCACAATTTGGCCCGGGCACTGATGAAAAAAGTGGCCCACATTCATGAGGCTTGGCACATATTTTAAGGGGCGTGGCCCACAATCAAGGGGCGTGCCCTTTCATGAAACACCATTTGCACAGACAAGGAATGAAAGTGGGAGAATACTGTTCTTGCGTAGGACACAGGGCCAAGATGACAATGGCCTACATGCTGAGCAACTAAAAAAACATTAAGGTTCCTTTCTGTCACAAAATTATTCGAGCCCTCCAGCGCAGGATCACCTGAAAAGCAGCAAAGCCCCTGCTATTACTAACCTACTTAGCCCTCCCCAGCCCTTCAGCTTAGGAGCACATGAACAGGTAAGGCCCCTGCAATTAGTAAATTAATCAGCCCTCCAGGCCTCAGGGCAATGTCCTGGCAGGGGAGCACAAAACACAGCTGCTGGGTCATCCAAGGTAGCCAAGTAGCCAGGGGGAGGCCAAGGTGAAGATGGTGCCTGAGTTCAAAACATCACCTGGCCCGCACAGGGAGACCCATTCTTCCTCGCCCACTATGCCCTGAATGTGAAGGGCTGTGGGCAAGGTGTTAAGAGTAACACTGTTTCTGGGCTACGTGGGCCCCAGGGGGGGCAGGGTGAAAATGGCTCAAAGGCCTGAGCAAAACCTGGCCCCCAGGGAGGCCGATTCTTGCCAGCAATCACCCCTCCCCAGTCCAGCCTCAGCGTGATTGCTTGGCAGGGCAGGGGGTGAAGGAGAGGCCACAGCTGATAATCGCTGTACGGCGCACAGAGAGGCTGCTTTCATTTCTCTGTCTCTGTCTCCGTGCCCTCTGTGGGCCGGTTTTATTTTCTCCCCTTTCCTAGTCCACTCTCTGTGGACTGGGAAAGGGGAGAAAACAACGGCCCACAGAGGGCACTGAGACACCAGCCCTTCGGCCGATGCCCGAATGCCCGCCTTGCCAATCCGCCCCTGCCTCTGCAACACGTCTAACTTTCATAATGTAATGTAATGTGAATGCAGAGCCCGCACACTGCCAAGATGAACAGAGGGGCTCCTTTACATATTTGTTTTCAGTTATGGGCTGTCACAGAGCAACTACACCGACACACATTGGCAGGTACTGACCACGTGAAGTAATAGAAGCGGCAGCACTGTTGGCGCGCTAGCGCTTATAATAAAATGTAAAGTACACTGAAAACAGAGATACCTCGCTGAGGCACAACTTACTCTATAAGTGGACTTGAGTAACGTCAATTGTGCAGGCCACACCTCGCTGCAACGATTCCCACCGCAGCAAGGACTGGCCCGGGCATGATTAAATTGTGTAGCTCAGCAGCAGCTGCATAAGAGGGGCTGGTGTACTGCTGGGGAACAACTCCAGAGGCTGCCACAGTCTGTGCAGAGTTCAGCTGATCCGCCGGTCGGGACCCTCGCGTGTTTGACTGAAATAACAACTCGGACGGTCATGGTGTCAGCAGCGCACTGCTGCCATTGCCACTCCTTGTAGCCACTAGTTTATTTAAACTGCAGCTGCCGCTCCCCACTTGCGCTGTAGCGAACTTACTTTTTGAGGCGAGTGGAGAGACAATTCTGTTCAGTTGCGCCCACCGATGTCATGCATTCTCAGCTACCATGAAAGTACAGGAATTACAACTGTGAGTTTTTCTCATTCGTTAAGTATTATTCTGCCCCACAGCACGGGCGGCCCAGCCGTGCAGCAGGTGCGATCAGCTTGCTGGGCAGCCGAGCCCCATGATTCCGGTGATGCCCACGAACCATTGAGCAGCCGGCCTCCACCTCCAATTTCATTACAAAATGTACCTCCTGACACGCACCCTGGCAGCAGGATGTGACGTCGCGTCCCCACACGGCCAATGCCATACATAACTTAACTGCGGCTGCCAAGCGGTGGGCAGGGCCCGGGCCCGAATCTCTAGGCAGCAGGGCAGATCAGATGTAACATTGTAGCACTGAGCGCAGTGCACGTCGGATCTTTAACTGTTACATACTGAGCCTGTTGCCAAGTGAAGTCTGCTGCGGCCCGGGCCGGGCGCACGGCACTCAGGTGTCAGAGGAGCAGGCACGCGCGCTAACATCTGGCGTCGGCTAAGGCAACCAGTTTCCGCACTGTCAGGTCAGAGGCAAAAATGCGTGACAATGCATTTCAGTGCAGTGATGCGGGAACACCACACTGAACTGCGTTAGCGTTACACCTGATGAGTGATACTTGGCAGGACTGATTTCTACCACTGACTGGAAAGAGGTTGAAAGCACAAAATATAGGACAAATAGGCTATGTCCCAGTAAAATGCCAAAACTGTGTAGAAAATCTTGGGTTACTGAAAAAAGTCCTGAAAGCTGGTTCCTTTATTAATACCATTCACAGAGAAAAGAACAGATGCTTCCTTCTGCAGCACTTTTTTTCAATTCCCCCCCTCCCCTCCCCCCTAAAAGCAATTTTAGCTGTATTGGTTCCTTTGTTAATACCATTCACAGAGAAAAGAACAGATGCTTCCTTCTGCAGCACTTTTTTTCAATTCCCCCCCCCCCCCCCCTCCCCCTAAAAGCAATTTTAGCTGTATTTTGCCTATTTTCTCAGTCTCCTCCTACGGAATCCACAAACCTCTGACACCTTTAGAATCCTCAGGATGTTGGAAGAACATGACACAAATTTGGTGTGGATACTGTAGTAATGAAAGCTACACAATGAGTAGGTTCAAGCAGGATTTATTCATAAGAAGGACAGCTTAAACAACCACAGCTGCAAAGAGATGTCTTCATCATCAGAGATCAGTAACAGATAACAGTCGAGGGAAAACATTCTAAAGTCCTAACACTCTACTGAGTGACATGGGGAGGTTCCAGATAACATGAGGTAATGGAATACCACAGATACCTTATGAGGACAAAAAGTTATGGGGGCCTAGGCGCGAATTGCCCCCAAATAATCAAAAAAGGGCGTGGCACAAAGAGGGGGGGTAGGCCTGGCAGCGAAAGGGTTAAAATGAAAGCACTGGATATTCAGACGGGTTGACAGAGATATAAAAACAATACCTTGAATCCCTCAGCACTCTTTGATTCCTTTGCGCGTGGGCTCAGAAGAGCGCCCTCTCGCGAGCGGCGGCGCGGGGCGCGCGCTACGAGACTTCCTGCCTAAGTGCAGTTCTCGCGCGCAATGCACCTGTCACCAGTTCGTGAGTCCATGTCGCGAACGCCTGGGTCTTGAAAACGGAATATGTATGGGGAGAAGTTCTGGCGGGGCCCTGCAGCTGCCTAACCGTCGCCCGGCCCGGGTGTTACCCAACGTGTCTCTCAGTTCAGTGACTGACAGTTCTGTCGCAGCCTGTTTTTCCGACTGTTTTATCCGGAAACTCTCCTCATCATCGAGGCCGCTGAATGCTTTCATGGAAGGGCACGAAACAGTTCTGACACGGAGGCTCCGCTACTTTACTGTAGGACTAATAAACACCCTCCCCTCTCTCAGTGTCTCTGGCAGAGACTGGCCTGACACAGTAGAGATATTAGAGTGCCAAAGAACATACAGGGAAGTGAGGGAATGAGACATGCTGAAAATGAAGACGGACAAGAAACACCGTGAAGAAAATGAGGTAAGATAGAACAAATAAACCATTGGGAAATCGACGAGAGGGATAGAAAAATAAAACACGAATTAATGACAAATTATCATAAAGGATGTGAGTGAATGAATAAAGAAATGGGCAGCATGAGAGATAATACAGTTATGGAAAATAGAAAAATAAGTGAAGCAGCTAGATAATGCCAATAAATCTGGTGCTTATAAAAATGTTTTGCTAAGCTTACCAAGACAGTCAGCCCAGGTAAAACACATATAGATTGAACTAAAGGACCACAGACGTACAACCTCCCTCGCATGCACAGAGCATTTCTAGCACAGGAAGACGCAGTGCAAGCTTCCTGTATAATGGAGCAGCTTGGCGTTTTTAAATCAGATGACCACAAACTGAGTAAAACAGTATAAAAAGGCTTCACCTGATGAGTGAGGTGTGCTGCACCTGGTGCTGCGAGAACCTTTGGTTTCCTGTTAAGTAGTCCGTCAGAAGCTACTGTCACAAAGGTTGAAGAAAAGCTGTGATTCAGTTGTACATAGCTCCAGTTATACATAGTTTTAAGAAGAATGGACACAGCTGTCAAGACAAAATGGTAGCCTGACCTTGGGCAATGACCGTCCAGATGGGGACTGGGACATCGATGAGGTAGAGGTTCCTAGTGTGTCCAGAAACATGCAGTTCCAATTCCTAAAATTCAGCTACCTACACCAGACTTACGTGACAGTCAGCGTTTAGGTATGATATTTCTGAATGCGATTAACGAGTGCCCCACATGTGACAATTATAATTTCAACTTTTACCATACGAGTTAGAGATAGCCCCCTTCACAAATCTGTTTCTTGAGTATTCATTGATGCCATAGTAGGACCATTTTCGCAAATCATAAATGTCCACTAAAGTGATGGCATCGCTGATGTTTTTAGTGATGCCTTGTAGGATCTTAAGTAAGAGAAAGTTTTTTGCTCCTCTGTCTCTTTCTTTTAGCAAATGTGATACTATTTTTAAACTTTTACATCTTTTATTTTATTGTTTTTACTGTGGGACTCGGCGGGAAGGGGATTTGTGTGTGTTTTGGAATTGTGAAGGTTTTAATGTGCTGTGGAAATTGAATGCTTTTTAGGGAAATCGTCCTTTTCTGGCCTGTATTTGAACAAGCATTCTCTCTTTTTGTATTACTCTTTTGCACTGGCTTAGCCTCCTACCTTATAGTTTGGTCTGTTTTTACGTGGTGGAGGTGTAATTCCACCAGCCACCTTGACTCTGTCTCCTGTTATAGCACTGCTTGGGGGCTGCTTGCTCTCTGCTCGGCGCTTCCAATGGTATTTAAATGGGACTGTGGCAGGTGTGCAGCGGGAAGTAAGAAGCGTGTTTTGCTTCTATCTCCTTCTTTTAGCAAATAGGACCTTTGGAGTCACGCCGAGGGGGCAGCCTGTCTGCACCCATCAGTGCAAGGAAGCATTTAGCACCAGCCACTATGCTCCTTCTCCCCATATTCTTAAGTTATGTTTTAAGTACTGTAACGATGATTACTAGCCCTTAACAAACCCATTCGCTATCCTTGTTTACCATTACCTTCAGGGGTGGCCACTTATTTCGCCTGTACTCTCTGTTTGCTGGAAGTCTAGGGTATTCCCCGCTAATATGTTAAATGGCAACACCTCTACTATGTCTAATAAATCTCCCTGTAAGGCCCTCCTTCTTAATGGTCAGTCTCTGCCAAAACATGCAGTCTGCATTTATGACCTTCTTTGTGACGAGAGACCTGACGTCCTTTTTCTTACCGAAACTTGGATGCCAGTGTCTTCCAAGCCTCCTTGAAAAAATTCCAGCAGGATACAAGATTTGCAATCTTGACTGCTTGTAATAATAGGATTTATGGATTAATTGGAAGAGGACGAGGTGTAGAGAGTGTAGATCTCTTTATTAAGTTAGATGGTAAGTTTCCAGGTGAGACCCCACCAGGAGCAGCCACTTGCTGCTTAGCCCGTTCACAACTGATCCTCACGCTCAGACATACAAACACTGCATTCAAACCACTCACCAACATTACACTCATTCCACTCTGGCCGAGCAGCAAGACCTACTATGTTTAGACTACTACATCACCTTCCCCCTTTTAAACAGAACAAAAGAATTATGCAAGTACAATAACAATATGAATCAACCAAGGGGAAAATTCTTAACATTACATAAGAAGGAAAAAACAAGTAACAATTCATAAAAGAAAATACATAGCAAGTCTTAAAATTGTTAACATTGCATTTGAAGGAAAAAGACAAGTAATAATTCATAAAAGAAAATGCAAAGCAATTCTGATCCCCATTAACAGAGCAAATGAAGGAAAGAAAAGCAAAAGTTGGAAAAAGAGAAGTGCAGAGGAAGCGATTCATAATAAAATAAGGAAAGACTGTAATATATAAATTAAGACATGTGAAAATTGCACCCTGTTGAACTTTAAAATAAGTCCAACGTTTCAGAAACAGATTGTATATTCTACACACCGTGAATAAAAATCCAGTAACATAAATAGCAAGAAGTAGAAATCTAACAAGAGATATCTGCACATCCCAGTGCATATCACAAAGCCAGAAAGCTTATAACTGTCCACGCAAATGTGAACATCGTCAAACCATGAATAAAACAACCCCTACAACTAAACAACCATACACAGCAATAGATAAGAAATCCACTTGATGGTGGAAGACCCATAGCCGAAGCCAATTTCAGCCATAACCTGAAAAAGTAAGGGAATTGAGTGTATAGAGCTCCAAAATATGAAGGTTGCAGTGCCCCATGCACATTACTAAAAGTGGGTACGAGCCCATTAAAGCTACAGATGGGTACACAGCCCATTGTGCATCTCTTAAAACAAATATGGGCATACTGTCCAAAATGATGGGTACTCAGTCCATTGCGCATTTCTAAAAACAAAAATGGGTAAACTGCCCCCAATAAGATGGGTACTTAGCCCATTGCGCATTTCTAAAAACAAAAATGGGTAAACTGCCCACAAGAAGATGGGTACTTAGCCCATTGCGCATTTCTAAAACAAATGTGGGTACACTGCCCGATGTGCAATAAAACTAGTATACACCACAAATTGCACATGACCAATTAAAGTATGTGAAACCGGCCCATTGAGCATTAAATGGGCTACAAACCATTAAGCATTCCTCAAAAAGTATGGATACACAGGCCTCTTAACCACATGGCTGCTGGCAGTTTTCCCGTCCTGTGCTGAAAAATTCAGGATGCCATATATTCATGACGAGCTCAGCTCGTCATCAGCACACGACACCCGTGGGTGATGACGAGCTGAGCTCGTCATCAGCATCGAAAGGGTTAACTAATTAACATATGGTCACTGCGCCAAATCCAATACAACGCAATTCATTGAAAAACTAAGATGTTAAAGCTAGGCACACAAGAAACCAAGAAGGGTAGAATCAGTGTATGGTGGGGTCTCACCTGGATACTTACCATCCAACTTTAATAAAGAGATCTACACTCTCTATGCCTCGTCTTCTTCCAATTTCATCTTAAATACCTATTATTACATCTATGTTTAGACTACTACACTGCTGCATTGGCAGAGGTGGTGGTGTAGCTATTAGTTTTAAAGACACATTTCTGCATTTACCTTTTTGGCTAAGGACCTTGTAGAGGAAAAAGCCCTTGGCTTCTGCCTAACTTTGAATACTCAACTGTCAGTCGGGGGCCTCTGGCTCTATCGGCCCCCAGGCCCTGCCGGCCTTTTTCTTAAATCCCTAATTGAAGTGGCATCTCAAGCTGTGTCATGCTTTTCTCATTGTTTGCTACTTGGGTACTTCAATATCCATTGGGATTCCCCCTTTAATAACTACACCCTCAGTCTTACTGAAATTAAGGCCAGCTGGGCTTTTCCCAGTCAGTTATTAACCCCACACACTGAGGTGGTCATACTATTGACTTAATTTTCTCAAACATAAGCCTAAATATACCTGATTCCCTCCCTCTTCCTCGGACTGATCACTTTTTAATCAAATTTGGATGGGCAGCAACTTTTCATGGAAATCAAAAAATGTCGGTTTCCATGGATAAGTCCAGATTTATGTCTATGGTTTTTCAAGGCAGCTTGCTTACCACTGGAAAATACGGTACCCACCTTTGATGGCCTACTTGACTTAGACACTCAAGTTTTGTGATAAATGGGTTTGGGCCGCAGTGAGACAGCTAGCATCACCCAGTCGAGTGGGAGAAAGGACTAAGAACTCTAGCCCCTGCTGTAATAAACCTCTTAGGGAGGCAAAAAAACCTGCAAGAAAGCAGAAACAGTATGGCGCAGCCATTACAAGATGAAGGATACAATCAAGTATAAGATGCCACTCAAAAGCTATAACTAATCAAGGTGACTAAAAAATACTTAGAGGATACAAAACTAAGAGGATAAGATCAATAAGGCAGAAAATAAATCAACTGAGATCTTCAAGATTGTAAAAAAAAATCCTAAATCCTGTAGCATGTCACTAGAGTGCAGTTCCCTAGCCCAAATAGTGTCAACAACTTCTTTCTTTAAAAGTAAAATTGCAGAAATCCAATGTAGCCTTAGGCCAACGAATCCTCCCGATTTTTGCCTTCCTCCTGCGGATGGTGGTCATTGTGAACTCTCCTCCTCTGACCCAAGGACTCGAGATTTGCCATTTAAAATCTTAGTTCTGGCTCTCCATCTGACCCCTGTCCTCTCTCTGTCTTTATAAAGATAGTGGATGTCATCAACCCAGTGCTAATTTCCCTTCTCAATAGATCCCTGGCATCTGGGATCATTCCCTCTATCTGGAAGCAGACCAAAATTTTGCAACTTCTAAAAAAATTTAACATCGATCCAAATGTTCCAAGTAACTATAGACCCATTTCTCTGCTGCCTGCTCCTTCCTCAGCTAGAGCATATTCTTTGGGTGATGAAAAAGGCAAAAGAGGGGTTTAGCGCTTATTATGAGCGACCGCGTGGAAAAGCGGCGTCGCAGGATCCGAGCTCCTTAATGGCGGAGGGCGTCGGAGCTGTCAACGAAAGGGTAGGGTTTGAAGTACTTACAGTTCCACTGTGCTTAGGACGGCTATTTACCTATGTGCCGTGCCCGCTGCCCCGCTACAATGGCCGGTGCACAGAATATGCTCTAGCTGAGGACAATCCTCCCCCTGCCCTCCGATGCCTTATGACATCCAATAGGAGTAAGACAGGCCTAATTAACCTTTACATGTTACTTGTATGTTGGTCTTTTTGTGAGTTGGTCTTTGTATGTCTCTTCTAAGTACTGGTATATTTGCACGTTTTTAAACCGTCCTCACGCATAGTCATGAGAGGATGGATTACCACGCCACTACAGTTTGGATGCACGTGTGACTAAAATATATCCAATATCCGCCACCTTACACGCACATATTGATCAGAGTGTATGTTGATGGCCACCTACCCTATTTGGGGATCTCTAGCACTCAAATAGCTGCACCACAAACTGGATATACGTACAAGCTAGCCCCTGGGAGCTCCGGACGGGTATACACTGGAACATAATGGGATTGACATGTTGCATGTGAACACGAGAGAACCATCACAACGTTACAGGCACGTAATTTAAAATATTTACGACCGTGTTTCTGTTCTTTCCTTCCACAGGTCTCTCTCTTTTTTATCATTAGCCCGCTCATTTTGGCAGGAGCTCACGCCACAAGCAGAAACTTTTTTTGCTCTTTTTGTTACAAGAATCTAGGATTGGGTACGCCTTTTAGGGGGTGTAGACCGTCCACTTTCTTGCATTTTGGTCCTGAAGAAAACCTGGTAATTTCCACTTTAAGGTTGAAACATGTAGACCAGACCACCTACTGAGATACTCTTGGTCATAACTACCCTCAAAGTATCTCCACATTTCTTTTAACATTGTCCAGTTACTTATCAATAAAATTTATTTTTTGAGTCTAACCAGGACAATTTTTAACATTCTTTTTGCACTCAAACACTCACAAACCAGCTCCACTGTATTTCAGGTGTTGTAGCACACCCTGATGGCATTCGGTCATCAGGGTGGACCCCAATGATGAAGCATGTCACCACTAGGCTGGTGAGTGAGGGTTTTTTTTTATAAAAGGAAGAAATCTTTCCTTTTTCAAACACACATCCCATTAATAGTCTACGATTCTCTATGGCGATACTCCTTCTTTGTTAACTACATAATCTGTTAGCCCACCAAAGTAACCTCCTATGCATATCTACAAAGATGACGTGGGTAGGGGATAATCAGGATTCAACAGTTCAACATGTAAGCATTGTGTAAAGGGTTGCGTAAGGGGTTGTGGAAGGGGTTGTGTATGCGTTATGTAAAAATGCTAAAGAGGGTTATATAAAGTGTGATGTAACCATGATAAAGGGTTTTTGGTGAAATCCTATAGTGCCAAATATGTATAAAAAGCAGGTCTCAGACTGTTCTAGTTTTTTTCCCTCTCAGGCACTAGCAGTGTCTGTATGACAGAGCCACCTGATGAGATATAATAAACCTTTGTCCCACTCCAGTGCCAATCCTCATTTATTGAACCCGTAGATAAGAGGGTGTCCCTGCACCAATGAGATTGATAAGAATCTCGCTTCTACAATTGGCGCTCAAGTGGAGCCCCATTGGGGGACAGAACTGGACCAGAAGGAGGTCGTATCGACGGTACAGAAAAATGAAGGGGCGTCCGCAGACTGAGACTTGTTTTTCGTGGCCATGGTGGTTTTCAGCTTATTGATCTGACCTTTGTGGCTGCTGTGTGTATCAACTGGGGCTCTTCGGTTGGCATTTTGGAGTTGAACTATTGAACCGAGGATCGGCAGATGGGAGTTGAAGTACTGCGATCAGGTAGGGTCGAATTGGTTGTCTTTTTGGATTTTTTTTAGTAAAAGTCATTTGTGCAAATGCCTTTGACAGGTAATGTGAGAATTTGTTCTCATCTTTTGGTTTTGGTATAAGAGTCTCTTTTTTTGTCAAATCTGTTTATTAGCATTTTATATATTTCAGGATGCAGTACAAGATAAATAATCAATGTATCATGACATTCCGGTCTTACCGGTTCAACATTCAAGCATCTCCTGGTATAAGAGTCTCTTAACGCTATTGTTAAGAAGTATTTGGTAAACATGCCTGATTTGAGCACTCTTTGTGCACTATTTTGTTGTTGCAACACAAATAATGGTTTAGAAGAAAGACAGCCAGCGCCTTTAGAGGGCACTCTGAATTATGAAATGTACATTAAATATGGTATTTCTTCCATGCTGTTTAGTGCATTATGGAATAAATATACAAAAACAGATACTAGTTTACAGTGGCCACTTCATGGTACCTGAGTCAAATAAATAAATTGCAATATACAGAAGAGCAACTTTGTAAAAAGAAAAGTAGGCAGAGTATGTTTGATGCTGTAGCCTTATAGAAAAAATATATTAAACAGAAACATATTAAAGAAGACAAAGAGTGGAAGAAAGCTGAAGAGCAGACTAGTGTGCAAAAGATTAAAGAGTTACAAATAAAAATACAAGAAGAAAGTGTAGAAAGTGATGTGAGACGATTTAAACTTCAATTGCAGAAAGCATATGTGGCTAAGGAAGAATCAGTGTCTAAGGGTTTAGAGGAGGAGGATTCAGAACTAGAAGTGCTTTGCAGGCCAGCCCAGCCCAGCCTCCTTATGCGCCAAACCCTGTAGGGAATAATGCAGTCCTGACGGCGCCTCCCCAGTTACCCCCAGTTGTTCAAATGTATCCTCCATTGCCTGCTGTCTCTGCTGCAACCCCTGTCCTTGATAGAAAGATTGGAGCCCATACACACACAGAACTCCTAAATGACATCATAGATCTACCCTTACGGAAGATGACAAAGTGGTATTATTGTTTAGGGCTTGTGAATGGGTTCGGTATAACGATATACTATTGGATGAGGTTTTCACAACTTTAACACAATACCCACAAATGACTCAGCAGTATGTTGTAGGGGAAATGGTTAATGCACTGATAGAGGACTGGAGGACTAATATGGACGAGGAAGCCCCTTGTGAATTAATTAGGATATGTAAAAGGACAAATGAAGGCACGCTGACCGCTGCTCCTTTAAAACTAGCGGCAGAAGAGATATTTACTCAGAAAAGAAAATTTAAGAGGCTCATGTCGCCCTCAGCTAAAGCTTTTTCTATGCGAGAAGCGACCCCTGTGTTTCAAGCAGTGACAGTCAGGGTGCTAACACGGCTGGGTTCCAGTTCTAATGGATTATTTCCCCTTGGAACGATTGGATGTATTGGCCCTTAACAATTCTTTACCTGACCCTATAAAAAAAACTAGTGCATTTTATGAAGAATTGAATGCTGCCGTGACTTCTTGTGTTATGACTTTAGTTGATATTGATATGTTTTTCGGATTGATATAGGTCCCTGACCTTTGTATATGGTCCGCAAACTGGACCATGCGGCTTTTGGTTGTACTTGGGTGCAATTACAAGCGGTGGATATTAATAGGAGAGCGGGGGAGAAACCACCACAGCTTAAAAACTAAAATGTTGTTGCAACAGGTTTATGGGCCACAGAGAGGTAGAGGTTGTGGAGTATTTAGAGCTGACCTCCCAAGGAGGATTAATCAAGACTCTTGGATGTTTAGTTAGTTGAGACGTAATCAATGTGCATATTGTTAACAGGACGGACATTGGCAATCCGACTGCCCATTGCTTTCTAAAAAAAAAGTTTTCATAAGACCTTTATTTCAGTTAATGGAGGTTACACAGCTCCTCGCCTACAACCAAATTGACCTTTGGCCGGCAGCTTCAACAATGCAATGTTTCACAATTTGTCATTAAGGTATAGCAATTATTTTATCACACACAGCAAGCCGCCTACAACCACTTTGGGCCGGGCGCGTTTAAAAAGTAATACTCATAACTTATCCATATATCGGGCCTTGTGTGCAATTTCAACCTCATGCAATTTAGATACCATACCCGCATATTAACTGGAGCTGAAGGGGGTGTACCCAACAGCCGACCTATCGCTCAGTATGTAGGCCTAAAGTGGCTTTTTGCAGACGTTTCTTATACATGAAGGTAGGTGCATATATTACTCTACATAACTCTAACCAGGAACAACGTAGGTTGCAATAAAAGTTCTGTTTTAAGCGGATACAACACTTAATATCTCTTCCAAAATCATTCACACAACTAGCAAGCACAGTCTGGCATATCTCCTTGTGGGTGCGGTACATCCTGCCTCGAGCCGCCTGCAGTGGGAAGGCCTGACATTAGAGGTGAGTAGCTTTGTGATAGCAGGCAAGGACACATTCCACCTTGGTGCTTGGTATGTGTGGGTGTAGTATATCTCGGGGGGAGGGGTGGGGGAGAGAGTAAGTGTGGGGGAGATGGGGGTGGGCGAGGTGGGGGATAGGGGACGGTGCAGCGGGGGAGGGGCAGATAGAGGGATAATGGGAATTTAAGGGGTACCATACTTGCCCCCTCGCGTCTGGAAAACTGGACCACACTGCATTACCAGCACAGCCTTATCGTTTATTTATGTCGCTCCCTCATCCGAGGTGGAGGACGGCGCCCTAGCTCTATTCCACTGGATAAAGGGTTCCCAGATGTCACGGGGTCTGGATGCCGCCGGCATCAGCTCCCAGTAGATGCCTAAGTGTGTGTGACCATACGTGACCGCTGTGAGCCAAGCAGCAAACGTTGGCAGTGTCTTCCGCCCCCATCTGAAAGCAATCTGTCGCCTCTCATAAAGTAATAACATAGGCAATTTCCTACTCCCAGGCGCAGTGGTCACCACTAAACCCAATAAGCCCATATGTGGAGAGGGGGGGTCTAGTCTGCCAACAATTTGGTTAACTGCCTTGAAGATTTCCAGCCAATAACTAGTTAACTTGTGACAACTCCAGGCCATATGTAAGAAGGTAGCATTGTCTTGCCCACATCTCCAACATCTAGTGTCATCCCGCAAACCCATTCTGTGGAGACCCAGTGGAGTACGGTAGTAGCGGTGTAGAAACTTAAAATGCACTAGTCGCAGCTTGTAATTTGGGGACAACTCTTGAAGTTGTTTACAGCAGAAGGACCATCGGTCGTCCGATAAGGGAGGGTCTATTTCCTCGTTCCAGAGGGCCAGGGATCTAGGTGTCACTATTGGGGCCTGCTCCTGCATCTCATTATACAATCTGGTTACCAGCTTTTTGGGGGTGGCGCGAGTCAAAATGTTTTGCAGTGCATTGAGTGTGGGTGGGGCCTCAGGGATATCCTCCCATAGGGACCAACATGCCGCTTTCAGCCGGTGATATGCAAATATTTCACCAAACGAGACCGTTGCCTCCTCATCCGCCGCCCGCTGATCCCTAAACCTCCCACCCGGGTATAAGTCTGCAAAAGTGTGCATTTGGGTGCCATCAAGGACCATCTGTCCCCCACAATGTTCTAGACAAGCCAGCATAGGGTTATTTTTCAGTGGTATGGCTGGTGCGAACAATAAGGGTAGCCTTGCTCGCTTTTGCCATGCCCAGCGCAGTGTATTTGCCGAGTCCACATCAGTCATTGGGCGTGGACTTTTCTGGTATAGGGCGACTGCCAGAGACAGTGGCGACACTGAGTCCGTTTCAACCACATGTGGCTGGTACGGAGTAGGGTATGTCCAAAAATGCAGAAATTCGGCTTGTGCACAAAGGGCATATAGGTGCATGTCCGGAGCCGCCAAGCCCCCCTGTCTGAGCGGCAAGGTCAGTAAGGCCCAAGATATCCGGGCTTGGCCTCCCGCCCATACCAGATCAAGCAAGTGGGATCTAAGACGCCTAAAGAACTGCGCTGTGAGCGGTATAGGAATATTAGCAAACAAATAAAGGAATTTCGGCAAGACTATCATTTTGGACAAGGCCACTCTACCGGCAATAGATAGTGGCAGTCTAGACCATATCGCCACTTTAGATTCAAGCCAGTCAATCGCACGCCCAAAGTTTAGCGTCCAGATATCTTGGAGGCTACGGCTCACCCAGATACCCAGGTATTTGACTTCATCTGCAGTCCAGAACAATGGGAATTCAGACCTCACCTCGGGGGTGTTGTCCGTCAATGGGAATATAACCGATTTAGACCAGTTAATGGATATGCCCGAGAGGCCTCCAAACTTTACAAATTCCCTCAGCAGGGGGTCCAAGTTGACCGAAGGGTTCAGGACATACAGGGTGACATCATCAGCGTAGATGGAAAGCAGCAGACTGCGGGAGCTGAACCCAATCCCTCGAGCAAAGTGATGCTGTCTAATTCTCGCCGCAAGAGGTTCCATTGCGATGGCAAATAGGAGAGGCGATAGCGGACAGCCCTGTCTCGTGCCCCTAGTCACTGCGAATGGCTCCGAAATCATTTTGTTTACGCACACCCTCGCCATTGGGCCCGTGTAGAGGAGACGGATCTGGGCAATAAATAATGGACTAAACCCATTCGCATCAGTATTCGGAATAGATAAGGCCATTCGAGGGAGTCAAACGCATTTGTGGCGTCCAGAAAGACTGCTGCTTCATGCACCGATGGCATTAGGTAGTGCAACACCGAGAACAATGTCCTTAGGTTGTGGGATGTTGAACGCCCAGGTATGAAACCTGACTGGTCTGGGAGGGCTACCACCGGAAGGAGAGGCTGGAGC
This sequence comes from Lissotriton vulgaris, assembly GCF_964263255.1. NCBI lineage: Eukaryota > Metazoa > Chordata > Amphibia > Caudata > Salamandridae > Lissotriton > Lissotriton vulgaris. The sequence goes on from NC_141695.1 coordinate 317,228,727, forward strand.
CGCTCCGCCGCTATTTTCGCGTATATCTTGGCGTCGACATTAATTAATGAGAGTGGCCTGTATGAGTTAAGGGAGTGCTCGTCCTTGTCCGGCTTTAGTAGTGTAATGATCAGGGCCTACCGCATAGATGCCGGCAGCATCCCAGTCTCCAGAGATTCCGCATAGACCGCGTGCAGCTTCGGCGCCAGTTCCTCTGCGTAGGCCTTGTAAAAGGCCGTGGTCAGGCCATCAGGGCCAGGGGCCTTGTTCAGTGGCATACTCTGAATTATTTTTTTAATATCTTCCACGGTCACCGGGAGCGCTATGTATTGGCGGTGGGCATCATTGAACCAAACCAGCGCAATAGATTCAAGAAATGTTTCCAAATGGTCCGGAGCCTCTGGTTGTGTCGTAGAGTAGAGATCAGCATAGAAAGTTCTGAATTCCCGCAGTACCTGTTCTTGCCCCGTCACAACTTCCCCGCACAAAGTGTGCAGCTTTCTGTTTATTAATGAGACCCGCCAGTGTGCGACTTGGTCTGTCTCCTTCCCCGTATCGTCTGACCTCTGCATATTTACCTAAGAATTTGAGTTCGCGCTGCGCCTCCTCTGCAAATTCCAATAATTTCTTTTTTATGTTAGATGCAGTGGCTGGGATGGGGCGGTACAGAAGCCTTTTTCTAGTTCCCTTATTTGCCCCTCCAGCACGCTCAGATTGCCTCTAATTGTCTTCAGTACTCCTGCCTACCTTGCAATGCATTGCCCTCGGATCACCACCTTAAACGTCTCCCACAGGGTTGCCTCCGTGGACACCGAGCCCGAATTCAAAGTAAAGTAGTCAACAATGTCACCCTGTATCTCCTCCTTAAAGGCATTATCGAGGAGTGTGTGTTGTGGGAGTCGCCAACTAAATGCCCGCGTAGAGGCGCACGGGAGTGATAGCTCCAGCAGGCATGGCGAGTGGTCCGACAAAGATCTGGCAAGGTGACCAACCCTCGTAGTCCACGCAGTCACGTCCGGGGATACTAACCAAAAGTCTAAACGAGACCACCCCGCGTGTTGTGTGGAAATGCACGGGCAGTAGGATTGCGCACTCTCCAAATATCTATCAGGTTTCCCTCGGCCATAATGTCTCGGAGCGCGGGGTTCGCCTGTGGGTGTAGTTGTTTAGAGGCCCCCTTGTGGTCGAGTGTGTCATTCAGTACCACATTAAAATCCCCCCCCAGATGATTGTGGAGCACCCCGTTACTGCGACTCTGGCCCAGACCTCTCTGAAAAAGGCAGGTGTATCCGTGTTCGGGCCATAGACATTAACCAGCACCACCGAGCTCCCACATAGTAGCCCCTGAGCCACGATGAACCTCCCCTCCGGGTCACTGTGTACACATACCTCCCTCCAGTCCAGTCCTTTCCGAATCAAAATGGCAAGACACCTAGCGTAGTTTGAGAAGATAGCTGAGTGGATCACGCCCCACCTGCTGTGTTTTAGCCGTGAATTTAAATGAGGTTCCTGCAAAAGGCAAATGTCTACCTTGTGTCTCTGCAGGTAAGAATGCATCAGCCTCGCTTTCCTGCCATCATTTGCTCCCCTAATGTTCCACGTGACAATGTTAATCATTTCCTTAGGCGTACCCATTGCGCGACTAACAACCTAATTCGTGTATACCTCCCCGAATAGCCAGACACGTGCCTGTTCAGTGCGAATAGGACTCGATAGTGCAGCAACCTATTCCAAACCAAATGTAACAACCCCTCAACTGCCTCACCCCCCCACCCACTCCAACCCCCAATCAGGTTGTGTGATATTCCCCCCATAAACACGCAAAGCGTGCAATTAACGTAACATTGGGATGCACCCCAGGAGGGCGAGTGTCCCCGGACATTCTACCCTGTTCTCACAGGGTGGCCATGGGGTCCACATGGGCGTCAACCGTGACCTTCCCGGCTCCCATCAGCGATTAAGTGTCTTTATCTGTGCCCCCAGTAGAACTCTTCTAGTTGGAAGAAACCCATCAGCATTTGGCATCTAAACAGTGTTGAAATATATGTGTAGTCTCCCAGCTTCATCCAAATTGTTCAAACCTCCCCGAACAACCCCGAAGCCAACTCCCACATTTTATAGCCACTTTACATCAAAAAAAAAGTCAATTTATCATTATCACTTAGCTGATCCATCTCTGCGCCCTGCTGCGCGCTCGGGGTTGTCCTTTTCTTGTTCGTGCCACAGACATGTTTAGCAAATTTTAAGGCAGATTTTGCGTCGACAAAGAAGTGGGCTGACCCTTCATGCGTGACCTTTAACTTGGCTGGGTATAGTAGCGCGTATGGCACTTGTGCTTGTAGTAACAGCCGTTTTGCAGGTAAGAACTCCCTTCTCGCCGCCTGCACCGTAGGCGTGAAGTCCGGGTAGAAGGAGATTTTATTTCCTTTGTGAGTTATTTGTCCCTTCTCGCGTGCCAGTTTTAGAATCAAGTCTCTATCCTGGTAATTGAGGATCTTCGCGAGGATGGGTCTCGGTGTTCCACCCACTGGCGGTTTTGGGCCCAGCGCCCGGTGTGCACGCTCCACCGCAAACACTGGGGACAGGGCTGCGTCAAAGAGATCACGGAGTAGATCTGTGACAAACACCTCCATCTTCCCTGTGTTGGTCGTTTCCGGAATCCCAGTGATGCGTAGGTTGTTTCTTCGGGAACACGCTTCTAAATCGTCATTCTTAGCTTTAATTATCATTAACAGCTTATCCATATGTAGCAGCTGTTCCTTTGTTTCACGTTGAAATTCCACGCACTCCGTGTGCCGATTTTCCAGCCCATCAAGTCTCGTTTCGTGGATCGCCACTTGTGATTTCACCTGGTCCATCTGGGTGGTCAGCATGTCCAGTTTTGCGTCAATATTACGCAGGCTTGAGCGCACATCCAGCATCAGGGTGCGAATGTCTTCTTCACGGTCTGTTCCCGTAACCTCACCCCCGGTCGCGCCAGTCTCCGCCTGCGACACGTCTTTGGTCTTTGCTTGTCTGGAGTTATCGAACGATATTTTCGCTTGCCTTGCGTCGTTTCTACCCATGGCAGCCACCGGCTTAGCCAACCAACAGTATATCTCTCCTCGCAGCACCTCACGTAGCAGTGGCGCAGCTTCGCCCCTGATCCACGGAAGCTCCGATTCCGGTAGCCCGAGAGCAGTGCGCCTCACACCCCAGCCTGCTCCCATCCACTTATGTCCGGTGTGTATGGCAATGGATTCCCACCTCGGCGGTCCGCGGTTGCAGGGACTTCCAGGCGTTAATGGCCCGACTCCACAAGCGTCACCTCCACTCACCTCTTCCCACCGAATGCAGACCTCCAATGGATCAAGTCGGGGCGGTGTCGCACCCCGTTCGATGGCAGCACAGTCTGCAGGAGTTAGGAAGGTGTGTCCTTATCAGAGTCTCCTCGCCAGACCAAGAGGCCGGCACCCGTAATGGCGGCAATGACCCCGGCTCCCGGGTTGCATATGCCACGTTCGTGACTCACTGTGCTTCGGGGGGACATCGCTTACCGGCCCACAGCAGCCAGTGCCAGCAGTAGCATAGCCGTGTGGCGCGAGCCCCTCAGATCGCCATCCACATGGTGTAAAGTCGGGCAGTCTCGCCTCCTCACAACGTTCCAAGGACGGATGAACCAAGATGGCGCCTCTCGGTCTCGCAGGTCTCCGCCGGCACCCATCGCGGCTCCCCCTTACCTCGCTTCGTCACGGGAACCGCTTCAGCACAGCAGCGGTCCGGGCCCCCGTCAGAGTAGTCTGCTCCAGGCTCGCGGCGGCGCCAGCCGTCTTCGAATCCCGCCTCCCGGTTTCGCGCAGGGCCCAGAAAGCCGCGAGCTGTATTTTGGCTGTGCGTGGAGGAGGAGCTCACCACCTCGGGTCCCAGCGCGGGCCCGGTCCCGGGTCAGTCCGCACTACCGCCAGATGATCGTTAGCTCGGGCAGCCGAAGGGCTTAAAATTACTCGTTGCAGTCTCCAGGGTTCCGGGGTATGGGGCGCCGGTTTCTGGCTCACAGGGACGCCACGTTGCAGGAATATTCAAGGATTTGCTGCCATGGCCGGCGGAGCTCGTTCAGATGGTAGCCATTTCGCAGTCCGGCCAGCCACGCCCCCCCCCCCGCCCCTCCTGACTGCCGATTGCTTCATGAACAAGGCAGGGGTATGGGACGGGGAGTGACAAGGGGCCCTCAGCAGAATCCTGGTCCTAGTAATAGAAAGAATTATTTTGACAATCCTGCCCCAACGAAAGCCTATTATGCAGATGATTTTAATGCATCTGATATCACAACTGTGTATTTTAACTAGGACAGCGTAGGACGAAGGGAGGGCTCTGTTTCCATACTGATAGATCAGACAGGCCCATATGTTACTGCTGAAATATTGGGGACCTCGCAGAAGTTTCTAGTGGATACTGGGGCTATACAAAGTGCGCTTTCTAAAAAACGGATCCCTGTGACTCCCTCGTCCATAATAACCTGTCCATAGGCTTTTCTGGAAAGCCTATACTTAGTCCTGGGTCTAAACCCCTGGATCTTACTATTGGACCGTTTACTGTTAGTTCACCGTTCCTTCTTGTACCAAATTGTCCTGACAATTTGCTGGGTCTCGACTTACTAAAACATTTCCATGCATGCATCTATTGTTCACCGGATGGTGTATATGTTACTTTTGGTAAGCCAATGCATAATAAGCAGTATGTTATTGATGAAGTCTTGTAGGCATTATCCACTGTCCCGCCTTCTGTGTGGGTGGAGGCTGATACTGACGTGGGTTTATAATCGATTGAACCAGTGCTTATTCAGGTTAAACAGAATGCTGTCTTGCCCCGCATACATCAGTATAAAATATCGCAGGAAGGTAAAAAGCGCCTTAGTTCAGATTGTAGAGGATCCTATTGTAAAAGGAGTAGTGGAGGAGACTGATAGCAATGTTTGTAATAGCCCTATCTTGCCTGTTTTGAAGCGTTCCATTTCTGAATACAAAGAAAAAGTTTATCGCTTTGTAATCGATTTAGGTGAAAATATTAAAATCGTAGTGCCACAAATTCCCATAGGTCCAGACATTACTACTTTATTGACAATGATTGCAGCCACGGCTTGTGTTTTCTCAGTAATTGACCTCAAGAATGCGTTCTTTTCCATTTCCATTGCTCCCTCTAGCAGGTATTCGTTTGGTTTCTCTATTAAGGGTAATCATTCCAATTCTGTCGGGCTCCCCAGTGGTATACAGAAAGTACGGGCATTTATAGTCAGGCCCTTAAACGTCAACTTGATACCTTGCAGTTACCCCCGGGCACTTCATTGTTACAATATGATGATGATCTGCTGATAGCAGCCGACACCACTGAGCTTTGTATTGAGGCTACCCTACCTCTAGTCACTCACCGTACAAAATTGGGCCACAAAGTATCGAGAAAGAAGTTGTAGTTTTGTCAACCAGAGGTTACCTATTAGGTCACCTCTTGTCGATGGATGGAGGGACGCTGACCAAAGACAGAATTCAGGCTATCATACATACACCTGTTCCTCAAATGCAAAAGGACGTTAGTGCATTGATTGGCATGGCGTCCTATTGTCGTCTTTGGATCCCAAATATTTCACTCATTATTAAACCCCTTCTTGCCCTTATGACCAAAGATACCCCGTTTCCCTTGCCTTGGTCTTTTGAGTGTCAGGATGCATATGAGCAACTCCGAACAGCGTTATGTTGTGCACCTGTATTGGGAACACCTGATTATACGAAACAATTTTCGCTTTATGTACACAAACGAAAAGCTTGTGCATTGTCTGTCCTATCACAGCCACACGGGGACAAACAATGCCCATGTGCATACTTTTCTGCAGTTCTGGACCCTGTGGCCACGGCACTCCCTGGTTTCTAGAAAGCTGTGGCAGCAACTGCCATTTCGATTAGACAATCAGCAGGACTTGTATTGGACCACAAATTGATGGGTTTTGTTCCCCATTCGATGTATTAATGAATCAAACTAAGACACAACATTTGACGAGTGCTCGTCTTACCGGGTACAAGCTCACTCTGTTAGCACCACACATTACTCTTAAATGATGTCTAACCCTAAATCCTGCAACTTTGTTGCCATTGCCTTCTAAACAGCCTAGTGATATACACAATTGTATTTTCACCACTGATGAACAAACTAAGGGTCGAATGGATCTTACTGATACTCCTTTGTCTGATGCCCCGGGGGAATTGTATATAGATGGGTCATGCTTTAAATTGCCTGCAGGCACTACGACTGCAGCCTACGCTATTACTACGCTGCACACAATTGTGGAGACGACTCGAGTCCCCTATAAGGCTGCACAAGCTGCCAAACTTATTGCACTCCTGAGAGCTTGTGAGCTTAGCCAAGGACTGTCTGTAAATATCTATACAGTCAGTGTGCCTTTGGAGTTGTACATAACTTCGGACGCTTGTGGAAGGAAAGGGGGTTTCTAACGTCACCCGGAACAAAGATCCTACATGGAGAATTAATTCTGAACTTATTGACTGCATTAACATTACCAAAGCAGGTGGCTATTGTTAAGTGTAGTGCACACCAGAAATCAGTAGATGATGTGGGAAGAGTCCATGCTTTTGCAGACAGTCCTGCAAAAGAAATAGCACGAAGCCCTAAAAGGAAAAATGTATGTAATGTATTCCTCTGCAGAACAAATGTGGGATATCAACGAAGAGATTAGAGAGATTCAACAGATGGCAACAAAGGAAGAAAAACAACAATGGAAACTGACCGGATTATTGGACAGTGAAAATTGTTGGAAAAAAGGGCCAGGTGGGGACAGGTGGAAATTGCCCAGTTCTTATGTATTACCATTTGTCACTATGGCACATGGCCTAGCACATGTTAGCACAAAAAGTATAACCACACAGTTAGAGCAAGTATGGGAACATCCAGATATAAGAAAAGTAGCTGAGCATCATGTTAGACACTGCATTATCTGTTTGCAACACAATCCGGGGAAGGGAGTGGCTACACCAAAAGGAGGGTTCTCTCCACCTAGCGCACCATTTGAAGTCCTGCAGATGGATTTCATCAAACTAGAAAGGTGCAATAACCTGAGGTATGCCCTGGTTATCGTATGTGCCTCCAGTAAGTGGCTGGAGGCATATCCTACAAAAGAAAATACTGTTTTCACCACAGCTCAGATTCTTTTAAAAGAGTATTTCCCTAGGTTTGGAATTTTGTCTAATTTTATGGCGTGATAGGACCTCTTTTTATTGCACATGTTATTAAATTAATTGCTGAAAGTTTGGGCAATATTTCAGAAATTTCATGCTGCTAATCATCCACAATCTGCTGGGTTGGTGGAACATTATAATGAGACTTTGAAGCTTAAATTAGCTAACGTGCAGGCCTTGACGGTGCTTAAGTGGGCTGATGCTTTTCCATTAGCCCTCATGTGTAAGTTCCTTCCATAAGCAAGACTATTCACCAACTAAGCCTTGATTTAGAGATGACTAATAGATAACAATATGGGAAGTATTTAGAAAATCACCAACGCTAAGATGATACCGCGATCGGTGCGATGCTATCCCGGGGACTGGAGAAGATAGAGGTATAAGAAAAGTCCCTAAAAACAATCATATATGGAAAGACCTCGTACATCTATATTATATATTAACAGCCAGATTCATCATAGAAAAATGGGCTCGCAAAGGGCCAGATTCTGAGAATCTGGCCCTTTACGAGCGCAATTTTTGCATTTGGGATTCATCATCCCAAATGCAAAAATCAGTAATTGCGAATTCGCTAAATTGCGAGGAATTGCATTTAAGGAATCTCTATTTGAGATTCCTTCAATGCAATTCATTAGCAGCTAGATTCATCATTGTCCTGTTTTGCGAGTCCTTAATAGCGATTATTAAGGAATCGCTATTAAGGACTTGCAAAACGGGATTCATGTAGGAATCGCTAAATAAATTGCGATTCCTATACATTCGTTATTTGCGATTAGCAAATTGCTAATCGCAAATAAGGAATAACTCATTCATTCCTATGGGCCTAAGGCCCATAGGAATGAATGGGGAGTTATTCCTTATTTGCGATTAGCAACTTGCTAATTGCAAATAAGGATACGATTTCAAGGGTGCCAGGGGTGTCCAAAGGACACCCTGTAGCACCCCTGAAATGTAATCTACATTGGTGTTGCGCACACACATGTCCAAAGGACATGTATGTGTGCAACATGCATCTTAGAAAAATGCACTTAAAAGCATTTTTCTAGTTTTCGCTATTTACCACGAGGTTTGACCTCGTGGTAAATGGCGGCCCGAAATTGCGATTTCACAATTTGAAAATGGTTAATGAATTGCATTTAAGCAATCTCAAATAGAGATTCCTTAAATGCAATTCCTCGCAATTTAGCGAATTCGCAATTACCGATTTTTGCATTTGGGATGATGAATCCCAAATGCAAAAATTGCGCTCGCAAAGGGCCAGATTCTCAGAATCTGGCCCTTTGCGAGCCCATTTTTCAATGATGAATCTACCATTTTCAAATTGCGAAATCGCAATTTCGGGCCGCTATTTACCGCAAGGTCTAACCTCGTGGTAAATCGCGAAAACTTAGAAAAATGCTTTTAAATGCATTTTTCTAAGTTGCATGTTGCCCACACACATGTCCTTTGTACATGTGTGTGCGCAACACCAATGTAGATTACATTTCAGGGGTGCTACAGGGTGTCCTTTGGACACCCCTGGCACCCTTGAAATCGCATCCTATTTGCGATTAGCAAATTGCTAATCGCAAATAAGGAATGTGTAGGAATCGCAATTTATTTAGCGATTCCTACATGAATCCCGTTTTGCAAGTCCTTAATAGCAATTCCTTAATAATCGCTATTAAGGACTCGCAAAACGGGACAGTGATGAGTCTAGCTGCTAGTCCCTAACCTACCTCAGAACATTATATATTTGTGTTTAAACATGTACCGCACCATATTTATTTTTATCTTTACATTATCTTCCCTCATCGACCCGGTGTGGAAGTATACCTAACTAATTTCTTTACAGTCAACATGTTTATTATATATGTCATGTTCTTAACCTATTCCATGTTTTGTTAAGCGCTCTGATACCCAAGGGTCATGTTCGCGCTATAGAAAACTTTCAATAAATAATGTCCACATGAGCAGTGGCAAAAAGCAAGTCCGGCCTTCCACCTTAAGAGGTGGTATTTGGAAGGCCAATGAATGTATGGGATCCCCCATGTCTGAAGAAAATGAGAGAACTTAAGTATCTTATTTTGTTAGATTACATGAAGGGACTTACAGACAATCTCTCTTTGATTCATCAACAGGTGCCAGACTCACTTCCTGACATTTCTGAAGGTCCTGGGCACTTGTTACAACCCGGTGTTTGGGTCCTGACCCGCAATTTCCAACATTCGAAGAACTTGGAACCTCGTTGGAGGGGGCCGGAACAGGTCCTCTTGGCAACACGAACAGCAGTCCAAGTTACGAACAGAAAGAGTTGGATACATGGCTCGCACTGCAAAAAAGTGCCAGCCGATCTGACTCAGATTACAGAAAACAAGAACGCAGGAATTGCACACAAAATTTATTCCCAGCAATGAAGAAAAGACGGATCAATACTTTACCACACCTGAAGAACTGCTTTTCACTGATCCAACGATAAGTGGAAGAGAGAGGTACAATCTGAGACTTCGTGTTTCCCACTGGACAGAGTGCTTTGAAAAAAAGTGTGCGGAGGATCTGGTCCGGTTAGAGGTCCTACTTGGCAGGAGACTCTGTGCTGCACAGGCGGCCAAACTAGGTTCGGTGCGGTTTATGGCGTGGATGTTCTGAATCCGTGGAAGAACCCACATTTTTTAACTATGAATTGAGTTGTGGCAAAATCATCCGTCTTACAGTATTCGAATGGAGAGAATTCAAGGGTCTATGGTGCAGAAAACCCCTGACACTATTCGAGTGATTATCAATCTGCTATGCACAGGACTGGAAGTAGAGTCAGAACTTTCCACTTCTTGGCCAAGGAATCCGGTCAAGAGTAAAATAGCTGTTGTTTGCCTTGGCCCACTTAGTTCCCTGACGTTTCCCCACCAGGATTTTATAGGAGACCTGAATTGCATCCTTTAAAAGAGGCAGTATATCTAACGATCCTTGAAGCTATAGGGGATGAATTGGTGGACGATTTTTCTTGAGTACTTGTAGTATTGGCTTTATTTTTACTATTATTGAACTGCAAGCCTTCAACAAATGTTTATTTATTTATTTATTTTTTTAGTTTGGACTTTGTTGAGGTGAATAAGTGTTGTTCAATTCAAATGTCCTTTTCTCCTATAAAATCCCCATTGACTGGTACATGCATTGGACATAAACCATAGATTTGTTTTTAGAAGAAGAAAGAACATTTTGTGCAGCATTTTAAATAGACAATACAGTTAAGAACATTGTTGGTTTTTGGTAGCTAAGGGCCATATGTAGGTAAATATATTTTACTGATGCCTATATACCAAATTTTACCGATTCGGAATTCTGGAAACGGTAAATGAGATGTAGCAAAAAATGTGGTAACATTTACCAATTCGGCAAAAAAAATTCAGAATCGGTATTTACCGAATCGGTATTTACCGAATCAGTAAATACCGAATCGGATATTCAAAATACAAGCAATTGAGGATTCAACAAATCATGTGCATCCACCCCACCCGACAACCAGGAAGTGGCCACGGCCAAAGTTTAACGACTCAGCAGGATATACAGCCCCAATACTAGCTAATCAGAAAATACAAAAGATATCCTGCAGTCAACACCTATAAAGACAGAGAATAACTGTACGTCTACCTAGACTGATCAACAAAAAAAACGCAAAATTTGTACGGATTCCCATCACTCACCGGTCCCGTGGACATGCTTCATCATTTGGGTCTCCTTTTTACGGCTACCACTCCACCATAGTGATGGAGGAGCCCAAGGATGTTTTACAAAGTATTAATCCCTACAGATGTGAGCAAATATGATGAAAAGAGTGTATGGGAAGAAAGTGCAGTGCAAGAAAATGTGATGTGAATCTAAAATTGAAGCGGAATCAGACTATAATTTTATTCTTGTCTGATCCGAACAAACATTAAAAACCGTACAAAAGACAGGGAGGGTTCAAGAGATAACCGTCCATTCACAAGAATTGGTCAACATGTTTCAGCACAAGCAGTTAAAAATTAACCTAGTTCTTTCGTCAGGACCTCTTGAGTGTAGAATGCTACTGCCATGTAACACAGTAATAAGATGAAGTGATAAACAAAAAAAGGATACGCTGTGAGTCTAGCTTCTCACAGTCAACATTCCTCTTGCCTCTTGGAGAAATCTATAAGAGATATGAGAGGTATATAGAACAGTCTTGGAACACAGTTATAATTTGTCTTTAAGAAATCCATGTGGCTATGATTTGCCATCAGATGCATTCAAAAAAGTAACTTGAACATACTCCAATGAGTCTTACCTCAAGGGTATGGAGGAAAAGCCTCACCCCACCTGGCAACAGCTCAGGGCAAAGGAGGCACCGCTCTAGAGAAGAGACAAAACCACCAACCCTGATTTAGTCTGGTGTAGCGACTCCTCTTCACGTAAAAAAAACACAGCCATAGTGCCCAATTGTGAAATGAAACCCTCATCCCTCACAGAAACTCGCTCTCTCCCCTTTACAAAACACATCAACCACCATGAAATATTGTGGCCATATGTCGTGTTGGAAAATCTGACAATATCGGTATGTGTATGTTAATATCAAGTTCCAATATGTCTGACTCTGTTAAGTTAAAATAATCATGACTTAGATGTATATTATCTACCCAAGGGAGATATATACTGTGCAAATTAACTTCAAAACTGCAAGATGTTAGGCAGCCTATTGCCAATAAATATCAGAACCTTAGAGCAACAGTTAGCCCCATGATAATAGAAAAGGACACAACATTCTTATATATAAACACGTGCATGCACTCACCTAACCGTCGGTACCTCAGGCGGTCATCTCAGCCATCGGGGAGGTACATATCGGGACTTAATATTAACATACACATACCGATATTGTCACATTTTCCAACACAACATATGGCCACAATATTTCATGGTGGTTGATGGGTTTTTTAAAGGGGAGAGAGCGAGTTTCTGCGAGGGATGAGGGTTTCACTTCACAATTGGGCACTATGGCTGTGTTTTTTTACGTGAAGAGGAGTTGATACACCAGACTAAATCAGGGTTGGTGGTTTTGTCTCTTCTCTAGAGCGGTGCCTCCTTTGCCCTGAGCTGTTGCCAGGTGGGGTGAGGCTTTTCCTCCATACCCTTGAGGTAAGACTCATTGGAGTGTGTTCAAGTTACTATTTTGAATGTATCTGATGGCAAATCATAGCCACATGGATTTCTTAAAGACAAATTATAACTGTGTTCCAAGACTGTTCTATATACCTCTCATATCTCTTATAGATTTCTCCAAGAGGCAAGAGGAATGTTGACTGTGAGAAGCTAGACTTGCAGCGTATCCCTTTTTTTAATCACTTCATCACATTAATGTGTTAAATGGCAGTAGCATTCTACACTCAAGCGGTCCTGACGACAGCATTAGGTTAATTTTTACCTGCTTGTGCTGAAACATGTTGACCAATTCTTGTGAATGGACGGTTATCTGTTGAACCCGCCCTGTCTTTTGCACAGTTTTTAATGTTTGTTCGGATCAGACAAGAATAAAATTATAGTCTGATTCTGCTTCAATTTTAGATTCACATCACATTTTCTTGCACTGCACTTTCTTCCCATACACTCTTTTCATCATATTTGCTCACATCTGTAGTGATTAATACTTTGTAAAACATCCTTGGGCTCCTCCATCACTATGGTGGAGTGGTAGCCCTAAAAAGGAGACCCAGATGAAGAAGCATGTCACCGGGACTGGTGAGTGATGGGAATCCGTACAAATGTTGTGTATTTTTTGTTGATCAGTCTAGGTAGACGTACAGTTATTCTCTGTCTTTATAGGTGTTGACTGCAGTATATCTTTTGTATTTGCAGACAATCAGAACCTTCTGGAGAACTGTGAGCAACTGAGCCACTGGCTGAACTGTGCTGAGCAGAACTGCAGGATGGCATCCCAAGAATCACAGAGGGAAGGAGCAGACAGAAAAGGAAAGTTGAAGTTCAGTACAAGTGAGCTTCAGGTGCTTGTGGAGGAGGTGGTGAAACACCACACCAAGCTTTTTGAGAAACAGTCCCTGCAGGTAGCAGAGGCTGTGAAGAGGAAGACCTGGCTGGCAATCCAGGCGAAGGTGAACACCATAGGGGTGAGCCCACGAGAGATAGATGATTTAAAAAAAAGATGGTATGATCTCAGGATCATTACCAAGAAGAAGCTGGCTGCACAGAGGAAAGAGGCCAGTGTCACAGGGGGAGGAAGGATTAGGGCACCTGCCCCCACTGACCTGGAGCAGCTGGTGGAGTCGACCCTGGAGCCCGAGAGTGTGTTTGGGATCGGGGATGCAGACAGCTCAGCCAGACAGAGCTGCCACAAAACAAGGTAAGGAGCATGCCCAGCAATCCTCCCCCCTTCCCTGTCCCCCTTCCTCAATGTGGCTGTGTGACTCACACACCAGTACAGGTTTTGGTATACACCAGCAATGCATCATGGGAGATGTAGTCACTGAAACAGCCATCATGACAGTCACACACCAAACAACAATGAATGCCACACACATCAGTCAGAAGCAGTAGAGGACATTGAGATAGTGTGACAGGATTGTAATGTAATACTGAAATACAGGGTTGCTGGACCACTGAGCTACTTTCCATATCTGTCCACAGGAGAGTCATCGCGCAGGACAACGCAGGAGAAGGAGGGAAGGGTACCCCGTAAGGGAAGGACTGAGGATGCCAGCACGAGTGCAGGCCACAGCACTGAACCACCACAGGCAGCTTCACCACCAGAGCCAGCCACAACAGCAGGGCCAGCATCGCCACTGCTGATTGAATTACCACAGCAGAACTCACAAGGACAGTCAGCCTCACCAGCTTCAACTTCATTGGTAGTGGTAAGGCCCAGGAGGCATGCTGTACCCACTCTCCATGTCATGGAGTCGTCCTCTTACGACACAAGGGATAGTGACACGCCAACTGCTCCCCTGGAGGAAACCAATGCTGGGCTGCAGTCCACCTCTGAGGGTGTGCACACAGGTGCGAGACGCCGTAGGGTCCGGGAGCGCACCACAACTCGGCAGGGTGACAGGGTCTTCGGAGACCTGGAGGCCACTATGGTTAAAGTGCAGCGCCTGCAGGGGAAGGCCATACAATCAGTGCAAAGACAAATGCGCCACTTAAACCACAACATGGGCAATATTGACCGGGGCATCAGCTCCATGGCTGAGGGCATCAGGGAAATGGCAGAGGGAATGCGGGACATGTCCCAGTCCTTAATGGTACTCTGCGACAAACTGGATGAGGACAGGGCAAGAAGGCGCAGGGAGAGGCAGTACATGCAGCAGCACACCAAGGCGGTGAACCATCTGGCAACTGCCACTTCCCTGTTCTGCAGGCGCTCTGTGGCAATGCAGGAGGGGCTTATGCACTGCTGCACCGATGTCTCCAGGGGGATGGGGAAGGTGACATCCGCAATGGAACTGCTGCTGACCACCCAGTAAACCAACGCTGGTGCTCTAGGTGAGGGGGAGAGTGAAGAGACCACCAGCAGGAGCATCAATACCCCACCTGTTCCTGACATCCGGAGGAGCAGCAGGCGGCATGCTGCCGGCCCTGGCTCAACATCCAGCCAGGATAGCCAGCTGCAGGCATCAAGCACTGTTGTGTGTGGGCGCAGACATTAATGCTGCCCACACCTTAATGAACAAATTCTGGGTAAAGTAACCCATGACTACCTCTTAAGGTTGTCACCAATTGGACAGACATGGTGTGCCATTTGTTAATTGTTGTAGTGACCAGTTATTAAACTACGTCATGCACATGCAACGCCAGGCTGTGTCTCCTTACTTACTTAAAAATAGTTGCGTGTGATCTCTGCTCGTCTTTGTCTCCCATTTGTTGCTGGCGCTACTCCTGCTGCATAGGGCTCTGGCTGTTCAGGTCCATCATCAATGTCCTCATGATAAGTTATTTCAACTTCTGTACCTTTTTTTGTGGCAAGGTTGTGCAGCATAGCATAGGTTGCAATGATTTTACAACAGATGATGGGTGTGTACTGACGTGCATCTCCGCTTTTGTGGAGGCAGCGGAACCTGCTTTTCAAAAGTCCAGAGGTGCGCTCCACAACGTTGCGTGTTGATTTGTGTGCCACATTGTAACGTCTTTCATTCCGGGTTGATGGGTTCAGGTAGGGAGTGAGGACAAAGGACCGCACAGCATAAGCGCTATCCCCTAGGTGGGAAAGAGAGTGCCATTAGTTACATGCAAAAGAACACATTCACCTGCAGTATCTATCAGGGTGTCACAGTGATTTACCTAGCAGGTATCCTTCCCCAAAATCTCCAGCAGCCAGGCGAGTGTAGATCCCACTGTTCTGGAATATGTACGAGTTGTGGGTGCTCTCAGGAAATTTGGCCACAATGTCAGTGATTATATTGCCAGTGTCGCAGATTACCTGCAGATTTATTGAGTGTGTGGACTTTCTGTTCCTGTAGATGTTAGTCAGTGGCTGCAGGAGGGCAGATTGGAATGTGTGTCCCATCAATACAGCATATGACGTGTGGGAACTGTGCCATCTGATGAAAGTCTATTTTGGTTTTCTGCAGTTCTGCCTGTGTGTTTGGGAATCTGATGTAGTGGTGCATTCTCTGCATCATGGCATCCAGGAACTTTCTGAAGAAACGGGACAGGCAACTCTGAGACACCCCGCCTACCGCAGCTATCACCCCCTGGTAACTGCCAGATGCAAGGAGATGTAGGCAACAGAGCTCCTGCACATGTGGTGATATGGCGTGCGCCCTTAGTGTTGGGTGCTCCAGGAGTGGGTGCAGGTCCCTTATCAAGTCCAGAATGGTGTGGGGGTGTAGCCTGTACCTCTCATGGATGTCTGCCTCAGTAAGTTGGAAGAGTGTGATTCGCTGTCTGTAGACTTGCTCCTCCTATCTCCAGATCCTCTCTCCTGCTGCCTGTAGCCGTAGCCGCCTTGCAATGACGTAGAAAGCCGCCATAGTGATCACACTGTTGCATTTTGGGATTGCTTATATACCATGTGGCTGATTACCACCTGCTTCCAGTTGGTGTTAATTACCGACTCTTAAATTTCTGATTTTACCTACATATCTTTTCTCGTTTTACCGTTTCTTATTTACTGATTCGGTAATTTTGAGTTCGTTAATGATGAATCGGTATTTACTGATTCATAGATTACATTTGACCTCCTACATATCAAATGCCTAAATACGGTCGGTAACAGCAAAATTACCGAATTTGGGCCATTACCGACCGGTATTTAGCTACCTACATATGGCCCTAAATATGGAGGAAGAATGCAAGGATATTCAACACCTCACATCGTCGAGAGAGAAAATATGTAAACGGATGTCCAGCTGATTAGCTGCAAGTTTAATTATTGTTATAGGAATGTGTGCAATAGCTAGGTTCGTACATGTGAAATTTCCTGTGCATACGCTTGTAACCCCGACATCAACACACCGTCTGAACATTACCATTTCACACTGTCACCAATAGATGAAAAACATAGACTCTCCTACAGGAACAATTCATTTATTCGAATGTTGCATTACACTCATAGCATTACTAACATTTCTAATTGTTGGGTTTGGGGATTGTTACCTGCACACAAGGGTGCAGGGGGAACTCCTCTCATTCCACTCTCATTTTCCCACAATGGTTCTTGTTGTGCTGCTTGGTTTGCACTTTTGTGGGTGGCAAAAACTAGGGATGTTTCTAGTGCTGATGTAGGGGGTCCTAATAAGAAACTCAATACAGTATGTTATCCAGACGATGATGGTAATCCGCAAGCAAAGGTATCGGAATGGGAAACTGAGGAATATGCTAGAGGTACCGCTGCCACGAGATATGTCTTCACAAGGACACAAACCAAATTAGAGAAAGGATTCCCTATTATAACAGTAACAGACACCTATGTGTAAAAAGTTTTGGTCCCATTTTTGTAGGTAATAGTGATTGCAACACTGTATTGACTACAACAGGTCTGGCTCTTAGTAGTTTTCTAGCATCCCATAATACATATTTTATTTGTGGGAATAAGGGTAATTTTTATCTACCTTCAGGATGGTCAGGGATGTGTTATGTATCTTTACTACTCCTTACCGTTTATTTAGCTCCAGCTTCTTATCATAAGACTGGACTATATCCTCTCAATCCTTTATTAACTTGGACCAAGAGAATGATAGGATAGGATAGGATATCTTCTATACTAATATAATAAAGAGAGAGCCCAAACCTTTGAGGCGGGTAATCTCAGGAACCACAGCACCAATCAACACCCAATACAGTGTTGGAAAGGGCAGTTGCAGCAGAAGGACATAGGCTATGCAGATGCCCACCATATACATTTAAAAGGTAAAAGAACCATGCCAGCCAAGTAGTCCCTTTTGGACGTGTCTGCGTTGTGCTGTGGTCGTGTGCTGGGGGTGTGACAAGCGCTGGGGGCGTGTGGTACGTTCCGCCCTTCATGCCATGTCTCATATTGTGTGCTGTGGGCGTGTGCTGGGTGCGTGTTGGGGGCGCAGGATTACAGAAAAAAAAGCGACCGCTGTGCCCAATATTTCATTGTTTTTTCTTCCCAGGGTTCTGTACATTCCAGCTCCGGGTGTGCTCACCCCGCACTCCCAGTGACGTGCATCTGCTTTACTGTATGGAGGTCAGGCGTGGCGCTATTCCCAAGGGCAGAAAGGAGCGCAAACAGGGACTATTGTGCAGGAAATGTAATCTCGCCTTAACTTCCGGTGACGCCTGAAGCGCACACTGGAGATTTTCCACTTCTGTTGCGCACAGGCCTCGCACCACGTACATCCGGACACAAGACCCGCCTCCACGGAAATAGCAAGAAAGGGACTATCCATCCCCCGGGAATATGTGATGATATTCCGTAAACCAACATCACGCATACCATCACGCCGCAATTTTTATAACGCGAGACTATTACTCCGCAAAGACATCATTTCTAAAACTTTTACAACGCATATCACTTTAATACGCATGCCATTATAACGCAAATGCATGTTTGGTAAAGTCATATACATTGTAAAAGTACATTATTAAAACATCAAATATATGTTTGTATATATGTGTATTTATATATATCTCAGCTTTTGGTGGCAACAAAGTAGGGCAAAGACTTCAACAGGAGAGTTGCCGTTTATTAATGACATTTGGGCTCCGGCGAAAGCACCCACTGTGGTTGGAAGTTGCGTGGACTACAGCTCCCACAATGCCTGTTTGGCCACGCCTATCGGGGCGGGGATATGTTTTGAACCCAAGTGCCGCAAGAACGCTTCCCGTCTGCCCTTCACAGAAGCCACTGATAAAGGGATCTAACTCCTGAAACGCGTCTGGCTGGAAAGATGGCTGCATTTTGTTTTACCTACCTGATTGATGGTTTGCCAGCAAGCTGCCAATAAAGATGATGTTGCTGACATTTGGTATCCGTATGGCTCCATCCTAATGGGGGTCTGCGAGGTTTGGATATATATATATATATATATATATATATATATATATATTCACTGAAAAAACCATAGGTTTCACACCAGTTATAGTTAGGAATTAGCATTTAAAAAACCTATTAAATTCACTGAAAAAACCATAGGTTTCACACCAGTTATAGTTACCTGGAAATTTTACTGACATAAAACCATTGAAATTCCCACGTTATAGTTAGTTGGACTCCCTATAACTTGCGCGCCTGCAATGCACTGCTGATGACGTCACATATTACATCACTCATGACATGGTCAGTGATAACTGGTGTGAAACCTATGGTTTTTTCAGTGAATTTCATAGGTTTTTTAAATGCTAATTCCTTTCTATATCGAGTTTCTAACCTATGTTTTTTTTACAATTTGCTGTTTTGTGTAAGTATTCATTTTTGAGTTTTTTTTTATATAATTTTTTCCTTTTGCGCTCTGGGTGCGCGCTCCGGTAAGCTCTCCGGTAAGCTCTCCGGTAAGCTTTCCGGTAAGCTCACCGGTAAGCTCACCGGAAAGCGCACCCAGAGCGCTACTTTCGTTCGTGAAAAAAAATATGAATGAAAAGTTAATAATAATGCAAAACATTTCGTACCATACAAATAAAATCAGTTTTTTTTAATAAGGAAAATGATTATGCATTTCTGTAAAAGTATGATGACGTCACTTCGGCACGCAACGTAAGCGCCCTCGGAAGCGCCTACGTTCGTGCTGCGTATACGCCCCCGGAAGCGCCTACGATCGCGCCACGTATGTGCCCCGGAAGCGCCTACGTTCGCGCCGGTGTGCGCACCCGGAAGCGCTCCGGAGCCCGTAGCGTAACACTTTTCATTGGTTGCTAACAGTTTTTTTTACAAAGAATGAAATCCCCACCCATTTCCTTCACTTCTTCTTTCACTTTTGTGACTGCAAGACCTGCCTTTTTGCTCCTGGATATTTCTTGGTTTTACAATGGCTGCCAGACAATCCAGCAGTGAGGATGAACCAGAATTCATCAATGAAGAGCCTCCTCAACGAAAAGTTAAGGAACATTTCATTTGGAATTTTTTTTAAATCCCACCTGGCCAAAAAAAGGTGAATGCTCCAAAAGTGGAGTGCAGGATCTGCAAAGAAGAGCTATCACGGGGTAACCCCTTAAAAAAGTACTCTTTTGGGAACTTCACAATGATCCGGCATGTGGAGAGGAAGCACCCCCAAAATTTTGCCCGGGAAAGTGTCAGGGCTCTGGCACAAGAGGTTCCCAGTGATGGGGCCTCTACATCAACCGGAGGAGCAACTTCTTCTGGGAGGGGGAGATCACAAGAGCTGGTTCCGAACATTCAACCTGCTTTTAACCATGGTGCCCTCAGACACAGATACTGCAATCAACTGCTTACCTTTGGGGAACAAAGTGTACAGCTCATGGTTCGAGCATTAGAAAACCATCGCTGCCCTTCCCACCCCTAATTTTTTTAGTTTTTTTTGCTCCTGTTGAGCAGTTTCCATTCCCTGTTTTTGTTCCTGTTTAGAAAATAGAAGAAAACAAAAAGTTCTTTTCAGAACTACCTCCAATTCTCATCAAAGACCTATATTCTTAAAAAAATGAAAAAGAGTAAGTGAAATAGAGTGCATTGATAATGGAAAGGAGAATGAGTAAGAAAGAACAGAAAGGTATGAGAGGAAAAAGGAAGTGAAGTAGGAGGACTGAAAGAAGGTGAGTGTTAGGAAAGAAAGTTATGAGAAGAAGAGTGAATATGGGGAATGTTGATATTCAATGAAAATGTTGAAAAGGAACAGGGGTGTGGAAGGATAAGAAAAGATGCATTGCTGGAGTTGAAGGCAGAAGGCCTCATTTATGAAGCCATGCGTCACTTTAACGCCACCAAAGCATCACTTTTTGTGACGCAACAGTCCAATAAAAAATGCACCTTATTTATTCATATTTACAAAGTGGCGTTTCTAGGTAAATACGTCACTTTGTAAACCCCTGTGCCACATTATTCCTACGTCAGGTGTAATGTATGGAAAAGGGACGTATTGACGCAAGAAAGGGTCGTAGAGGTGACACAGTGAATTTATTTATTTATTTATTTTTGGTATATGTAAAGCGCATCATATACCCTCAGGCGTCTTGGCGCTAATAAAACCAGTTATTTGTGATAATTAGCGTGAGGAAGGAGCAGTTATTGATCGAAGAGCCACGTTTTTAGGAGCTTGCTCAATTGAAGGAGGGAGGAACTCTCCCTGATGTTTAGGGGTAGCGTGTTCCAGAGCTTTGGGGCAGCCACCAAAAAGCGACGATCACCCCAAGATGTCGTTTTTGTGCGAGGAACGACCAGTTGACTGAGAGTAGTTGAGCGTAGAACTCTGCTAGGTCTGTATCGTTGTAGCTGTTCTTTCAGAAAGTGGGGTCCTTGGTTGTTAAGCGCCTTGAAAACTATACAGAGGGACTTGAATTGGATTCTGTTTCGAATGGTGAGCCAGTGGTAATCCTTTATACTTTTGGATATTGATTCGTATTTTGTTTTACCAGAGAGCAGACGTGCTGCTGCGTTCTGGATTGTCTGTAGTTTGGTTATTACTCTGGATTGGGCATTGAGGAAAAGGCCGTTACAGTAATCCAGAGCAGAGAGGACAAGAGAGGTGACCAATGTTTTAATGGCTGATTCCGGAAGAAGTATTTTTCTTATCATCTTCAGTTTTAGATGTGCTGCGGAGACTGTTTTATTGGCATGATGCATGAAATTTAGACCTTCATCGAAGATGATTCCGAGGTTCCTGACTTTGGCAGTGGGGGTGGAAGGGGTACCGAAGGCATCTGGCCACCAGCTTGATGGCCAGGCTGGGTGAAGGGGTCCGAAAATGAGCACCTCGGTTTTTTCTGAGTTTAATTTAAGGCAGTTGGTGGCCATCCATTCTCCTATGTCTACGAGTCCTTTCTTGAATTTTTCTGCCACTAGTTCTCCGTCCCCTTTGATAGCCAAAACAAGTTGGGTATCATCGGCATAGGAGGTTAGGCTGAATAAACTGGAGGCCTCATTTCTGAAAAGTGACGCATCGCTACGTGAAAACAGCGATGCGTCACTTTTCTGTGCGCACTCCTTATGACATTCCAGATGTGTCATATTTAATGTATGACGAATCAACTCGCAAGGAGTTACAGATACGTCAGTATTTCTGACGTATCTGTAAACACAAAATTGACGCATTACTGGAGTGCGTCACAAAAGTGACACAACTCCAGTAATGCGTCCTTTCACATGGGGAAAGCACCATGTGAAAGGTCTTGCGTCAGTCTTACACCTGCTGTGAGGCAGGCGCAAGATTTTGACGCAATAGCATCCTAAAAGTGACGCAGTGAAATCTCATAGATTTCACTGCGTTGCTATTACGAAGCTTTTTGCGGGGGAACGCCCCCTCTGCATACATGTGGCGCAGGGTTTAAAAAAGTGACCCATCTACCTAGATGCGTCACTTTTTAAATATAGCGTAACGATGCGCATTTTTTTACACCGCTGGTGCGTCACAAAAAGTGACGCACAGGCGGCGCAAAACTGGCGGCGCAAGGCCTTCATACATATGGTTCTGGATTTTCCCCGTGCTTCGCTCCCCGTTGCGCGTTCCGGGCGCTCCCCCCGCGCAAATCGAAAAAAAATATTTTTTTTAAATGCCCCGCTGGACCCTATTTGAGCCCCCACATTAAACCTAGGGGGTCAGGAGGGGGTCTACCCTGCCCCCTTATGGTCAATTCCCCCCTTTGTTTTTGCCACCTCTTGTGTCTCGATTTTACCGAGACACAAGATGGCGGCCGCTCCAGACTGTTTAGAATGTTTACAGACACCCAAGAGCCAATCAGCTTTCTGCGCGCAAGTCGCGTGGCGCGCCCGGTGCGCTCCCCGGTGCGCGTACCGGGGCGCGCCTATAGATATATATATTTTTTTGAACCTAAATTACTCAAAATCTAATGGAGCACATATCTTGAGACATAGCAAAGGCACATCGGGCTACTAGTCCCTACAATTTTGCCAAGTTTGGTGTAAATCCATTAAGCCGTTCGAGCTAAAAGTCAAATCGACCGCCCTATGGAAATTAACATGGGGAAAACGCGTTTTGGGACCCCCTTTTATCTCGGACCCCGCTTGACGAATCCCCCCCAAACTTCCAGGGAAGGACCGGGGCGCCGCGAGGCCATTTTGAGGAAATTTTCAGGCAGATTTGTCAACCGAAGCCAAAGTTATTCCAAATAGAATTTTGAGATTTAACATTGAAAAAAATCCTAACTATAACTACCTACTGGCGACCGCCAGTAGGTAATATATATATATTGTGAGATTAAAATCTATGTGAAACCTATCTTTGGAGTGCTGCTTCCTGTTTCCCGTGGATTGCGGGGAGGGATTGTTTGAGCTGATATATATATATATATATATATATATGGATGCCTTCACTCCTCTCTATATATACACATTTTTTAAATTTTACTAAAACATTTATTCTTTTAAATTGCATTATTTATATTATTTTTATTTATTATTTTATTTTATTACCCTTTACACCCTAAAAACGAATCCCACCCTGCTCCCTTTAAATACCCCTTCACCCCATAATCATAACCCACCCTTACTCCTTAAAATACCCCAACACCCTTAAACACTAACCCATCTTAACCCTATAAATATACCCTGTACCCCAAAACCCAAACCTATCCCTAAACCCTAAAAATACCCCTGTACCCCAAAACCCAAACCAATCCCTGAACCCTATAAATACCCCAGTACCTCAAAACCCAAACCTACCCATGAACCCTAAAAATACCCCTGTACCCCAAAACCCAAACCTAGCCCTGAACCCTAAAAATACCCCTGTACCCCAAAACCCAAACCTACCCCTGAACCCTAAAATACCCCTCTACCCCAAAACCCAAACCTAGCCCTGAACCCTAAAAATAACCCTGTACCCCAAAACCGAAAACTAGCCCTGAACCCTAAAAATACCCCTGTACCCCAAAACCCAAACCTACCCCTGAACCCTAAAAATACCCCTATACCCCAAAACCCAAACCTACCCCTGAACCCTAAAATACCCCTGTACCCCAAAACTAGCCCTGAACCCTAAAAATACCCCTGTACCCCAAAACCCAAACGTAGCCCTGAACCCTTAAAATACCCCTGTACCCCAAAACCCAAACCTACCCCTGAACCCTAAAAATACCCCTATACCCCAAAACCCAAACCTAGCCCTGAACCCTAAAAATACCCCTATACCCCAAACCCATACCTATCTCTAAACCCTAAAACTACCCCTGTACCCCAAAACTATATCTGAACCCTTAAAATACCCAAACACCCCAAAACATATACCTCAGTACCCCAAAACATATACCCCCTATACTCATACTTACCTTATCCAAACATAAAAAAAAATGCTTTTACCATTCATGCATTTACAACAAATTCGTTGTAAATGTATGCGTGGTAAAAACATATAAAATGTAATGCCATGCGTTATAATGGCATTGCGGAGTCATGGTACTTTCGTAATGAAAGTATGCGGAGTCATGGTATGCGGAAAGAAAGTTGCGGAATAATGGGTGTTTACCCTCCCCCGGTAAGTACATTGGTGGCACGGCGGCCCACATGTCCAGCAACATACTCACATTTTTTCACCACCCATTTGAAAAATGCACAAGTCTCTCTCATTGATGGCCAGCACCGACATACATTTTTAGACACACCTCCCGCCACAAGTTCTAGAATTGCGAACTTTAGAGCTGTGGAGCTATGTTCGAATCTCAGCATCAGCTTAACATCCTATGATTCCAGGCAAATCGCTTTGTCTCCCCGTGCCTTTCACAAATGAATGTGTTCTTCTGTAATGTAAATTGTGCTCATGCCATGTTGTCGAGTTTGCGCTATATAATATTGCAAGGAAAAATAAAGTCGGGAAACTCGAGTTCTCTTTTTATTTTTTTGATATTTATGGGTATTTGTAGAGCGCAAACTTTCGCTCCGGAAGGAGCATCTTGGCGCTGAGCATGCTTATGTGTGATGGGTGATACGTGGCGAAAATCTGGGTCTAGATGGCTGCCAGTATAGAGGTGTCTGGTTGTTGGTACACCCAAGTCTTAAGGAGTTTTCTGAAAAGACTCTCCTTTTCAATTAATCTAAGATTAACGGGTAGATTGTTCCATGCCCTTGCTGCCAGAACGGTGAAGGTTTTCCCGCCCCTAGTTTTGTACTTGAACCTTGGGATCGTGGTGAGATTGGTCCCAGAGGATCTCAGACATCGTGTGGGATTGTACTGTGTGAAGCGTTTAGCAAGGTAGTGAGGCCCTGTGTTTTTCATGGATTTGAAAACGGTAAGTAGAAGTTTAAAAAGGATTCTTTTATGAAGTGGTAACCAATGGAGGGAGTTTAGTGCTGCTGAAGCTGATGACCTTCTAGGGAGTTTCAGGACCAATCTAGCGGCTGCATGTTGTATACTCTGTAGCTTCCTGAGGGTGGACTTCTTCACTCCAGCCATTAGGCCGTTACAATAATCAAGTAGGGAGAGTATTAAGGCTACCGCGACTGATTTTCTAGCGGCAATGGGGAGGAAGTCGAAGAACTTCTTTAAGGATTTAATAAGTCCAAAGCAACGTCCAGCAGTGATCCTGACGTGGTCATCGAAAGAGAGGGATGAGTCAAATTGCACGCCCAGGTTCCGTGCGGAAGAAACGGCACTGGGTGGGGCCTCTGATCCTGTGGGCCACCAGTCTTTACCCAGTGGTATAATTTCTGTCTTCGCACTGTTGCATCTCAAGTGGTTTTTATTCAGCCACTGAAAGACGTCAGAGAGGCAATTACGGAATCGCAAGTCTGCGTCCATACACTTTTTATCAATGGAGACGACAAGTTGTGTGTCATCGGCGTATGACGTGACGAGGATCCCATGAGATTCTATCACAGCGAGGAGGGGAGCCATACAGATGTTGAAGAAGAGGGGGCTTAATATGGACCCCTGGGGCACTCCTGAAGTAATGGGTTTTTCGCTGGATAGGTAGGGACCCAAAGACACAGTCTGGGACCTGTTAGACAGGAAAGATTTTACCCATGCCAGAACAGTGTCTGTCACACCAATCTCTCGCATTCTATTAATCAGAATGACGTGAGAGATAGTGTCGAACGCTGCTGTAAGGTCAAGCAGGATGAGGACGGCTTGCCTTCCTTCATCCTGCAAGAACTTGATGGAATCAGATAGTTCTATCAAGGCTGTTTCGGTGGAATGACCGGAGCGAAACCCCGACTGTTGGGGATGCAGGATGTTATGGGTCTCTACAAATGCTTTTAACTCCCTGTGTACTAACTGTTCCGTGATCTTACCTAGGACAGCTAGTAGTGAAATGGGGCGCATGTTGGTGAGATCAGTAGGAGATTTATTCTGCTTTTTCATCAGGGGCTTCACAATAGCCTTCTTCCAGTCGTTGGGCACTATCCCCGACTCTAGAGATTTGTTGATGATAGTGTTGATGCAGGGGTTAATTGCCTCAATAAGGTGGTGGAGGATGCCGGGAGGGCAAGAGTCGGTAGGGGCTCCTGATTTGCAGGCCAGAATTGCCTTACCTGTTTGCTGAAGAGAAACAGGATTAAAGTGACTGAGAGGGGGATAGTTATCCGTCGCTTTATGGAGAGTAATCGAGGGGGGGGGGGGGGAAGTCTCTCTGAATGTTAGCGATTTTATCCACAAAGAAATCTGCGATTTGATTGCACAGAATTTCGGACGGGGGAATTTCGGGCGTGAGAGCTTTGGGGTGGGTGAAGGACTTGACTATAGAAAAACAGTTTTTTGTTTTTGGTGGGCTTCATTTATAGCCTTAGTGAAGTATTCCTTTTTAGCCACTTTTATACTAGAGAGATAAAATTTCCTCTGTTGGACGTAAAGTGTTCTTGCGGCCTCATCATAAGTTTTTCTCCACTTCCTTTCTGATTTACGGCAGAGAAGATGGCTATCAGTTAGAGCCTGGGTGAACCAGGGTGCATTTGGCTTTTTTTTGTGGCATATCGCTTGATGGCCTTTAGGGTCGGAATTATCTGAGACAATTTGATCCATCCAAGCATGAAAGTTGCGAGAGTCCACTATGACGTCTCCAATTAGTTTGGGGGCCTTGGCCAGAGGTTGGGAGTCCAGCTTGATACGTTCCGTCACTTTCCTCCAATTAACTGTGAAGGAAGGGTGGGAGCGCTTATTGCTGGATGCGGTAGGGGCTTGTAACTCGATGTCAAATGGAATGAAACAATGATCAGTCCAGATTTGAGGGATCGGAGGGGACGTGGTCAAAGTTATGAGATTAGAGCAGATGCCATCGAGGGTATGGCCCGGATGGTTAGTGGGAGCAGAGACGATTTGGGATAGTCCAAAGATGTTTAACGAGTGTTGAAGTGAGATCCTCATCAAAGGGGGGATCCTCATCAAAGTTATAAGCATTAGAATATTCCCGCCCATGCGCGGGACCCCGGAAACACTATATTATATGTGCCCCACATATATATATACATATATATATATATAAATAATATATATATAAAAACAAGCAATAGCAGCCAAATCACATTAGAGCTGAAATATGCTGTGAAGAATTTCCACCATACATGTATAATAAGCATTAGAAACATGAGAAACAACACCAAAGATTGTTTAGAAATTGTTTTAATGCTCAGAAAGCAGTAGAAATTCTCATAACTCACTGGAAGCATAGGAAGCTCCCAGGCTGCATTGCAAACACACAGTCTAAAAAGACTGAAAATCTAACCTGTAGCTGAATAGCAATAAACTGACACCGTGCCTTTAAGGCACTCAAAACCCCCTGTATCTCATCATGCCCCAGGGGTGACAGTTAGGTCAGTTGTTCTTTCCGGCTCCTTCAGAGAAGGACCCTGGTTACACAGCTCCACTATTTTTCTTGTTTTTGACAGAAAAATACTTCATTTTTGACAACTTTTACTCTTACTTCGACATTTAACATCTAGTCAAGTAAGATACTGCTTGTTTTCAGCAGTTTAGTGAACATTTTCCTCTGAGAATGCCTTCACTCTTTGATAAATGTCCTTCTTGTGGCAACAAGAAGGCAAAATCAGACAACCACAACGTCTGTATCCTATGTCTGCCTGAAGATCATGATCCAGGCACCTGTCCACATTGTGAGCACCAGTCAGGAAGAACTCTCAAAGACAGGGAAAGGATTCGAATTTATGGCCTGGCTCACAGGGCTTCAAGAGGAAGATCACCAGTGAAGAAGGGCTCCGAGAAGACTCATACATCTTCAAGAAAAAAGTCTTCATACCCTTCAACTTTAGCGTCGGGCTCGGCGCTGAGAGAAGAACCACAGGTGGAGTTTTCCTCTTCAAAACTACCGTCGACGGCAGGCTCGCCGTCGAGGAGAAGACCAGGTACGTCAACGACGTCGAAAGATCCAGCTCCGTCGTCGAAATCCCCTCCGCCGTCGTCAACCGGGCGACGATCGGCGTCGAGGAAGGCTACTCCGCCGCCGTCAACCGGGCGGAGGTCGGCGTCGAGATCCATTACCCCTCCGCCGTCGTCAACCAGGCGAAGACCGGCGTCGAGGGAGGTCACTTCGCCGTCGTCAACCAGGCGACGACCGGCGTCGAGAAGTGTGACCCCTCCGTCAGTGCAGCGTCGGCGCTCGGCGTCGAGGGTGCCCAATACCCCTCCGCCGTTGTCGCACAGGCATTCGACGTCGAGGCAGAGATCTCAGTCGACGGCCGACCATCGCCGTTCGACGTCGAGGCAGAAAGCTCCGTCGACGACAGGACATCGTCGTTCGACGTCGAGAGAGAAGCGTCTGTGGACGACAGGACATCGTCGTTCGACGTCGAGGCAGAGAGCTCCGTCGACGGCCGGTCATCGCCGTTCGACGTCGAGGCAGAGGGCTCCGTCGACGGCTACTCATCGCCGCTCGACGTTGAGAGACTACAGATCCTCTCATGGACATTCGGGGTCGAGATTGTTTGATCCTCCGACTCGCCGAAGGCGTTCGACGGCGAGAAAAGAACGCTCGACGTCAAGGCATTCAGATGCAATCATGGTGACGGAATCTGCTTCTCATCATTCATCTTATCGGTCCTCTGGCTCCTCAACTGAACATTCAAGGTCCAGAAGCCCTATACACAGAACTCCTGAGCGTCGACCAGATCCGTCGGCCGAGCGAATCAGGCTGTCACCTAGATGGTACAGATCTTTGGACCATTGGCGAGATGCTGGGGCTACCAAGCGTATGCAGGAATATGCCAGCCCACACCACAGGTCTCCTCTCCAAGATCTGGTGGAGGAGATGGACAGGCGTAGCCCTCCCAGGCGCAAATCCCCTGTGAGACTACCCACCAAATCGCCCAGAAGATCCCGATCTCCCAGAGGGGAACCTCAAATGGAAGGTCGGATAAGGTCTCGCTCTCCTAGGGGCAAATCGCCTGTGAGATCACCAGCCAGATCTCCCAGAAGATCCCGATCTCCTAGAAAGGAACCTCGGACAGAAGATCGGATCAGATCTCGCTCCCCTAGACGGGAGGAGCGTTCAAGAAGGTCACGGGAGCGGAGACCCAGTGCTCACCGTAGACGTCGACGTACTCCGTCTACTTCTTCAACCTCTTCTACCAGATCGTCCAAGAGGGACTACTCCCCGACGTTGACGGACAGTCCTGCGTCCAGGTCCTCCCCAGTGGATGACATTGGCACGTATCTGGATATGCTGCAAAGAGGAGCGCTTAAACTGAACATCGAGATGTCTGTCCCTCAAGTAACAACGACAGTCATTTTTGAAACTTTACACAAGAAGGCCATCTCCAGACCTCTGCTGCCTTTAGTCCCGGGGATTATGGACCCTGTCAAGGAGGTTTTCCTAACCCCAGCAGCAATCAGAGCGGTACCGGCCCGCATTCAGAAGAAGTACAAACCGGCGGCTTCTGACCCGGTGTTTGTAAAATCTGACCCTCCAGCAGACTCTGTGATTGTGGCAGCGGCGAGGAAGACACATGCGGTTGCTGGTTCCTCTTCAGTCCCGCCAGATAAGGACAGCAAAACTCAAGACTCCTGGGGTCGAAAGGTTTGCAACTCTGCTGCTTCCACTCTTAAGGTCGCTAGTGCAGCTGCGCTTCTGGGTCGATATGACAGAGCCTTATGGGACTCGATGGAAAGATTCAAAGCCAAGCTGCCAAAAGAGGACCAGCAGGACTTTGAAGAAACTGTTACAGAGGGGTGTCTGGTGGCGAATCAGATGATAAACACGGCCGCGGATGGGGCGGTGCTTTCGGCTCATTCCTATTCCCATGGAGTTTGTGCCAGAAGATCGGCCTGGTTGCGCCTTACAGGTCTGAAACCGGATGCTCAGCATCGGATTCTGAATCTTCCATTTTCGGGTTCCGCTCTCTTCGGAGAACATGCGGACGATGAGATGACCCGAATGAAGACTGAGCTGGATACGGTGAAGGCGGTGGGCTTGGAGAAGAAAAAGGAATTCAAGCGCCGCTTCAAGACCAACAGGGGGAGAGGGGCTCAACAGAGGGTTCAAACCCCTCAGTGGTCCCAAAACAAAACTCAAGGGAAACCCCAGTTTCGTGGCAAGCCCAGCAGAGGTCGAGGAGGTCACCAACAGTCCTCCAACACCACAAGAGGAGGAAAGGCCTGAACAGAGGCTTCCTCTGGCGCCGTTGCCCACTCCAGTGGGAGGAAGTGCTTCACAACACCTGGCAGAGTGGGTCAGCATCACAAAAGATCAGTGGGTGCTGAATATACTGCGCAATGGATACAGGATACGTTTCCGTGCTCTTCCAAAGAGCATCCCTCCAAAGAGCTCTTGCCCTCACCAGCTAAGCTTACTCCGACGAGAGGTGAAAATCCTGCTGCAAAAAAGAGCGATAGAAGAGGTTCCTCCCGCTCTAAGAGGAAAAGGAGTTTACTCCAGATATTTCCTTGTCCCCAAAAAAGATCAGGAGGACAAGTTCAGACCAATACTCGACCTACGACTATTAAACAAAGTCATCGTCAAGGAAAAGTTCCACATGTTAGCGCTTCACCAAATATGTCCACATCTTCAAGCCGGAGATTGGATGTGTTCGGTGGATCTGCAAGATGCGTACTTTCACATCCCGATTGCGCAACAACATCGCAAGTACCTAAGGTTTGTCGTAAGGAACAAACACTACCAGTACAAGGTGTTACCCTTCGGTCTCAAGTCCGCACCACGAGTCTTCACCAAATGCATGGCAGTGGTGGCGGCTTTTCTTCACAAGAAGGGTCTCTTCATTTACCCATACCTGGACGACTGGCTCCTAAAAGGTCCATCTCCGGTACAAGTAACGCACGATCTGCAACTGTGCCTGCACCAGCTACACAGACTCGGCCTCCATGTGAACCTGGAGAAGTCAGTCCAGCGGCCTACACAGTCCATCCACTACCTAGGCTCCGTTCTGGACACAAGCTTGGGAAAAGCGTTTCCTTCGGGGGAGAGACTTTTTTCCATGAAACAGAAATGTGGAATTCTGCTAGAGTCTCGGCTTCCAACAGCCCGACAAGTAGCATCTCTACTGGGTTCCATGGCGTCCTGCATTTTTCTCATCCCAAACGCCAGGCTGAGAATGCGTCCTCTACAACAGGCTCTGGAGGATCAATGGGACCAAGCGACAGGACGCTGGGAAGATCGAATCAATCTTTCCCAGGCGACAAAAGAGACCATCAGATGGTGGACTCAGAGAAAGAATGTGATGGTGGGGGTGCCGTTTCACCAACCCATTCCTTCCCAGTCTATAGTGACGGATGCCTCCCTGCAAGGCTGGGGAGCACACATGGGTCCGCTTCAGATTCAAGGCCAGTGGTCTGCGCAGGAGCAGACATACCACATCAACAGGCTGGAACTCAGAGCGGTATTCCTGGCTCTCAAAGCTTTCCTACCAGCGATCAAATCCAACTCAGTTCTGGTTCAGACGGACAATACGACCACCATGTTCTATCTGAACAAACAAGGAGGCACAAGATCTCGCCCACTATCTCGAGAGGCTCAGGCAATCTGGCATTGGCTTCTCTCTCAAGGTCTCACAGTAGTGGCAGTGCACCTTCCAGGCGAGTTGAACGTCAAGGCAGATGCACTCAGCAGGCACTTCGAAGATCAGCCAGACTGGGTGCTAAGCGACGAAGTAGTAGAAGAGCTTTTTCGTTGCTGGGGTCGTCCATCCATAGACTTGTTTGCAGACGACGAAAACACCAAATGCCACGTCTTCGCGTCCAGGTTCCACAGGCCAGGGACGCAGGGGAACGCTCTACTGTTGGATTGGGCAGGGATGTTCGCATACGCGTTTCCTCCCCTAGCGCTGATTCCGAGAGTAGTTTCCAAGCTCCTCAGGTCGAACATGGAAATGATTGGCCTCGGCAGTGGTGGTATCCGGACCTTCTACATCTGTCTGTGTGTACACACAAACGGCTCCCTTGCAGGCCGGACCTGTTGAGCAAGATGAACGGGAGGATAATGCATCCCAACCTCCCATCATTGAACCTAACAGCATGGCTCCTGAGGTCCTGCAATATGGACATTTGAACTTGCCTCCCGAATGCATGAACATTTTAAAGGAGGCTAAGAGACCGTCCACGAGAGCGTCCTATGCATTCAAGTGGAAAAGGTTTTACTTGTGGTGTAGAGATCATCATTTGGATCCGACAAAGGGACAGGAGGACGTCATCTTACCATACCTCCTTTCCCTTGCAACTGCTGGTTTAAAGTACACTTCAATTAGAGTGCATTTGTCAGCTATTGTAGCATACAGAAAATCACCTGATCAGATGTCTTTCTTTCAGGTTCCAGTGGTTAAGGACTTCCTCCAGGGGTTGAAGAAAGTGTATCCCCCTGTGCGAAATCCTTCTCCTCTGTGGGAATTGAACCTAGTTCTATCAAGGTTAATGTCTCCACCTTTCGAGCCCATCCACAAGGCTTCCTTACAACAGCTCTCTTGGAAGGCAGCTTTTTTGGTGGCGATTACCTCTGCTTGCAGAGTAAGTGAGATACAAGCGCTCTGTGCGAAGGAACCATATACTATATTCCACCACAACAGAGTAGTCCTAAGGGCTCACCCATCTTTCTTGCCTAAGGTCATCTCTGATTTTCATATAAATCAGTCTATTTCCCTCCCTTCTTTTTTTCCAAATCCTACGACCCCAGCCGAGCGGTCACTTCACTCCTTAGATCTTAAGAGAGTACTTAAGTTTTATTTGGAAAAGACTAAAGGGATTAGGAAAACGGACCAACTGTTTGTGAACTATGGCTCAATGAGAACAGGTTTTCCAGCGGCCAAGAGGTCCATCTCCAGATGGATTGTCTCTTGCATTAGGTTGGCCTATCAGCTAGCAGGCAAACCTTTGTTGATGTCTCCAAAAGCGCATTCCACTAGAGGGAAGGCCGCTACAGTAGCTTTCTTGCATGACATCCCAATGTCGGAAATATGCAAGGCGGCAACCTGGAAATCAGTTCATAGCTTTACGAGGCATTACTGTCTCGAATCTGATTCCAGGGCCGATACTCAAGAAGGGCAAGCCTCCTTGAGCAATCTGTTTGGGTAGTCTATAGTCTACTCAGACTCATTGATGAGATTACTGTCTTATCATTCCTTTGCCCGCAGGGATGAGGAGAGGCTCGCTACTCTATTCTAATGCTTATAACTATTGATGAGGATCCCCTGGAAGAGACGGATTAGTTACTTACCTGTAATCCTAGTTCACTTCCAGGGGTATCCTCATCAAAGTCATAAGCAACCCTCCCGCCTCCCCGGGCAAAGGATACTCTTTAATAAGGAGATATTGTTAACCTATTTGTTATTGGGTTTGTTTTCAGTCTCCGAAAAGAACAACTGACCTAACGGTCACCCCTGGGGCATGATGGGATACAGGGGGTCATGAGTGCCTTAAAGGCACGGTGTCAGTTTATTGCTATTCAGCTACAGATTAGCTTTTCAGTCTTTTTAGACTGTGTGTTTGCAATGCAGCCTGGGAGCTTCCTATGCTTCCAGTGAGTTATGAGAATTTTTACTGCTTTCTGAGCATTAAAACAATTTCTAAACAATCTTTGGTGATGTTTTTCATGTTTCTAATGCTTATTATACATGTATGGTGGAAATTCTTCACAGCATATTTCAGCTCTAATGTGATTTGGCTGCTATTGCTTGTTTATATATATATATTATTTATATATATATATATATATATGTATATATATGTGGGGCACATATAATATAGTGTTTCCGGGGTCCCGCACATGGCCGGGAATATTCTAATGCTTATGACTTTGATGAGGATACCCCTGGAAGAGAACGAGGATTACAGGTAAGTAACTAATCCTTCACACACTACTGAACATGCACTCTTAAGTGCATCAGCAGTGCACTGTGAATCGGAGCGTTTCACAGGCCTGTCACAGATAAGAAATGCTATCAAAACGAAATCCTACAAAACAATATACTACTGGCCGGCAGCAATTCATACCCGGACAACATCGGGACGGGCTGCTAGTACATTTATAAAGCGCACAAATGCAACAGCGTCTTGGCGCTAATGTAGGTAAGAGGGTATCACACAGATGTCAGACTACACTTGAGAACAGCAGAGTTTTAAGATCTTACTAGAAATTCGATGATTGGGCTGCAGTCATGCGGAAGATGGCAACTTATTCCATAACTTTGCTGCACGATGGGAGAATGCTTTTCCACCCCATCTGCCTCTCCTGAATTTATCTACTTGCATAAGGCAGGCATTGCTAGATCTTAATTTCCTAACTGGGATATAGGGCCTGAATTGTCTCTGCATATCCTTGGCTCCTCCCCCATAGACCACTTTATGAACCGTGCATAAGGCCTTAACCACATTGCTGCTGGACATATTCCCCTCCGGTGCTGAGGGACAATGATAATGGGTGTGGTCATGACGGAACGGTTCTGTCATCAGAACAGCTCCAGTGTGCCTCAAGACGGAACCGTTCCGTCATGAGCATCGAAGGGGTTAAACGCCACCCTTTGCTGTATGGGGAGCCAATGGAGGGCTCTGATTCCCTTAGACGTAGAGCAGCCTCTGGGAATATTTAACAGCAACCTAGCAGCTGCATTTTGCAAGGACTGCAATTTATTATTCTGGGCTTTATCCATTCCCAAAAGCAGCGCATTACAATAATCTAATTTAGACAGCAGTAGACCCACTACCACTGTGTTTTGCAGAGCCTGGCCAATAAAAGGGAAGATTTTTCTAATTTTTTTTATAAGGAAGTAGCATGAAGATGTAATGCTATTTACCTGCACAGAAAAACTGAGCTGACTATCAAAAATCATCTCCAGATTTCTAACTTTAGGCACCGGCTTAGGGCATTCCCCTGCACTTGTTGGCCACCAGGCAGAGTTCCACACGGATTGTCCTGGCCCACATTCCATGACTTCCGTCTTGTCTGTATTGATTTTTAAATAACCCTGGTTCATCCAGGTCAAGATCTCCAGAAGGCATCCATGGAACCTGGCCGCAGTTTCCTCGGGTTGTTTGGCCATTGAGATGATTAACTGAGAATCATCCGCGTAGGAAACCATCGCAAAGCCATGTTTCCTGACAAGTCTTGCAAAAGGGGTAACATAGATATTAAAAAGCGTCAGCGAGAGCGCTGTGCCCTGCGGGACGCCACAAGGGAGACTGAAACCCTCTGATTGCATTCCCTGCCAATACAGCTTCTGTTCTCTTCCTTCCAGAAAAGATGCCAGGAGAGCCAGGTCTAAGCCCCCAATGCCAATGTCATGTAGCAGTTGGACAAGCACCGAGTGATTTACGGTGTCGAAAGCTGCCGACAGATCTAACAAGACGAGAATCGCCTTACCCCCTCTGTCGACAGTCTTCCCAATCTCCTCAGTTGCTACCTTAAGGGCAGTTTCTGTGAAATGGTGGGATCTAAAACCGTGTTGGGTCGGTTCCAGCAAGTTATTAGCATCCAAGTATTCTGTTAGAGTCTTATTCACTACTTTCTCCAGCACTTTAGCTGCCATAGGAAGACCAGCTATAGGGCGATAATTTCTAAGTTCCGAAGGATCCAAAGTGGATTTCTTCAGAATGGGTCTGATTATCGCTTTCTTCCAGGCAGTAGGATACTTCCCTGACTCCAGCACCTGATTGATTAAAGGAGTTAATTGGCCTACGAATTTCCTAGCCCCTATGTGCATGATTCTGGGGGGGCACGGGTCAAGAGGCGAACCTGATTTTATCGAGCCTAGTATGTTCAAGATCTCCTCATTTGTGGCTACAGGGAAACTGACTAAATTGGCATGAGCTGGTTCTGCCTCAATATATAGATCCGCATCCATAGCTATGCGACTCTTCTGAAGGTCATCATAGATAAGGTGAACTTTGTTTTGGAAATGTGTGGCCAGGTTGTTACACATCTCCTGATCAGGCTGAAACCGCTCATCTTGCTGGGGTTTGGATAAAAAGGTAATCATCTTAAACAGCTCTTTGGCGGAGTTGCTCACATTCTCAATCCTCTGAGTATAAAACAGCTGTTTTCCCTAACTATGGCCTCTTTATACCGTGTGAGGGCCTGATTGTATATAATTTTTCTATGCTTCTTATAATTTTGCCTCCAGGATCGTTCAGCTCTCCTGCAGCTGACTTTCAGACCTTTCAACTCTGTGTTATACCATGGCGCTGAGGGCTTAAGCCTCTTAGCCGTCACAGTTTTCTCCGGGGCCACTGTGTCTGCAGCTGCCTGAAGCCATTGATTAAAAGCTTCTACTGCGCTGTCATTGGTCTGACCTTCCCAATTCGGAGGCTGTCCCAGTGCAGAATCTAGGGGCCAGATGTATCAAGATTCCGTTTTGCAAATCCTAAATAGCGATTTTTTGTGAATCGCTATTTAGAATTTGCAAAACGGAATGTATGTACAAAATCGCTATATTTTAGCGATTCCTTATTATTCTTTATTTGCGAATTCGCATTTTGCGAATTCGCAAATAAAGAATAATTTCCAATGCATTCCTATGGGCCAGGAGGCCCATAGGAATGATAGTGCAATAATTCTCAAATTGCGAATTCGCAATTTGCTAATCGCAATATGAGAATTATTTCAAGGGTGCAGGGGTGTCTCAAAGACACCCTGCTGCACCCCTGAAATTTACATGTGTGTGCATGTGGCACACATACATGCCCTATGGGCATGTATGTGTCACATGCCACCCTCACAAAAGCCAAATAGCAAAGAAATCGCAAATTACCACCAAGTACAAGTTGGTGGTAACTTGCGATTTCTTAACTCAAAATCGCAATTTCAAAATGTGTCATACATATCATTTAAGGAATCGCAAAATTTGCGATTCCTTAAATGGTATGGCAAAATAAGGAATCGCAAATAATTGCGATTCCTTAAATTGCAATTTTTTCATACATATGAAAAAATGCAAATCGGCTGTTTGCGAGTCGCAAAAGCCTTGATACACCTGCCCTAGAACATTTTGAAGGACCTTATTCCAATATCTGATATTTGTTTTTGTTGCTACATTCTGCACATAGCGCCCATGCCGGGAGGTTTTGAACTTGAAATGTACTGCTCTATGATCCGACCAAGGAAGAGCGATCACCTTGGTCACATTAATATCGTCATTATTACAGAAAATGTCAGCCAGAGTATGGCCCGCCTGATGGGTAGGTTCCACAACCAGTTGCTTGAAACCAAAGGCTGCCATGTTGTCTAATAGTCTAGAGGTATCGGTATTGTTACCTAATTCAAGATGATAATTAAAATCCCCAAGAATTAACATAGAATCAGAATCCATACAGGATTCCAAATGTGTCATCGGGGGTTGTGAGAAAGCAGCTCTAGGCCCAGGTGGGCGATAAATAAGAAGTTCCTGGAGCTTCCAAAAGTTGTACACCTTTATGGAAAAACAGAGTGCTTCTGCTGGTAAATTAGTCACTACTTCAATATGCAGTTTTACAAAGTCACGATAGATAATTGCTACCCCCCCTTTATTAACTTCTCTATCCTGAAACATCACGGCATATGCCTGTGGAAGCGCAATGTTCCAGTCCGGACCCGAGGCCTGGTCAGTCCAGGTCTCGGCTAAAAAGTGGATATCAGGCGTGGTATTTAAAATCAGGTCTTCGATTTGATATTTGTGTTTCCCCAGTGACTGTATGTTTATCAGCACACATTGCAATTGCTGAGTAATAGCTTGCATGTATTTACCGTGTGTGTCAGGGGTTAGAATGTTACATGAAGTAACCTCAATATCATAACTTTTACTATCATCCAACAGTAGTCCCTCCCCCTGGTTATGGGCATGAACTGGTGTATTGTCTCTATCAGCGAATCCGGGATTGAGCTCATATGAACAATTGCTACACCCTGACTCTTCCATGTCCTTTTCTGGGGGCCAGATATTGAATGGCTTGCACTCACAGTTATCAAAGCAGTGGATCAGACACCTCATTGCAAGAATATGTTGACATAAACTTGGGTATGTTTTTCTTTGTTGGGCTGCCCCTTAACAGTAGGAGCATACAAAGATTCACTAGAGTAGTTGAGGCAGTAGTAATTCAGACTACGACAGTTCTAGGTAACATCACTGAGGAACTCCAGGTGGCAAGGCTTGTAGTTTTGCAGAACCGTATGGTTCTAGATGTTATTCTTGCAGATCGTGGAGGTGCATGTCGAATTATCAGTGCCAGTTGCTGTGTTTATATACCAGACAACACACCTTCTATTTATCAGGCCATATCTAATTTACATAAGATAGCGGCCGAGATACACCAAGACACTGGAACATGGACCTGGTCTAGTTTTTGGGGCATTGTTATGTTGTGGGGATGGAAATTACTTATTATTGCAGCCTGTATAGTAAGTGCTATTCTAGGATGTTGCCATTTTATTCATTGTATGCCTATTATATGCCCCCTCTGTACTTCTTTATGGATGTACTGTATCCCTAGGAAAGTGGATATTCGTGATGCTAATAAGCAGCATATGCTTCAGCAACAAATAGATGAATTTATGAAAATTGATACAGAAAACTTGAATGATGCAGTTAGAACACCTTCGACTGTTGCAGTATAACGTTGATTTGGTTCTTTATTTTTTATGTATTCTGTATTTCTGAAGGTTTTTTTAATGGATATGTTTAAAATATATTCATGATTGAACAAAATGTATTTAGCACAGGCTAAAAGGAGGGACTGTTTAGCAGTAAAAAATGGTATCTTGTTAAATCTGCCTCTGCTCTCATGCCATTTTGTATACCAGCCCCATTCTGTGTTTCTTCGGGGACTCAGGAGAAGTTAGAAGTTACGTGTTCACTGAAACATGGTTGTATTGATAAGGCTCGCGTGTCAGAGTCATCAGCCCTGCCCTGCCAAAGGGCCTACGTGCACAGATGTCTAATCTGTTAGCCCACCAATGCCTGTAACCTCCCTTGCCTATCTACAAAGATGATGTGGGTAGGGGTTTATCAGGATTCAACAGCTCAGCATGTAAGCATTGTGTAAAGGGTTGCATAAGAGGTTGTGTAAGCGTTATGTAAAAATGTTAAAGAGGGTTATGTAAAGTGTGATGTAACCATGACAAAGGGGTTTCTGGTGAAATCTTATGGTACCCAAAATGTATAAAAGGCAGGTCTCAGACTGTTATAGTTTGTTCCCTCTCAGGCACTTACAGTGTCTGTATGACAGAGCCAGTCCCACTCCAGTGTTAATCCTCATTTATTGACCCCTTAGACAAGAGGGTGTCCCTGCACCAGTAAGATGGATAAGAATCTTGCTTCTACAATTGCCTTGAATTGGGCTGATGCCTCCACCTAGTAGGATCTAATAACTGGACAACTACACACAACATATAAGAAATCTGCCTGTATACTTCACATCTTGCACATCTCTGGTCCATGGTTGGCTATGTGGCATGTAGTCTTGTCCTGTGTTCAGTGCATGACCCATTGTAGTTTTCCCTATGTTAGCCTAACTGCGCATGTTACAGGCCACATTAGCTTTGCACATGGTTATTTTTGTGCCACATTGTACTTTCACACAGAACTTGTAGCTGTTTTCGTGTTCTGTTCTTTCCTTGGATTTGGCTGGGCGTGGTTTGCTAAGTAGCGCTTGGCGAAGCTACGCAAAATGCACTTTGCACTATGTGTACTATTACGCGAACTGCGTAGTACCCTGTTCGCACTGTG
Organism: Lissotriton vulgaris; assembly: GCF_964263255.1. Taxonomy (NCBI): domain Eukaryota; kingdom Metazoa; phylum Chordata; class Amphibia; order Caudata; family Salamandridae; genus Lissotriton; species Lissotriton vulgaris. The sequence goes on from NC_141695.1 coordinate 317,268,597, forward strand.
CAAGATGACGTTTTCAATGATTGCACAGTGCGGACAAGCAACCGGCACTGCAATCATTGAAAACGGCATCTTGCACAGTGCGAGCTGTAGTTTTCTGCCGTTTGAGTAGATTTTTACTCGAGCGGCAGCTTTCTCAACGTGGACTGGTAGTTTCTCATGGCGAGCGGTCGCGAGAATACGCGACCACTTGCAATGAGAAACCTGACCTCCCCGTGTTGAGAATCTCGCTGGGAGGTTTATTTTCCACGCTCGCGATCAGCAACTTGAAAAATTCTCACCGGGATGTCATTTTGCTTGCTCACAGTCGGCAACTTGACGTTGAGGACCGCGAGCAAACAAAAAATGACCGATGGACTACGCTACGAGTGTTTGTACTGTGCTACATGCAGTGTGCGTAGTGCGAAGTAGCGCAAACTTCGCAAACTACCCGAGCGTAGCATAGTGCTTCGCCCAGGCCTAACACAGCAGACAAGGTCAAACAACAATGTCCCTTCTTATTTCATTATGGTCAGGCACTAGCGCCTAGACACAACGCACAAATGCAGTTGTTGTTTGTGAGCATATGAGCCTTGCCATATAGGCAGTCACAGTGATGTAACATACAGAGAGAGAGAGACTTTTTGTGGGGAGAGCACGGCTATACTGTAGTGTAGTCCCAAAAAGTATCCTGTCATGCAGGACCTACGATGATTACGGATACCATATACTGTGGGTCTGGTGGCAGACTGACTCTGTGTACACCCCCACCACATATATTAGGCTATGGTTCGCATTAACTAGCTCAAAGTGCCACTAGAATCTCCTGTTATCAGAGAGATTAGTTTGGGCAACTTTAGAACACAATAACCGTAGGCTCGTGGAAACAATATATTACTTTTCACCCAATCAATCGTGCTTGCTTGTATTTGCTCTCAGAGAGATACAGAGAAGAAACAGTTGAAATTGTTTACAATAAGAATTTATTGTACAGTAGAATAGGTGCGCTGTTACGACTGTAACACAGTAACAGAGATATAGAGCCAGCAGTACAGTGGATAAGAAGAAATAGAATTGTTCTACCATTTTGGAAAAGTCACAAACCTATACATGAATATAGAATGCATTTATAAAATAAAGTGCGTACTCCTAAGATGCCTGACTAGATGTACCTGAGTGTACCTAGCATGTGAGTAGGCGCGAAAGAGCTAATGAGCCTAATAGCCTAGAATCTAAGAGCCAAGAATCTCGCTAAGATTTAGTCCAACCCCCATACATGAATAGTGAGAGTGTCGGACTCCTTCCTGGTCTCGAGTGGGACACCCCGCAAGGGATGGTTAGACTATAGACAGCAGGAGCGATGTCATGTCTCTGGTCAGTGTGTCTGCCTTGAAGTCTCGGTTCCCTCCTGCTTACTGATAGCAAGAGGTGCTGTATTTACACCGTCTATGTACGTGTGTTACCCATTGTTGAGTATGAGGATGACTTTTGAGGATTAAACCTTGTGCGTTGATGGGAGAGGTGAAGCGTACCTCCTGGAGTGTGTACTCATTAAATATTCATATGTGCTAAGGATGACGTCTAAGCAGTAACGATCGGGCAGAACTCACCCTCGTCATGAACTAAGTGTAAGGTTTAGTCCATAAAAGGCTGCATACATTATAAGGCGTTATGGCCATACAAGGCAGTTTTTCCATATTTGGAATTATTTCCTTATAAGGCTCGTTCATATGAAATGACGGGAAAGTGTACGGTGTTCCCATGACCTATATTAGGGTACTGATATCGAATATAACATCCACTCGACCTAATACTTAACAATAACAATAATAATACACATTGTCGAAATACACATTGATAACAGTGTCATTGCATAAAATTATCGAGCAGTCATTTAATATGTTTAAAAATGTTAACATTTTCATTTAAAAACAGTTTAAAAAATTTCTTTGGAAGTGTTTGATATTGTGGTAAAGTTCCACAAATCACAGTTCTAAATGAGCTCGATCACATACGTTGAACTACTGCAGGCGTACTTAGAAGGCCATGCTTATAGAAAGTGTCAATTTGCAAAGTTATTTTGAAAAGGGGAAAGAAACTACTGAATTTGTTTCCACACGGCGAGCCAGATTTAGATTAGAAGTCCTGGATGGGAGACATAACTGTATCACTGCCTGCTACAGCAGAGCACAAACATTTCAGTACCTCGCATAGCACGTGAAGTGTGCATAGATGTAACTCCTCGTTGCCGGCATCTTGCATGTGGGCTTCCGCTGCTGAATTCGAAACCTCGGTGTCAATGTTCGAGCTGAAGTTTAATTCAGTCGAAAAAGGCACCTGCGGTTCCTCAAGGAAGGCATGCGACAATATGGGAATACGCTGGAGACAGAGTCGTGCATGGGACTGCAGTGGTTCCAGCCTGGAGTCTAAGTCTGCTGGTGTCTCTTTGTCAGATGTCAGACAGATGTCCAACTCGCATTCGCTTCCGCAGAACAGGCACCGGAAAATAGGTACGACACAGTCCTCAAAGACTGGTCTGAAGGATAAGAACCAAGAAGCACTTAGTTCTTGTAGGAAAGGTGCACCCAGATGTTGTACCATGTGCTCACGGTAATATCTCTCCAGAATAGCTTTTGCAATTTCTCTGGCGGATGGTCCGTCCATTGTGCAGCAGGTAGACGATAATCAGGATTCCAGCTACAGCAAGCAGGATCAGAGGTAGACCCCAGAAAATGCCTCCAAATACGGAGTGTATGAAGTTAGGATCGTCTGGAAGGTGTTAAGGAATCCTGACCTTATGGTCTTAAATAGGTGTATAATGCTGTTTGTGTCTGACATGTTAACCTCATCGCTGCTGGACATATTCCCCTCCGGTGCTGAGGATCAATGATAATGGGTGTGGTCATGACGGAACGGTTCCGTCATCAGCACAGCTCCACTGTGCCTCATGACGGAACCGTTCCGTCATGAGCATCGAAGGGGTTAAAGATACGTCCCACCATTTCTATGAAATGTAGGGGGCAGTAGGTGCAGATTACTGCTTGTATCTCTGTCGAAGTCCTTGCAATTTGGAGTTCAAAGGTTTCTCGAGCAGAGCTGTAAAACCATGGCTTTCATTCTGCTCAAAGTATCAAACTGTATAAAAGAAACATTCCTCCCAGACTGTATTTGTTTGGAGGAAACAATACTTGCATACAGGAAGTAACCCTGGTGATCACGGTGACCAGATACATGCCTGGAAGCATGCCACCACAACCTTGATCGCCCAGCATCAAGTAACTCCTATTCGCAAGTAGCTCAAAAGCTGGCATTATCACGGCAGCTGATGTTCCTTTCATGTTGCAAGACAGATTCAAAACTGAACCATTACAGGCTCCTTGTAAAACAATGTCTTGGCATATGAGAGAACCGCTTAATGTGTTCTTGCAGTTTGTACCACTAAGGAACACTTCTCGATTCCCACTCCGGCATCAAAATTTCTATGGTAAATCCCAAGATTTCTTAAAGTAAAGCTAAGTGTTGTTTTACCTCTGTAAGTGTTGAGGTTTCTTGTCAATCTAGGCACAACTTCCCAACACTATAGGATGTAACTACCGCTGGATGTTCTCTCTGTACATATCGTGGGTGATATGCAGGAACCGTTTATGACAATTGGGTTCTGATCTATTGTACTTTAGTAGTTGATAACAGTACAATTTGTCATAGTCTGACAAACCCTCCAACATTTAAATATTAGAAAATGCAGCAGTTTTTTCCAGATCAGATAACATGGTATTAACTGTGTCAGTGTCCCAATCATCAGAAAATGTATTGGAAGTAATGAAATCACTTAATGAGATTTTAAATACATGATTAATTTTTAAAAGTTTGGTCAGTCTGAATATGTTAAAGTCAACTTTTTCCCATACTATACCACGAGGTATAGGAACAGCTGTGATGTTCACTGATGACAAGTCTCTTTGTTCACAATGTGACAATGTGTGTGGCTTCAGGAGATTGTTGACCTTTCGGGCTGTGGAATCTTGTTGAAGATAATGTCCATTAATAAGAATTCCTAAAAGTCAATACTAAACCTAGCCATAAAAGAAAAACATTATCCCAGAAATTACCCAGAGTTCAATCCAAGGTTACACCAAGTATGACTTTTGAAGAAAGAGAAGAAAGTTCTTTAATTCTTGCTTGAATTGTGTTTTGGCTGGCGTTGTTTCCGGCTCGCTTGGATCCAGTGAAAACGTATCAAAGTTAATGAAATAGCCAGATACTGTTCGATCAATTGTAGGAATTGCATCGGGATTGGTTGAAATATTATTATCCTCTCGATGAGGCAAGTTGATGGTCGAATTGCAACTTGCAAATAATTCTGATTTTCATCTTGAATTTGAGTGTTAGGTTCAAGTGGAACAAGTTCCATAGCATTGTTGCTCAGTCCTTTATTCCTTACAGGTGGTTCTTCAAACGTCAGGAATCTTTCTGTTTGAACTTCTTGGATTGTTGCTAGAGGAGGACGTCTACTACATCAGAGTCCACTGGGCCTACTGTTTAGTATCGGCCAAATAGTGTGGTTTGATTAAGTCCATTGAGACAAATCTTTTCTCCTTTTTTCCGACAAGAGGTGGGAGCAGCAAAGTTCTTGTTTCATGTACTGCACTGGTGAAGGTTTTCTGTAAGAAGGTTCAAATTCCCTTTTGTCCGCAATTTTCTCTCTGACCAGATCCCCGACTTTTGGGATCCAGACAGGTCTTGCCATGACTACCTTGACTTCTTCAGTGGCGGTCGGTTTTAGATTAACATTGCTTTGTTTCATCCTGGATTCTTTTAGATCCTGTAAAACAGCTAAACGATCATGGATATCATCCGCCACTGCACCTTCACAATCAAGACCAGGTACCCACATTTGTGTTCCAAAGAGGACCTCATATGGAGTGAGTTTCTTGGCTGGTTGTTTAATGCCCGCTGGACCCCATAAAGGTGTATGAACTAAGTACCGCCCTTGCCTAATCAGACCCTCCAGGATTTCGCGGTTTGCCGCGAAATCGGCACTTTTAGTAAAAACGTCGCGATTTTTACAAAAGTGCCCGCAAAATCGGCACTTTTGTAGGAATCGCGCGACATTTTTACAAAAGTCGCTATATCCTGGGGGGTCTTTGACACGAGTTGTTGAGCATGCAGCAATACAGCCCTATGTTTGTCTGACGACCGTCACCACCCTGCGTCCATATCAGACCATCACGCGCAGTGCCCTATCACCCACGGGACGCCACATCCATACAATCAAAATGCCACCGACCTGAAGCAGAGTGCAGGGGTTTATAGTACCATGGCAATGACAGAAGGTCTAATGAAATCAGTGAGTTGTCCGCATAAAAGTCATGTGCGCAGCATGGCTACTCTGTGGCTAAGAAATACATAGTTCTAAAGCTCAGCCAATAGCTGTTTGGCACATGCATATTCTCCTGAATTCTGCACTACACAATCTGAGCGGTCGCATCACAAACGCGTGCGACGCGCTCCCTGTTCACAATTTTACTTATAAAATAGGATACTCAAAGGGCGTCATTTCAGCTACTTATCCCCTCTTCGCATCAGCCTCTTGTTTTTATGGAGGCCGCTGGCAAACTGGACCATTTCTATCCCTTCATCCAAAGTAGCTTTTCATTTATATTTTTAGGGCGTCATTTCGTTTTTCAGCAGGGGCACCGGACATCTCTCACCTAGCAGGGCGACAGGGGCGTGCTTGTTTCTAAAAGTTTGCCACCAAGAGGCCGCAGAATCGACTCCTACCTCCCCGTTTCTGCTACGACACACCACACACCTCAGAAGGAAGCCACATACCTCAATCCATGCAGTGACAGGTCCCTTCCTGAGGTAGCAAAAGAAATCCATACATTGGGGAAACAGTCCCATCGCGCTGCGAGGCGCAGACTCCACTGCACCTGCTGCACTCATATAATTTGCGGCTGACTTCAGACTTTCCGGCCTCAGCCTCTGGCCTCAGGGCCACGATTGTCGTCTCACCTTTGAGCCTCGGCGTAGCCTATAGGCCTCACTTTTAGTAGTTCCGAAATGAGGGCATTAGCATCAGATTTACTAGGTTTCCCCCCCTTTTTTGTGTCTCTCCCTGTAAACCGTATGCTAAGGCGCTACCACAGGAAGAGGCCATTTCCTTGCACGAGAAAGGACAACCAGAGAGCGCTGTGTCGCCTCTTGAGAATCAAGTGCACCCCACGGAGCAGGCTTATGTCTCGCTTCGGGGTTAGGCCTAAACTTGTACCAGTCTTACAGCTGTGAGTCAAATGCTCTCTGGCACTGAAAGGCACTGAGTATGCATTGCAGAAGCGGCCCTGCAACAAATGAAATGCTACATGCCTTGCTTTGCCTAAAGCAGAATAGGTCCTGTAGATTTTTCAAACCATGTGCAAGATAAATTGGCATGTATGTATTGGCATGTATGCAATGGAACTGTGCGTCCATTCTTGCTGTTGAAGACAAACGTTATTGAGAAATGCGAAAAAATGCCGGGTCGTATCATGAAAAACTATTAGTGGAAGATGGCAGAGTCAGGTATACACGTGGGTATTTAGTGGAGGAGAGAGACAGCCGTGATAACAAAACATGCTAGTAGGCAGATCCAGAAAATGCTGCAATGCCCACTCTTAATGCCAGACGTTGGTTGCAAGCCCGGCTGCTCAGCCGGGTTTGCCACTCCGCAGATTCCATTGTTCGCCGGCCTGGAGGAGTGCTCTTAGGTGCCTTCGCCCCGGTAGACAACACCATATCAGCACCAGTGAGGGAAACCCTGGAGCCTCAGGATTCTCGTCGGACGCTCCTCTGGCTCCGCGTGCTTCGCCATCTCCACCCCGGCTGGGCCTCGCTGCGGCACTCCTCTCCTGCCGCTTGGACCCCTCGTTGAGCTTGGGGAGAGATCCTACCACCCACTATACGGCACCATCGAGGATGACCCCCAGGTTGCGTGCGTGGTTGGTGGGTGTTGTAGCTGTTCCCAGTGTGGTCGGCTACCAGGAGTCGTCCCAGGCCGACGGGGTGGATCCAAGGATGAGGACCTCTGTCTTGTCCGAGTTATTATTATTATTATTATTACATTTGTATAGCGCATTATCACCGATTGGTCTCTAAGCGCTTGTACTTAAGAAACTAATCCTTTCAGAGAGCAGACAACCGAGTTATATCACACCCCACGCTTCTCGAAAGAGCACCGTTTTTAATGTTCGCCTGAAAGGCAATAAATTTGGTTCCTTCCTAAGGCCTGATGGTAACTTATTCCAGGCCGCTGGAAGGGTGGTTGAGAATGCCCATCCACCGAGGGTGGTCATACGATAGCGCGGGCTTACCAAAAGAACGTCCTCAGACGAGCGCAGAGTCCTTCCAGGGGTGTACTGCACCAGTCTGGCTTTGATGTAGTTAGGCGCATTGCCGTAAACCGCTTTATGAGCGATGCACAGACCTTTGAATAAAATCCTCTGCCTGATGGGAAGCCAATGTAATTGGCGTAAAAGAGGAGAGGCATGTGTGTTTCTGGATTTTCCAAAGATCAGTCTAGCTGCATCGTTCATTACTATTTGCGATCTCGAGAGTTGTTGTTGGGGAAGCCCAACATAGAGGGCGTTCCCGTAGTCCAGACGTCCTAAAATCATTGCGGTCACCACCGTCCTTCGCGTGGAAAATGAGAGCATTGGAAAGGTTTTCCGAAGTTGCCTAAGGAGGCCAACGCATGTGCCAACCACCGACGACACTTGATTTTTCATGGATAGATTACCATCAATGTGGATACCCAGGCTTTTCACCACTCTTGCTGGTATCGGAGTCCTACCCAACTCCTGAGGCCAGAGGAGATCGTTCCAAGGGTTGCCCGAGATGGTAATAGGCAATACTTCGGTCTTCTCTGGGTTGATCTTCAAGGCGTTGGAGGACATCCAGTTACTCATGAATTTTAGGGTGTTGTGTAGCCTAGCTTGGGTACCAGGTGACTCCTCAATTTGTATGATAATCTGTGTGTCGTCGGCGTAGTTGTAAATTTGACAATCCATTTGATTTAGAGCAGAAATCAGTGGCTGTAAGTATATATTAAAAAGGAGCGGTGAGAGGGCAGATCCCTGCGGCACTCCACATGTTATCGCCGCTGGTGTAGAGACCAAATCTGACAGCTGGACCCTCTGCGATCTTCCCTGCAGAAATGATGTTAACCAGTCCAGCGCGGTGCCCCCGATGCCCAGGTCCCTCATGCGTTTCAACAGTAGGTTGTGATTCACCGTGTCAAACGCGGCTGAGAGATCTAAGAGCACCAGGGCCCCCGGGATCTTTTTGTCAGCTCTACATCTTAGTTCGTCTAGGATGGATACCATCACCAGCTCCGTACTATGATGTTTTCGAAAGCCGGCCTGATTTTGCTCTAACAGGGCGTTGGTCTCCAGATGTTTTGAGAGGTGAATCAAAACATGCTGCTCAATCATTTTGGCCAAGAAAGGTAGTTGGGAGATGGGCCTATAGTTTTTGTGATTTTTAACATCAGCCCCAGGCTTCTTAAGAAGCGGGATCAACCTGACCTCTTTAAAGGAAACTGGGACCTGTCCCAACTCTAGGGATCTATTGAAGAGGGTAAGTACATCCTCTTCAACTCCTGACATCGCGAGCTTGAAGACACTGGGCGGGCAGGGGTCTGCCTGAGAGCCAGAGTTTACTCTCTCTGCCAGGCTGGCCAGCGTCTCCTTGGTAATCAAGGGTAGTGTGTTTATAGAATGGTGTACATCAGGGGGGTCCTGCGTAATATGTAATGGACATTCAAACATTGGTGTCCGGGAGATTTCACCCTGGAGGTCTTCAATTTTTCTTGTGAAGAAGTCCTGGAAATTCTGGCAGTCTTCCTGGGAGAACTCAGGTTTCTTCTCTTTGATGTTTCTCAATTCCTTGAGTAATTTAAAGATTTCTTTCTGCGGGACCCGGGCTGTCGTTATTCTATTCTCAAAGAATTCTGCTGCGCGAGCTAATATAGCCTTTTTGTAGTGTGCAAGCTCCTGCACGTATAGGTTCCGGGTATTGATATTATAATCCCTCCTCCAGGCTCTCTCCACCTTACGGAGCGCCTGTTTCTTAGCTCTTAGAGTTTCATCAAACCAGGTAGCCCCCATCCCTCTATCCACCCATTTCACCTTTTTTGCTGGAGCAACCGCATCAATGGCATTCTTCAATTTATCAAGTAATTTTTGACTGCCAGCCTCAACATTCTCATTGGCTATATTTAACTCGGTCGAATTTAACAGGTGTCCCACCAACTCTTCCTGATTGATGTTATTCCATCTTCTTACCATTTTCCACACGGTTCTCTGTCTATTCCCCACCCGGTTGATCTTCCTCTGACCTGTGATTAAATAGTGGTCCGACCAAGCACACGGTACAGTGCTAATGGGGTCTGGCAAGGGATCTATGATCCATACCAGATCTAAAGTATGACCTTTGTCGTGTGTAGGGCCGGTCACTATTTGACACATACCTAAGGTCATTAAAGCCTCTTCAAGGTGAAGGGCTTGCCCTACCTTTGGGGAAAGCTCCCAATGGAAGTTAAAGTCTCCCATGATCATCAAGTTGTAATACCGAGACCTGAGGTCATGCACGACCTCCAATAAATAATCCAAAAAAGTTGGTTCAGCCCAGGGAGGACGATATAACAGTAAGATGACCCAACAAATGGTGCCCCTCTCGAATTTCACTCCTAGAGCCTCTGCTCCACCCAGATTTTCCGCACATACTCTTTCAGTCTTCCAACAGTTATTGTATAGGAACGCTACCCCCCCTCCTCTCTTGGTAACCGTTCGAATGAGACAAATAGCCTCAAAATCGAGGGGGGAGAGAGGCAACCAGATCCGGTGTTGAGGATTCCTCCAGCCACGTTTCTGTGACCCCAAGAATGTCAATTGCACCATCCTGTAATAACGAGAAAACTTCTAAATTGTGTCTCTGTAAAGAGCGAGTGTTTAGCAGACCGTAAGTCAAAGTAGTATCCGCCGTCCGAGACTTTGTTCCCTCCTTCAACTGTGCGGACTTGAGTAGCCCTTCCTGTCGTAGTATAGCTTTACAATCCTGAGTGGGCTGCTCATCAGCCCTAATAAGCTGTAATAGCGAGGTTCTGCAATATCTAATAAAATGGGCAGGGGTTATGGCCCCTGGTCCCGGCTGGGCGTGGATGGGCGTAGATGGGCTCGCCTCTGGCGAGCCTCCGGCGCGCCCACGGTGCGACCGCTGCGCGTCAACGCTGCGCGCTGGCATGTGACTTGTTAAGATAGATGTCGTAGTTCAGCTTCAGTCGGCTGTTTCTCATCCATTCAGCGAGTACCAGCTGTTGCAACCTTCAGTTGCAACAGCTGGTACTTTCTCAGACTCATATGAAGGGTCATGCCCTAGACCTGGTTTTTGCGGAAACCACTCAGGTGGTGATCAGGGATATAGCCATCCAATGTTGGACGGACCATGCTCTAGTCCATGGGTACTCAAAAACTTTCTCTCGGTGACCAAATTTACAGTTTGGTTTGTGTCCGAGGGCCGCATCGGTGGGGGGGCGGGGTCAGTGGGGGAGGGGCGGGGCTAGAGCAACAACATAAAACTGACCATGAGGTTGATCACAGGTCCCTGCAGCGGATGCCTTCGTCCACTGAGCTGTCCCCGCATACACACATTTCTCTCTCTCTTTCTCTCTCGGTCTCCCTCCCTCTCTATAGCTCTCTCTCCCTCTCTCTAGCTCTCTCTCCCTCTCTCTAGCTCTGTCTCCCTCTCTCCCTCCCTCTCTCCTGTCTTCCTCTGTCTCACTCTGACTGTCTCACTCCCTCTCTTTCACTCCCACTCTCTCTCTCCCTCCCTCTCTCTCTCCCTCCCTCTCCATCTCCCTCCCTCTCACTCTCTGTCTCACTCCCTTTCACTCCCTTTCCCTCCCTCTCCCTCTCCCTCCCTCTCACTCCCTCTCCATCTCCCTCCCTCTCCCTCCCTCTCACTCCCTTTCACTCCCTCTGCGTTTCCCTCCATCTCACTCCCTCTCCCTCCATTTCCCTCCCATTCCCTCCATCTCACTCCCCTTCAGTCTCCCTCCATCTCCCTCCTTTTCCCTCCATCTCACTCCCTATCAGTCTCCCTCCCTTTCCCTCCCTCTCACTCCCTCTCCGTCTCCCTTCCTTTCCGTCTCGGTCCCTCCTTCTCCGTCTCCCTCCCTCTCACTCTCCGTCGCACTCCCTTTCACTCCCTTTCCCTCCCTCTACCTCCATTTCCCTCCATTTCTCTCCCTCTCCCTCTCCATCTCCCTCTCTTTCCCTCCCTCTCCCTCCCTTTCACTCCCTCTCCGTCTCCCTACCTTTCCCTCCCTCTCCGTCTCCCTCCCTTTCCCTCACCCTCCCTCCATTTCCCTCCCTTTCACTCCCTCTCCCTCCATTTCCCTCCCTTAGCCCCAATCGCACTCCCCATCAGTCTCCCTCCCTTTCCCTGCATCTCACTCCCCATCAGTCTCCCTCCTGTTCCCTCCATGTCATTCCCCATCAGTCTCCCTCCATTTCCCTCCGTTTCCCTCCATCTCACTCCCTATCAGTCTCCCTCCCTTTCCCTCCCTCTCACTCCCTCTCCGTCTCCCTCCCTTTCCCTCCCTCTCCATCTCCACCTCACTCCCTCCCCCTCCCTGTCCGTCTCTCACAGTCCCTCCCTCTCACTCCCTCCCTCCCTCCCTCTCACTCCCTCCCACTCCCTCCCTCACACTCCCTCCCACTCCCTCCCTCCCTCCCACTCCCTCCCTGTCACTCCCTCCCTCTCACTAACTCCCACCCTCTCACTCACTCCCTCCCTCTCACTCACTCTCTCTCACTAACACCCTCCCACTCACTCACTCACTCCCACTCCCTCCCTCTCACTCCCACTCCCTCCCTCTCACTCACTCCCTCTCACTCACTCCCTCCCTCTCACTCACTCCCTCTCACTCCCTTCCTCTCACTCCCTCCCTCTCACTCCCACTCCCTCCCTCCCTCTCACTTCCTCCCTCCCTCTCACTCACTCCCTCTCACTCACTCCCTCTTACTCCCTTCCTCTCACTCCCTCCCTCTCACTCCCACTCCCTCCCTCTCACTCCCTCCCTCCCTCTCACTCACTCACTCACTCCCTCTCACTCACTCACTCACTCACTCCCTCTCACTCCCTCCCTCTCACTCCCTCCCTCTCACTCCCTCTCACTCACTCCCTCTCACTCACTCCCTCCCTCTCACTCCCTCCCTCTCACTCCCTCCCTCCCTCTCACTCACTCACTCCCTCTCACTCACTCCCTACCTCTCACTCACTCACTCCCTCTCACTCACTCCCTCTCACTCACTCCCTCTCACTCACCCCCTCTCACTCACTCCCTCTCACTCACTCCCTCTCACTCACTCACTCACTCTCACTCACTCACTCACTCACTCTCACACACTCCATCCCTCTCACTCACTCCATCCCTCTCACTCACTCACTCCATCCCTCTCACTCACTTCATCCCCCTCCCTCCCTCTCACTAACTCCCTTTCCCTCCCTCCCTATCACTCCCTCCCTATCACTCCCTTCCTCTCACTCCCTCCCTCTCACTCCCTCCCTCTCACTCACTCCCTTTCCCTCCCTCCCTATCACTCCCTCCCTATCACTCCCTCCCACTCACTCACTCCCACTCACTCATTCCCACTCCATTCCTCCCACTCACTCCATCCCTCTCACTCACTCCATCCCTCTCACTCACTCACTCCCTCTCACTCACTCCCTCCCTCTCACTCCCTCCCTCTCACGCACTCCATCCCTCTCACTCACTCCCTCTCACTCACTCCATCCCTCTCACTCACTCCATCCCTCTCACTCACTCACTCCCTCTCCCTAACCCCCTCTCCCTCCCACTCCCTCCCTCTCACTCCCTCCTTCCCACTCCCTCCCTCTCCCTCCCTCTCACTCACTCACTCCCTCCCTCTCACTCCCTCCTCCCTCCCTCTCATCCACTCCTCCCTCTCACTCCCTCCCTCCCTCCCACTCACTCACTCCCTCTCACTCACTCACTCCCTCTCACTCACTCCTTCTCACTCACTCCCTCTCCATCCCTCTCACTCACTCCATCCCTCTCACTCACTCCATCCCTCTCACTCACTCCCTCCCTCTCACTCACTCACTCCCTGCCTCCCACTCACTCACTCCCTCCCTCCCACTCACTCACTCCCTCTCACTCACTCCCTCTCACTCACTCTCTCCCTCTCACTCCCTCTCCGTCCCCTTCCCCCTCCCTCCCACTCCCTCTGTCACCTTCTGTCATCTCACCCTTCCTGTGTGCCAGCCAGGGCGCACACACACTCACAGCCGCACCCGAGCACTTAACAGGTCTTTAAAAGACCATTTGCATGTTAATGTGGCCTTTGTATTTCACCTCTTCCTAGGCCCCTGCAGCTTTTCTCTGGCCATTGCTAGGATCGCTCGGCCTGCAGCTCCAACAGAGCAGCAGTGTCACTCGCGCTGCTGCAGACACTTAAAAAAAAAAGTAAAACACAGGTATGATGTCTCGGGGTCCGCGGGCTGCCAGGCAAGGCTTGCCGGGCCGCCCCAGGCACGCGGGCCGTACTATGAGTACCCCTGCTATAGTCCACTTCTCCCTCTACCTTCCCGTTGAGTTCTTGAGAAAGAACGGATCGGACTCCACCAAAGTTAGTAGGCATTGGTCCAAACTTCTGAACAACCCTGACCTTCCTCTTTTGCTTCCCGGAGGTTTTAATTTGAAGGAGAATGTGGAGGCGAGCTACTCCAGCTTGTGCCAGCAAATCACCAACTCACTGGAAACGCTGGTTCCAATACGGAAATCTAGAGCCAGACGTAGGCCTACCATGCCATGGTATTCGAACAGCCTTCTCCAATTAAAACTCCGGTGCAAACAGGCGGAAAGGGTTTGGAGGAAGTCTTATTCTGAGACATGCTTAATCCCTATGTAAACAAGCACTGCTGGACTACCAAGCCCAGATTAAGTGTGCTAAAGCAAAATACTTTGAGGATATGCTGTTGCAGACATCTAATAAATCGCAGACCCTGTTCAAAATAGTTAATGACCTTTCCAGGCCGACCTGCGCGGCTAATAATATTCCAGCCTCACAGTCTCTCTGTCACTCCCTGGCAACTGCATTTGAGGACAAAATTGCCAACATCCTGAGTGGTCTTTCTAACGTAGGCACTCCTTGTTCCCAGTCCTCAGTTGCCCCTGTATCGTCTTCTACTTCAGATGAGCCAGAAGAACAGGCAGGTCACCGGCGGCTGGAGAGTTTTACTCTTCCTCCATTTGATGAGTTCTGCGTATTAGCAAATGGGGTGTTTTCGGGCTCTCCTCTTTATCCACTACCCCACAAACTTTGGAAATCCTTTCAGGAGGAACTTTTTCGCCCCTTACATTCCATCTGCCACCAGTCCTTTAGCACTGCCACGGTCCCAGAATGCTGGAAGTTGGCAGTGGTCTCTCCTCTGCTAAAAAAACCCACTCTTGACCCCACCTGTCTGGCAAATTATCGGCCAATCTCGTTGCTTCCCTTCCCGGTCTAGATCATGGAAAAGCTTGTGATCCGGTCTCTGTCCAGCTTTCTGGAAAGTAACATCTGTCTGGATGTGGCCCAGTTCGGCTTCCGACCGGCCCACGGTACGGAGTCGGCGCTGGTGGTCGTGTTGGATACTCTCCGCTCGCGGGTCGACAATGGTCGAGCAGCCTTTTTAGTGCTGCTCGACATGTCGGCCGCGTTCGACACGGTCAACCACTCCATTCTTGTCAACAGGCTGGAGGAGATCAGGGTAGCGGGATTGGCACGGGATTGGCTGATCTCCTATCTCCAGAACAGACACCAGGTGGTGGCTCTACCACCTTTTTGATCAGGAGAGTGGGACAGGGTGTGCCCCAAGGGTCAGCGATCAGCCCCATCTTATTTAATTTCTACCTCCGCCCCCTGATCAGTCTGATCAAGTCTTTCGGCATCTCAGTGATTAATTATGCCGACGACACCTAACTCATTTTCTCCCTTGAAGGAGAAGATGCTGTGTCCACAGAGACTTTCCACCGATGTATGACCGCCACGGCCGACTGGCTGAAAAACAACTCTCTCCAGTTCAATAGCTTAAAGACCGAGGTACTCCACTGCTCATTGGACCGAGCCCCGCGTCCTTTACCGGCAGACCTTTGGCCTTCTTCCTCCTTGGGCAATGTGGTGGCGGCGGACTCTACCCGCAATCTCGGAGTCATGTTTGGTACTAATCTACAGTTGGATGGTTTTGTCAACAAAACCATCTCTACATGCATGATGCTACTCCGTACTTTGCGGAAAATTCTTCCCCTGCTTCCGGCTCAGGTTAGGCCAGAGGTGGTGCGCTGTATTATCCTTAGTAGGATAGATTATTGCAATGCACTGCTTTTAGGGGCCCCCGGTACTTTGATTAACAAGCTGCAGCGTATTCAAAACATGGCTGCGAAGCTCGCTCTCTCTAGGCCGCACGCAGCTTCTTCCTCCCTCGCGCTTAAGGACCTTCCTTGGCTGCCAGTTCAGCAGCGAATCTACTTTAAAGCATCCTGCCTGGTCTTTAAGGCTTTGCATGACCAAGGCCCAGTCATGCTACAGAACCTCTTTTTATGGTACCATGCAGCGAGACGATTGCGCTCCTCCTCTGCATACCTTGTGGTGGTTCCGAGAATCCATAGGCTACGGATGGGGGGCCGGTCCTTTGGATATGGGGCTGCCAAGCTCTGGAACTCCCTTCCCTTGCCCTTGAGGGCTTTTCCATCTTTTAAGAAGGGTTTAAAAACCTACCTCTTCCCCAGAACAGTGTAATGACGAGATTGTGTAGCTGGTCCAGTAGAGTCAAAAGCGCCAGGATACCCTCTGGGTGACAGTTTCGTGCTATACAAATGTGCAATACATACATACATACATACATTACTTCTGTAGGTTGGTTTTGGCGGTGTGGGGGTCCTTGGCGAGGGAGAGGATCAGCTGGGTGTCATCGACGTAGGAGATGATGTTGAGGTCGTGCAGTCGGGCGACGTGGGCGAGTGGTGCCATGTAGATGTTAAACAGCGAAGGGCTGTGGAATGAGCCCTAGGGTATGCCGCAGATGATCTTGGTGGCTTCGGAGCGGAAGGCGGACGTTCTGTGTTCTGCTGGAGAGGAAGTCTTGCTTTTCGAGGGAAACAAAGTGTCTACATTGTAAATAAACCAAATATACATAGCTTCATGTTGTTAAATAACTAAAAAAAAACTAAGATATCTGTGTTTGTTGTAGGAAAAATGGCCAAATAAAAAGCCGCAAAATTGCCGCTAAATTTCCATTTTTGTGCCGCTAAATTTGCTAATCCATGCCGCTATATCCTGGGCTAATACTCTAGCTGTTAAAAAATGCTTTAAGTCCAGTTTTTTTCTCTCCACAACAGTATTTTCCTCAGGATGATACAGAGATGAGAACCACAGTGCTATGCCCATTCCTTCCATAGCCTCTTTGTAAGCCCGAGAGCTAAACGCAGGGCTGCGGTCAGAGTGTAACGTGCAAATTGCGTATGTACCGATAAAGACTCCCAAATCTTTTATAACAGTTCGAGCGTCAGCAGAATGCTGGGGCCAAACCCATAGGAATCTTGAGCAGGAATCCACTGCCACCATGATGTATCTGTAAGCCCCGTCCATTTGTAAGGGGTCGCATTGATTCAAGTGCACACATGAGAGAGGTTTGTCTGACTTCAGTAATGGCGTCCATGCCGGGCGTGCAACAGTGGAGCTTTTCATCTGCTTGCAGATGTCGCATTTCAAGACATAGGGCCAGATGTAGGTAGGCATTTACCGGTCGGTAACGGCCGAATTCGGCCGTTACCGACCGGTAAATGCAATTTGAGATGTAGGGCCCTGTATTTTACAGAATCGGTAAATTTACCGATCGGTAAATTTACCGATTCTGTAAAATACCGAATCGGTATTTTTTCCGATTCGGTAAAATTGATATGTAGGTGGGACTCTTCTGAGTCCCACAAGCATTACAGAATCGGTATTTTACCATCAAATACTATTTGATGGTAAAATACCGATTCTGGTGTGCATGCACATGTGTGCATGCACACCTGTGCCATATGACAGGCAGACCTGCCCCTAGGGCTTGTATGCCTGCCACATGGCACCCAATCCTGTTTAGGGGGTGCCAGGGGGTGTCAAAGTGACACCCCCTGCACCCTTGTGAAATTCGGTATTTACCGATTCGGTAAATACCGAATCGGTAAAGCCTATTGATTTCTATGGGCTTTGAAGCCCATAGGAATCAATAGGCTTTACCGATTCGGTATTTACCAAATCGGTAAATACCGAATTTTACCGATTCGGTAAAAGGGAACATCTGGATTCCCTACATACCAACCCCTCACATTTACCGAATCTTAATTACCGAATCGGTAAAATTCAGTAATTTTCGGTAATTAAGATTCGGTAAATGTTACTTACCTACATCTGGCCCATAGTCTTTAGTTTGCTTAGTTTACCCTGGCCACTAATAGCGCTGTTTCAGTAAAGAAATAGTCGCTGTAACGCCTGTGTGCAGAGAGCCCAAACCCTTGTGTGCAACTAGTATTAACCCTTGCCTATGATCCATATTTGGTATTACTCTATCCCACACTCCAGGAATCTGAGCATATGGAATATTTTGTGCATCTAACTTGTGCTGCCTTTGCGTGATGCGATGACCGCTATCACTACAGCTCCATTTATTCTTGTCTTTGAACGAGTAAGCGCAGACATGGAAGCTGTGCGAAAAAACCCCTTTGCAACTTCATCAGCCAATGAATTCCTTTCAGTGTGCACGCCATCACGTTGATGACTCAGTGTATAGATCACGTGAGTACCCGGTAGCTCGTATTTCAATTCTGCTTCCTGTTCCTATAGCATTTTGTGCTTTATTGTGCCACCTTTTGCATCTTTAAACCAATTCTCCTCTTAATGTTGTAAGTACTCATTGCACGACTGTACACAGTAAAAGGAATCACACACAATTAGAGTGGGGAATTCGTGATCCGTATTTACAAGTGTCAGTATCAGTGCTTTTAATTCTGCCAACTGAGGCGCGCAGTCTCCTAGAGATTGCGTCTTTGTGAAATTAGGATGGAACTTGCTATCATGCATGCAACCTTTTACGATTGCATACGCTGAAAAAATATTGCTGCTTACTCCCTATCGGCTGTTGAGCAGATCCGTCAGTGTAAATTATATATTCATACTGATCTAGAGGCAAGATTTCATTTGGTAGAGGATATTCTTGTTCATATTGCAGGATTGCCTGTGTTTTTATACTGGGATCAAACCTGTATTCAACGTCCTTTGTAGTAAGAGAATTAGCCCATTGTATCCACCTGGGATGTAACCCTTTTGCCTTCGGGATGCTGGCTTTTGTAACAGCTTCTGAAGCTGGTACTGGAGTTACGAAAATAATGTGTTTCCTCTGAGCCAGTGCTCTTTCTCTTGCTTCAGCAGTCTGAACGGCTGTCAGAATGTTATTCATTAATGCGGCACTATGTGTATTTTGGATAGCAAATGTCTTTGTGCATGAGTCTAAATGTCTACAATCTAAAACTAGGCAATATGTATTGTCAGGTTTAGCGACAGGAAACAAAGGATTGTTCATTGAGGAGGTACATTTTTCAATGACCCCTTGGTATTCAAGTTGACCTAAGATCTCCCTGACCTGTTTTTTAGCTTCTTGCTTTATTGGATATTGCCTCTGAGCAATAGGTGAAACTTTTAACGGAATCAAGTAGTAGGTCGAGTTCTCACCCATCCTGCGTGATTTTTGTACAGTGCTGGACCTTGGGCTACTGCCCACTCCTGGGCATACGATTTTGTTGTAAATACACTCCTGGGCATAAGCATGTTTTAAGTGAACCGGAAAATAGTTGGAAAATGCAGGAAAAATTATACTTTCTCCCCCTGGGGCACTCCATAACGAATGCAGGCGGCCAATCTTGTTCTGCTAACAGGATGTCATAACCAGATGATAGATAAGTTTTTCCAAAAAAGAGCTTTTACTTTCCTGGGCTTGTCCCCCTTCAGCCAGAGTGTTATCTTATGTAACTTATGTGGGATGCTCACCCTGGTGTCTCTTGTTTCCACCGTGATGTAATCATTCAACTCCGCTGTCACCAGAAATTCTTCAGGTTCAGGCGGGCTATTGTTACTTCCTCTGCACTGTCTAGCATCGTCAGAGCTCATTCATCATTAAGAAGTTGTGTCCTCAGAATACTGGGCATGTCTGATTTTCAGACCAGCAACTTTCTTTTTTAGAAGTAAAGTCATGAGTGCGCTGCTTGTCGCTGAATTGTGTGCGCTCCTCTCTATTTTCTGACCATCCTTCCCTTTCAGAGATTTTCTTCGAGCCCTGAAAGGAACTAGAGGAACGTGTACCTGTCAGGTTTCCTAATATTATCCCTATTCCTGAGGTTATTCCTCTTTTCAGAGGGCTCCTGTTGAGAAGACCTACCTTGGGAATTAGATCGCTTCTCTTTTGTGTTTTCTTTTTTATCATCCCACTTCTTTTTAGAAGAAGTAGGTGCTTGTTTAAAATTGTCCTTCTCAGGACTGCCCATTAGTTGAGGTTTCAAAGCTTTTCCCCCCAAACTATCCCTGCCTTCTTCTACATATGCAGTGTCAATTATTTTGGGTAATTCATTCTCCTGTTCTAATGGAGAGAACTCCTTTAGGCGTTTGCGGATTGCCACTGATGCTGTTTCCCCTTTAATATTAGCTGTATTATGGCTGACACCTGGTTGTAGTTATTTAATAACGTCATCCCTAAGTTTAGGGCAGGTTCTGCTCGACAGTCATTTTGTGTTTGTCTTAATACATCTGGTACTACTGCTAATGAAGGAATACCATGTGTTCTGGTATATATGGCAGCAAAGACTCTGCCCCAAGAGATGCAATCCTCTAACTGTGGTGTAATCTCCATGGGCAAACAGATTGTTAACATTCTGTGTTTTTCAAATGGTGTTGTATTGGGAAATACTGCTTCTAACTGAGTTATCTTTTGAGCTACCCAGAAAGGAATTTGTTCACTTTTTGTGGGCACTTTGCCCATTACTGCTTGTAATGTTTGTGGAGTAATTTTAGTACCTGAGCTCTGTGTAGGAGCTGCAGTAGTTGTGATTACTGTAGGTTGGACCACTAGTGTCCTTAAGACAAAATGTGTTATGTTTCCGTAGAGTTTTATCAACTCTTTGAGTTGAACAAGTAGTTCATCATCTGGCATTGTGTCAATGTCTGGATGTGGTGCATAGGGCGCTAATATCGGCCATGTTGCTCCTGGAATCCCTAAAGGACCAAGCCTTGCTCGTGTTTGATGTGGGGTAGGGGCCATTAAACCAGAAAATTTCTTCCTGGAAAGTAAGTGGAATCTCAGTCTCCTCAAAAGGAGTGTAGACGGCTTGAATGTCATCATGTATATAATGATGACATGTTTGTGTTGCAGCATTGTCTGCTGGGAATATAAACTATGACTGAAATCTTCGAATATTACTACATCTCCTCTGGGTTGTAACCCATGTTTGAGTAGTTTGACTGTGTTTGTCTTACTTTGGGTGCAATATGTATTGCATCCGTATCTTCCTCTTTATTGGGAAATGGTTGCTCTAGCGGGCTTAAATTTCTGTTCTCGACAGACATTGTGTTTAAGACATGGAATAACTGTCCAAGGAAATTTAGAAAAGGTTTTATGCAAAGGTCTTATGCACAATTCTGGGAATATTTCCTTTCAAGCTTGATTAACTAACAGCTAATAAATAGGATATCTCGCCTACTCAGCTGTGGTGGAGTTTTTTCCCACCTACTCCAGACGTCTCTGGGTTTTGTTAGTAGGGTCTCTGAGAATAAGCACGACTGAGATACTCAGATTCTACTGTTGAGTATGTGCATCATATATTTACCATGATGGGCAAACCATGTTTGACTCGTTGTGTGCCAGTAGACCACGTTGGGCGTCATGTAGTGTAGTCCCATCATTTACCCTGTCATGTAGGACCTACGACGATTACGGATAACATATACTGTGGGTCTGGTGGCAGACTGACTCTGTGTACACCCCACCGCATATATTAGCCTATGGTTCGCATTAGCTAGCTCCCTTTTAAGGAAACTCTGGAACATAAACAAGGTCAGATCATGCAGAGCAGCAGTTTTGGCAAGCTTTGATCCTTGGAATACCAAACTAAACTGTGCCCTGGTAAGGTACTTGGATCAAGCAGCAAAAAAACTTTGTGATGGGACCCAAACCTGTGAATCTCCACTAGCGTAATAACTTGGCAAGGTTCATCTGCCATTTTCATCTACACTGGACTGGAACTTACATTCTCTTTTATATGTATACTTTTAAATATTTTATATTTTGTAACTTGCAAAGGTTTTTTTAAATCATGCAATAAAGTCTTACTCATTAGCTAGATTGCAGTGCCCCTAGAATCCACTATTATCAGAGAGATTTGTTTGTGCAACTTTAGAACACAATAACCTCAGACTCGTGGAAACAATATATTACTTTTCACCCAGTCAATCGTGCTTTCTTGTTTTTGCTCTCAGAGAGGTTCAGAGAAGAAACAGTCGAACACGTTTACAATAAGAATTTATTGTCCAGTAGTTCTTCTCATGTAGAATTAGTGTGCTTTTACGACTGTAACACAACAACACAGATATGGAGCCAGCAATACAGTGAATAAGAAGAAATAGTATTGTTCTACCATGTTGCTACAGTCATGAGCCTATACATGAATATAGAATGCATTCATAAAAAGTGCGTACTCTTAAGATGCCTGACTAGATGTACCTGATTGTACCTAGCATGTGAGTAGGCGCAAAAGAGCTAATGAGCTTAAGAGCCTAATAGCCTGGAATCTAGGAGCCAAGAATCCCGCTAGGATTTAGTTCAACCCCCATACCTGAATAGTGAGAGTGTGGGACTCCGTCCTGGTCTCGAGTTGGACACCCCGAAAGGGGTGGTTAGACCACTGTCAGCTGGAGCAATGTCATGCCGGAGCCGCAGCGTCTCTGGTCAGTGTGTCGGCCTTAAAGTCTTGGTTCCCTCCTGCTTACTGATAGCAAGAGGTGGTGTATTTATACAGTCCATGTACGTGTATTACCAATTATTCAGTATCAGGATGACGTTTGGGGATTAAACCTTGTGCGTCGATGGGAGAGGTGAAGTGTACCTCCTGGAGAGTGTACTTATTAATTATTCATACATGCTAAGGATGACGTCTTAGCAGTATCGATCGGGCAGAAACCACCCTCGTCATGAACTAGGTGAAAGGTTTAGTCAATAAAAATCTGCAGACCTTATAGGTACATACAAGGCAGTCTTTCCTTATTTAGAGTTATGTCCTCATAAGGTTCGTTCATATGAAATGATGGGAGCTGATGTAGGGAAAGTGTACGATGTTCCCCGGACCTATAGTAGGGTACTGATATCAAATATAACAATACCTGTGATGTAGAACGTGGTCTGCTACTTATCCCAGAAATCTTTGTTACATAATCATTCTGCTTCTATTGAAGGGGAGGGGTGTTAGGCTAATCTGTTTTATAATATGACAGGGCGTTTCATAATCTATGATTTACTGACTATGCTGATTGTATTTTTGTTAGCCATTAGTTTTCTGATTCTGATACGAATACTGCGTTCTGGAGCACAATAGTTTAAATAAACATTTCAAACTTCCGTCGTGTCTCTGTTATATCTTATTGCGGATGAGTACGAGTGTGAGAGCAAAAGGGAGTGTCCTGTTACCATGATCCCTGAGAGTGTTGGAAGTGTTGTGTTCTGGGGTCAGTTAACTTGTCTCTCTGGATATGGTTAGGAGAGCAAGTGGGACACTATAGTTAGACTCAGGCTCATGGTTACTGAGATTGCACGGTGACTCAGTCCCTGTCTACTGATTTTATTTTTTTATTTTTATTTTTTTAACATCATTTTTATTGCATCACCAATAGAAATGTACAGACAATATAATCATCAGTAAATATACAGCATGTACAAGATTAGTATGGTCCAGTCCTTCTCCATCCGGGGGGTCCACCTCGTCCTCGGTGTGGGTGACCTCATCCCTGATCACTTCTCGTAGCTCCTTACAACGTCTGACCGCTACATTAGGCAAATATCTCTGGGTTGCTTTTGTGATTTCCACCCCTCCCCCTCCCCAAATTTCGGTACCCCAACACCTCTCCAAACCAGCCTCCTACCCACCCTCCCCCGTGGTCGCTCTGCGCTGGGTTAACAGTGTAAAAGTGTCCGGTGCGTTGCAGGAGGAAGTAGTCATTCGCTAAGGTGTGTTCTCCTGTGTAGTGATAGGGTCTGCCCGGTCCAGTTCGCTCTCGCCCTCCTGCCCCTCATCATCCATATCACGGAGCGCCTGCACCATCACTTCCCATGCAGTCGCCCTTTCCAGAGCTTTCTCGTCATTCAACCTCCAGGCCATCTGGTACCGTAGAGTACTTTCACACGCGGCCCATCTTAGGCACTCCCCATACCATCTTTTATACGTGGGTCCCACTCTGGACTTCCAGTTTCTCGTGATCTCCCGCTTGGACAGAATAAGCCCTAAATCTATAAATTTACTAGTCGTCTTGTTCCTAGGCGTGTGAGGGAACCAATGAAGGACGCCAACCGCTTTAGTGAACTGGATATCCCTATCTGTCGCGCCGTTAAGGGCCCGCCCAACTTCCTGCCAATAGTCTCCCAGAGAGGGGCAATCCCACAGCATATGGCCCAAATCCGCCCCAATTGTGTGACATCTGGGGCAAGCAGCGTCGGCCACCCCAAAATACTGTTGGATTTTCCCGGGGGTGAGGTATGCCCTGTGAATGACATAGAAGTGAATTAATTGAAACCTGGCATTTCTCGAGCTCTTCCGTGCCCGCCTTAGCAACTGGCCCCAGGTCGTGTCAGGTATCTCCACTTGAAGGTCCAGCTCCCACTTGGCCTTCAGGGCTGCCAAAGGCTGCAAGGCCTCCCGCTGCATCCTAGAGTACAAGCACGTGACAGCCTTAAAAGTTCCCGCCGCCATCATAGTGTACTGGCAGGCCATCGAGGTGCCCGGTTCCTGCAGCCCTTCCCCCCAGTGGGCTTGCATAGCGCCCGTGATCGCTGCGTGCAGCAAGTAGTCGCCCCTCGGAAGGTCAAATCGCTCCTGCAGGTCCTGGAACGGCAGCAACACCCCATCTTCGTAGAGATCACCCAGCATTTGTATTCCCGCCTCCTCCCATCCTAGCAAGCGCGACCAGTCGCCTCCATGTGGGAGGGCGGTGACCATCCCCAGCGGAATTTCGGGGGCATACATAAGGCGGACACCCGCCCGCTTACGGGCCCGGTCCCAGCATAGCCGGAACGTCTGCTCCTCGACCGTCAGGTCTCCCACCCGGAGCTTCTGGTGCAGCGTAATGTACGCCAGAACGTGCCGCGGGGTGCCTTCCACTCTCGCGTCCTCGGGGCCTCTATATACTCTCGCCACCTCCTGAGTAAAAATCTGCAGCTGCGCGGCTAGGTAATACCCTTCAAAATCCGGCACCGCCATACCTCCTTCATCTTTGGGGCGCAACAGAGTGTCGAGCGCTATGCGCCTCCTTCCCGTGCCCCATAAGAAAGCTATGACCAACGACCTCAGGCGTTTGAAAACAGAGCTCGGGATCCATACCGGGAGTGTCCTAAAATAGTACAAAAGCCTGGGCAGGGCTATCATTTTAAGCAGGGAGATCCTACCAGCCAAGGATAGCGGCAGAGTCGCCCAGAAGTCCATGGACCCCCGCAGGGCATTAATACAGCGAGTGATGTTGCCGTCCAGTAAGTCGGTCGGGGTATGATAAACATAGACCCCCAAATAATGCAGACAACGCGGCTCCCACCGGAGTTCCTGAGCAGTGAGTGGGCACGGTTCTCCCGGCCTCAGGGGGAACAGGCAGGATTTAGGCCAGTTGACCCTCAGGCCCGACAACCGGCCGAACTGCCCCAGTAGCCGCCGCGCCCCCTGGAGCTCGGGGCCCGCATCGGCCAGAAACATCAGCAGGTCATCTGCATACAGGGAGATGAAGTGCGGCCTTCCCCTAAATGATAAACCTGCGTAGTGGCGGCCCAGTCTGGCCTCCGCAGCGAAGGGTTCCATCGCCAATGCGAATAGGAGCGGGGATAGGGAACAACCCTGTCTAGTGCCACGCCTGATCGGATATTGTCTCGAGATCAGTGTGCCCACCCGAACCCTCGCTACCGCCTCGGTGTACAGGACCTTGGTCCATTTTATGTATCCGTCCCCCAGCCCGAAGCGGCGCATCACCTCATACAAGTATCCCCATTCAAGGCTGTCAAATGCCTTCTCAATATCAATGGAGAGGACAAATGGGGAGACGGCACCCGGCCAGTCCGCACCCATCAGTCTCGTAAGTCTACGAATGTTATGAGTGGTGTTGCGTGTCGGTATGAAACCACACTGGTCACCGTGAACAAGGCTTGTCATGTGTACCAGCAGTCTGTTGGCCAGAATTTTACTGAGGATCTTGTAGTCCGTCGTCAACATAGACAACGGACGGTACGAGGACAGAGCCGCACCCTCTCTGCCCGGTTTCAAGAGCGGGATCATGAGGGCCTCGCACATGGAGCCCGGGAGTCGACCCCTCGCCTGTGCCTCATTGTACACCTCGCGCAGCCGTGGGGCAAGGTATTCTAGGTATTTACTATAAAATTCGATCGGTAGCCCGTCAAGTCCCGGGGTCTTATTTCTGGCCATCTGTTTTACTGCACAACCTATTTCTCCAAGAGAGATGGGCCGACCTAGCTCTTCCGCCTCCGAGTCCTCCACTCGTGGTAACTGTAACCCGTCCAAGAACTCTTCAAGCTCCTCCGCCCCTCCCGTTCCACCACTCTCATAGAGCCCCTCATAATAAGCACGAAACTTATTCAGGATCCCGGGTTGAGTGTGGCAGGGCTCCTCCCCTGTCTCCTGGATCCCCATGATCGGCACTCCCCTCCGAACTGGGTTAGCGAGCCAAGCCAGCATCGACCCCGCCTTATCACCTTCCGCATGCGCCCTCGTCATGTACGCCTTGTGATCGAAGCTACGCAGCCGCTCCAGCTCTACCGCCAGCCCCTCCCGTGCCCCGCTAAGCCCCTCCTGCAACTCAGGGTGATTCGGGCGCCTCTTCTCTAAGTCCCTCAGCCGTGCTTCAGCCTTATCTAAGTCATCCAACAGAGTTTTCCGAGCCCCAGCCGTGTGCCCAATACAGTGTCCCCGCACCACCACCTTCAACGCATCCCATTCTACCGCCCTCGTGGAGGTCGAGCCACTGTTCTCCTCAAAGTACCTCTCAATGCGCTCACCCAGGGCCTCCCTGAACAACAAGTCATCTAGGGTGTCGGGTTGCAGGCGCCATGTTGGCACGCAGTTAACAGTCACCATCCAGTCCAGAGACATCAACAAAGGGTTGTGGTCCGATAGCGTCCTGGCCAAGTATTCCGCCCCTCCCACCGCGGGGAGCACACACGCCGAACAAAGGAACGCATCCAGCCTCACATGCAGGTCATGTAGGTGCGAGTGAAAGGAGTAGTCCCTAGTGGTGGGGTGCAACGCCCTCCATGCATCCGTGAGGGCCCAGCTCTCCTGCCATTCCAACCTACGCTTGGCGACCCTATGCACTGGGGACGCGCGCAGCGGGGGATGGGACCTATCTAGTAACACATCCTCAACCGAGTTGAAGTCCCCCCCCCAAGAGGACCGGCCCTGCCAAATAACCCGCCAATTTGCCCGAGATGGTAGACAAGAAGGCGGGCAGGTCTACATTAGGAGCATACACATTACAGAGAGATATCACCCTGCCTCTCAGCCTCCCCTCCACCGCCACATATCTGCCCTCCGGGTCCACCAATGACTTTGTGACCTGGAAGGGGACCCCCGCCCGTATCCAAATCAGTGTCCCCCTTGCAAAAGCTGAGAATGTCGTGTAAAATAGCTGCCCCCTCCAGCGCCTTTGCAGAGCAGCCCCTTCTTGCTTATTAAGATGTGTCTCCTGCAGGAACGCTACATGAACCCCCCTACGCTTGAGGTACGCCTGAACTTTATGTCTGCGCGTCATGGACTGCATACCCCGCACATTCCAGGTCACACATTTCAACGCCCCGGTACTAGCCATCCCCCCCTACACAACCGGACCAGACAACAAAGAACAATGTCCTTACAAGTCCCGCGACCACGGGCCCACCCACCCACCCTCTCCAAACAGGAAGCCAAACCCCTCCAACAACAACTACCCCCCGAGCAACCCCAACTGCTCGCAACTCCCACCCCCCCAGGACAGGCCCCCCCGCAACTGGAAGTACCCCCATCCAAACCAACACTCCCGACCACCCCTCAAGGAAGGGTGGTAATGGTCGCAGTCCCCACTGCGGTGACCTTAGGGGCCAGTAAGGCGTGGCTCGATGCGATAGAACCTCAAAGCAAATCAGCCCCGCGCACTCCACCCCGCAATCCCCACATTACAGCTCCCCAAAACCTCAAGTAATAGCGTTCCACTGCCACGGGCCCAGTGCCCCGGTGTCCAACCAACGAGTTCACTCCACCAGTTCAGTTCAACACGCCTCTAGTATCTCCTCCGAAGTCTGCGGTGTCACAATAGGGCCCCGGGCTCCACCAAATTCCGATTGTCCCGTCTCCGAGCCCGTGCCCGGGTCCTCTGATTCCATGCCCTTCCCGGACTGACTTCTGGCGGCCCTGGATAAGTCCGCTACCGCCTGTAGCGCCGCCTGTCTCTCCGCCTCCGTCTGCGACACCGATGGTTTTCCGTTCCTCCTGCGGTTCCTCCTGATCCGTTGGGATTGCCTGACCGGTTGCGCCACCTTAGCCTCCTCCTCCCTGGCCTTAGCACCGTCCGTTCCCGCTTTATAAGTGTCCCACCAGTCCCAAGCGTCCGCGGAGGTCGTGAAGAATAGTGATTGCTCATCCACCACCACTCTCAGCTTGGCGGGGAACAACAGGGAGTACTTGATGCCTTCCTTGCGGAGCTCCCGCTTGAGGGACAGAAAGTTTGCCCGGAGCCGCTGCGTCTCAAATGTATAGTCCGGGAACATGGTGACTCTGTTGTTGTCCACTTGAAAGGGCCCTGCCTCTCTCGCCCTCTGTAAAAGCCAGTCTCTGTCCCGGTAATGGAGCAACTTGAACACCACTGGGCGAGGAGGAAGGCCCAGGGCTGGCGGGCGCGCTGGAACTCTATGTGCCCGTTCCAGGGAGAAGAAGGGGGACAACCCTTCCGGTGCCACCTCCGTCCGCAACCAGTTATCAAGGTAGCCCACCATGTCGTCGCCTTCGATTTTTTCCGGCAGGCCCACTAGGCGTACGTTGTTGCGCCTGTTCCGGTTTTCCGCATCTTCGGCCCTCCGTTCCAGCACCTTCAAGCGGTCCATCACTTCTGTCATCTGGGCCTTCATCGTTGCTTGGCCCGGGGCTAATTCCTTAACCGTGATCTCCACGGACTTCACCCTGTCCTTAAGTTTATCATGGTCAGCCTTCAGGAGGCCCAAGCCCGTCGCCACCTGAGCTATGTCTTGTTGTAGGGCGTCCTTTGTGGTGGCGATGGCCTCTAGGATACGATCTTGCATCCGCTGCAATGCCGCTTGGTCTCGCTCCGCTCCCTCCGCAGCCTCAGTATCGGTCGCGCCATCTCCCTTCCCCTTCGTCTTCCCCATCTGGGCCGGCCCGAGCGGTGGCCTCCGAGTATGTTCCTGGTCGTCCTCCGAGCGTCGCCGGGTTTCGCCCTCCGGCAGGGTCCCCGAATCCAAGGTTATCTCCAAGAAGCAGGAACTCTGAACGACCGTCAGCCCGGCTGGCGCCAGTCGTGCCAGGGGCCCGGGGCTTTCGTCACTGGGTTACTGCCGCACTATCGTCGCCACTACCAGGGGGCGGTCCCCAGCCACCGCCCGAGGGTGCGCCCAAGGTCCACTCCGGCACCTAGGGAGAGGCGCGATACAACCGCCAGCACCTCTGATTTGTCAGGGAGCAGTCCTTAGTGGGTCTCCGGGCAGATGTCTCCGTCGTCTCCGAGTCTCATGCCACCGCCGCCATTTTAGGGTCTGCGACTTCTCGCCTGGGTCCAACTTTCAAAGTCGAAATACTGCTGTGGAATGGCTCGGCATCGTCCTCCGTGGGCACCGGACCCTCCGCAGTACTTTCCAGTACCGGATGATATCGATTACATCGGGGTCCGATCAGATTTTCAGGATATTTTCCGGGATCGGGCACGGAGCTCCGAGCTCACGCTGCCTACCTCCTCGGCATCCAAGCCACGCCCCCTCTACAACAACACTCTCTACGCCAGAATCAATGAGAAACTCCTTCACAAGCACCAGACTGTCCAGAATGTCTTAGCCAGACTGATCCTAGAGATCCCTGTCACAATCACATTACCCAACACCTCTGCGATCTTCACGGGCTCCCCATCGAAAGAAGAATACCTTCAAGGTCCTCACTCATGCATATAAGGCCCTCCACAACATCGGACCAGCATACCTAAACAACCGCCTCTCTTTCCATGCACCCAAGAGAAACTTCCAATCAGCCGACCTTTCTCTCTCTCTCTCTCCACGATCCAACGCATCTACAAGACCAGAACAGGAGAAAAGTCCTTCTCCTACCTCACAGCCAAGACCTGGAACTAACACCCCTCCACCTCCAGCAAAGCCCTACACTGCCCCAGTTCAGGAAGGACCTCAAGACCTGGCTCTTCGGATGACCCTAGCTCTCAACAGAACCACCCCGCCACCCCCAGCACTTTGAGATCCTCACAGGTGAGTAGCTGCGCTTTACAAACCAGATTGATTGATAAACTCCCTCCCTGGGCTTGCCTGAGGGTCTGGACATGGGACAATACAGCCCATGCCCTCTTTCCTTGTCCAAGGGATGGAGGGCAATTGTGTGCCTCTGCTCTGCTAAGTTCAAAGAGCGGGGGTAAAAAGAAAAAAAAACATTGCAGGGCGAGGGAGATGGCAACCATACACATTGATCAAGGAAGAGATGAGAAACTGTGCCTTTTCCCACTTGCCTCCACCCTCCTTCAGTCTGCCGAAGGGCAAGGGGGAGAAAGGCTGCTTTTCCCCAGTGTCTTTACCAAGAATAAGTGGGAATAAAGCATAAAAGTAGTGAGCTGCCACCTGCCCCTGCCCCCAGTTTGCAACAAATATAGGGGTGGTGGCAGCTGGCCACTCCTCTAAGGCTAGTACGATGCATAGAGCCACAGAGGAGTAAGTAACCATTCACCCACCGCTGCGCACTGTTCCCTAATTTGAAAGTGGGTACAAAGAGAGGTGACCTACACCTGCAGTCTTGTCAGTGTCACAGAGGAGGGGGTCGCTCACAACTAAACATGTATACAACAAACTTCATAGGCCAATGCAAACATTTATATGGATCTGTGAGGAAGAATAGTATATAATCTGCATATAGTGCTATACGATCTGATATATCAACTGTCCATTCAAAACCCAGCATCAACGCATCTTTCCGTACCCACATGGCCAGTGGCTCAATATGTTGAGGGGATGCGGGCCTAACAGGGTTATAAACGCTTTGTAAAACTCTCTGGGGTAGCAATTAGGGACAGGGGCCCGGCCCGTCTGCAACTCAGATACAGCTGTCACTAATTCTTCTAGTGTGATTTGTGTGTCTAAGGAGTTCCGTCTATCCACTGGGATAGTTTGCGGTTGTATTTCATCTAGAACACCCTCTATTAATGAGATGTGTATGACCTCTCCAGGTCTGTAGAGTTCCCCATACAGGTTTGCGAAGCTACTTGCGATCACTGATGTGTCTGTAAGGGTTGCCCTTTGTGTGTCATGAATAGTAGGTAGAGAAGTGGGTGCTGCGGTCTGCCTACATAATCGATAAAGTAATTTGCTAGATTTGTCACCCCACTGCTATATTGTACTCTGGGATGCCAACCAAGCACATCTGGCCTCGTCCATTAGTTTACTCTGATACTGTTGGGTGAGTCAAAGGTTCCTACGAGTGCGCATCGCCATTTTGACTGCGTCTTTCTAGCATCGTTATTTCAGGTCCTAAGTGTGTGAGTTCACTCAGTTGGAGCTTTCGTTCCGCTGCGGTGTAACTGTCTACCCCACCTATTGTGGGTTTCATGGCCTCCCATAGTGTTTCCAGAGAGGAGACGGAGTCCGCATTAAGGGCAAAATATTCTGCTACTGCTTTATTCATATGATCCCTATATTTCTGATTTTGCATGTGTCTTATCGGGCGGCTTTGTGGGCCGATTGAGAGAGTTATCGCAATTGGGGAATGGTCAGATAACCCACAGGGCAGAATTGAGGCCTCGTCTATTTTCTGGAGACAGTTCTCTGGAATGAATAAATAGTCGAGCCGGGAGTAGGTATTATGAATAGAGGAATAGTTTGTGAAGCCTGTGTCGCATGGGTGAAGCATTCTCTATGTATCGCCCAACCCACCATGTTTGCAAGGGACAGAAGCTTAGACTCCTTGGGCCTCTCTATTGCCCCATATCGGCAGAGACATGCATTACGTCGTTCCAGTCACTGCCCATAATTGCAAAGCATTCCGGGGGGAGCCCCCATACATCTAGTAGGCAATCAATGAAGGTTTGAGATAGTGGAGGGAGGCATAGACACTGCCCATTACTATTTGCTCTCCGTAGACAGTCCCTTGGACGATAATGTATCTCCCATGTGTGTCAGTTCAATGGTGTGTGTATGTGAATGGAACTCAACAATGTATCAGAAGGGCCACTCCCCTGGAGCCCCGCATAAATACAGAAAGGAAATACTTGATCAGAACCATATTGGGCTAGACAGGGTGTCTTAGTGCCCATAAGGTGTGTCTCTTGCAACATTACTATGTCAGCTCTAGACCGCTCTGCTTGGCGGAGTATCGCACCTCCCTTAATTTTATCTAGCACACCCCTTACATTTCAACTAGTGATATGCAGCTGACCCTGTGAGGCCTCAGTTATTTGAGACAACATTGACATGTAATAAACAGTTCAATGGATGTAGTCTCAGAGTAAGGCATCTATCTAGTGTTACAGTGTCTAAGCATTGGGTAAAAAAAAGTAAATAATGCAACCTGCAACTCGTCCCTCCCCCACCCCCTTCCCCAATACCTCAGAGAAGTTGAAGTATCTGTCGCGGATGGAACACGATATCGACCCCAACGGGGTATGACGGAGTATTCCTCCAGTGGATCCCCAAACTCCCAAAAGCCATGGTGGCAACTTTTAAAAGAAAGGTAGCAGGTTCAGGTGTTCCAATCTGCAATCAACTAACAGTATACTGCATTAGTCACAGATAGTAAACTTCAGTACAGTTCCCTTTGGCCAAGATTTAGGTTCATTTATGCTGCGTTGAGGCATCTGCTGCTGTCATGCTTCCCAGTTCGTCGTCCTGTATCTTAGATCGCTAAGTAGACATGGAGTGGTGCCGTTGTTTACCCCTTTGCTGTGTTCATCTGCGATATGATTCACTGGACGACGAGTCTGAATCATGGCGAGTAGGGGTGTGAGGCTTCGTTGACATCTGGTCATCTGTCCAGCTAAAGATGGCTTCCGGTGTATCAAAGAACAGAGTACATGAATTATATACAACTCGCAAGCAAGCAGGGAACTGGAGCAAGTACACAATTTTAAGCTCTCGCAGTTGCGACTTGGCTGCTTGAAAAAATTGTTGTAGCTGTAGGACCATTCTCATGTAATCTGAGTAAATCATGATTCTGAGGGTCATAGGAGAGGTCTCCTTTTATCCTGGCATGTTTAAGGACTGTGTCACGATCATGATAGTTTAAATTGCTTGCGATTTCGGGCCGCGTCGTGCCCCTGGAGGCCGGCGCTGCAGCAGGGCTCTGTGCGCACGTTCCACCATGAATCGTCACTCCTTGCCACCTGCCACATGAGCAGTAATTCTTTCCTGGCGACAGTCTCTTCGAAGAACAGGGTGGTGGGGTTGTATCACCCACGAAACACCACTACGGTACAATGAATTGCTACCCCATCTGGATGGATTCCAGCGTTTTCGCGGATGGGACAGTATAGGTATCTCTACAATCGGCGATATCATGCATGGCACAGTTCTGGAATCATTTCAAGCTCTAAAATACGAATTTTCCATGCACAACTCCCAGATTTATAAATATTTACAGCTCACAACGTATCACATCCCACATTGATAAATTAGAGTCACTCCTAGAATTTAATCCATTAAAGGGCAAACTGTTAATGAGAGACCTAGGTGACCATAAGATATAATATACCAATCCCTCATTACTCGCAGCGCCACAACACTCGAGACACTTAAAGTTGCCTGGCAAACAGACGAGGACTTGACATAGATTATTGGACCGAGGCCCTGGAATCTCCCTGAGGAGCAGTAATTTCCTCCCGCCTACGACTCATCCAGTTTAAGTACCTCCGCAGGGCATATTATATGCACCATAGACTATTGGGAGCTGAACTTATTGACTCCCCTGTCTGCCTACGGTGTTAGAATGATGAGGATTCATTCCTACACACAGTTTGGACAAGTACAGCTCTGGATAGGTTTTGGTTCGGTATATTGGCATGCCTAACTGAAAAACTTGGGTAGGATTAGTCTAGATCCCCTAGACTTGCAATACTTCATATAACAGACGAGATTGGTGGCAACAGGTACAAAACGTCATCTCTTTTGGCTTGGCCTTACCATCGCTAAGCGAGACATTGCCAGGTTATGGAAATCGGAAACACCTCCTGCTATCAGGGCATGAAAAAATGCAATGGACTTCTGTATGGAATTGGAGATCCCACTTTTCCTGGCACATGGATGCCCACAGAAACATCCTAAAATCTGGCAAAGATGGTCGGACAACCGTGGTCTGGTCTTACCACAGCAGGCAACGATGTCAGATGTAGTTGACTCTGAAATTCAGACATATGATGCACAGAAGTGATTTATACTCTGAGACGTGATTTCTGAACTATAGTTTATATCTAGATACAGTATACGCTATTAGCACAAACTAATACATTGGGGTTGATCTGTTGTAAATTTTGTTAAAAGTATATAATAATGTATGTATACATCCACAAGTAATGATGTAGTCCATTGGACAATCAGATTGCTGAAGGTAAATAAATAAAATCTATTCTGAAAAAAAAAGATTATGTAACATGGCGTAACTTCATGAATTTTGCATAACAAGTGTAACACATGTTGGAAATTAAATGAGATTACGCCGGCGTAGCAAAAGTTTCAGCCAGGCCTATTCACCACCATACATCAACACAGCAAACCTCACATGTCAACATAACCACTATCATACAACAATTTATGCATCAACAGAAGTCTACACAACCCACATCATTAGTCAATATATCTATGATTCTACAGCACACCATCAATACTCCAACACATCCACCATCATACCTCAACCCAACCAAGATCGCAGATACACACACACAACATTGTCATCAACACATCTATCATTGTTTGTCCACACAATCAACAACACAGGCCAACACATCCATTCTCATACGTAAACACACCCTGTGCGGGTCCACACAAAGAACGTTAAACACAAAAGCACTCATCTTCAGATTCCAGTACACACCTTCATAAGTCCACAAGCAACTTAATAGATAAACATAATCTTACACCAATGCAATCAACCTCTTACATCACCATAACCTATTACCCAAACATAGACCCACTATCATATGCCTCCCATCCACACATCAACCATCATATGATAAGACACTCAACAAGATATGTTATAAAGCCTTCTTTCTGTGTCTTTTCTCCCACTATCCTATGGTACGATACCCACCCTCATGCTGTCACCCAAAAAAAATATATATGACCTCACCTCCACCATTCAAGTCTGCACAACCACCAATAAATTCCCAAGATCACTGTAAGTAATTGGATTATTAATTGGGAAGAGTGACTACTCACCCCAAGGAATAGTCATAACCATTGTCGGGGTGAACCCAAGTCACCAAATCAACTGGCGCTCTACCCCTTGGTAGATTTTGCAAAGACCAAGCACGCTTAACGTAGACGAATGTGTATAATATTTATGCAGTACCAAAACAGTAATACAGCTGAAAAGCAACACTCTTAAAAATCACAAACGGAATTAGAAAAACAGAGTTAAACTTAATAAACAAAATGACACCAGAATGACAAAAACCCCATATGGGTAACTGGAGATAAGAATGTTTAAGGTTTTAAGAAGCAATATCGTCAAGAAGCTTAAAAGTTCCAATGACAATCAATGGTTATGGTTAGAGCCTAGGTTCAATTCGACACTGACTGCAATGAAGCACTGGTCAGATAAACTAACCAGGTTCATCCTAGTCAAAGATTTAACCTTCTGACTTAGTCCTGCAAGTCCCAATCCACCACAGGAGTACATTTAAAAAGACCTAAGGACAGAAGAGA
Organism: Lissotriton vulgaris; assembly: GCF_964263255.1. Lineage (NCBI taxonomy): Eukaryota > Metazoa > Chordata > Amphibia > Caudata > Salamandridae > Lissotriton > Lissotriton vulgaris. The sequence continues at coordinate 317,304,063 of NC_141695.1, forward strand.
AAGAACTTAGAGACTCACAGAGTGTCAGGCACAGGCCAAACAGCAGGGTCCAGTCCAAGTTCAGTTGCCTCTCAGACAGCAGGTTATCTCCTCTTCTGATCTTCCACAGGTCCAGTAGTGTTCTGAAGGGGGTGCCCAGAGATGCCACATCTATGCCTAGTACGATCTACTGGGTTCAAATAAATCATGGACATGCCCTAACCAAATTGGGTACACGTTTCTAGGGCCAATCCTAGCCACTTTGGGCATTTTTAAGATAGCAAGTCTTTGGCCACACTAAATGTGGTCTCTGCGGCTGGGTGCATGTGTTTGGGCAGTGTTCTATGGTAATCCCAGCATCCTACCACATCTAACACTAATATCCACTTCGGGTCAGTCACTGTACCCCTAAAAAACACAGAGACAGAAGACTGGTAAAACAAGACAGGGCTTTCAAGCAACCTAACAATGAGAGCATTGCTCTGGTATACAGTTTTCATCCTTTGAAGTGTATTCCAAGTGTTATGTAAAAACTAGGGCTGGGCGTAGTTTGCGTAGCGCCACTACGCAGAATTTTGGAGAAAAAAAAGTGGAAAACGGGGGCACGTCCTGAGGGTCCGTGTGCCCGGGAGAGGGGTCCCTCGTGCCTGGGCAGACTCCCTGATCTTCCCGGGCCGGTTGGAGCCCGGGAGCCCTGCAGCCTGGGAGCCCCGGAGCCCTGCAGTCCCCGAGCCCTGGAGCCCTGGAGCCCCAGGAGCCCTGCAGTCCCCGAGCCCTGGAGCCCTGCAGCCCCGGAGCCCTCCAGACCCGAGCCCTGGAGCCCTACAGCCCCCGGAGCCCTGCAGGCCCGGAGCCCTGCAGTCCCCAAGCCCTGGAGCCCAAAGAGCCCTACAGCCCGGAGCCCTGCAGTCCCAGAGCCCTGCAGTCCCCGAGCCCTGGAGCTCTAGCAAGCAGCAAACCTTCAAAATTATGGTCACAGTAAGAAATACTGCTACTAGCAGAATTAGAAAAAATATATGAAAATAGGAATATTAATGCGCTGATGGTTCCACATTTTGACAACAAGAACAGTAAACAAAATTGCAGAGAAAAAAAGAAATAGAAGAGATAAAAGCAAAAAATCCGCAAAAGATGTACTGCAAGCATCAAATGTTTCTGAAAATTACTCTTGCGATGAACCAGAGGTTACAGTGGAAGTAACAACAGAAAAGCACAGAGACTTTATCACTCGAAAACGTGCGCAAAAAAATCAAGAACTTTGATGAGCTGGAAGACAGAATATCAGAAATCGAGAAATACACTCAAAACGTAGAGCAGCACGATGCTGCTATGGATATGATGGATGAAGTAGTGACTTATATCACAGAAAACACCACTGATATAAGTCCTCATCTAGCAAGAGTAACAACAAATGAACCAACAAGTGAAATCAATTATGTGTCTATGAACTCTGCTCAAGACGAGCACCAAAATGCCTCAGCAGGAAACAAAATAACAAAAAAAGACAAGAAAAACGAAAGGCATAATCGGGCGCACAAGAAAAATTATGCAAAAGCAAGGGGCAGCTATAAAGAATACCAGACAATGTTTAAGAAAGATCAAAAGAAAATTGCCAGGATTATCACTGATGGGCAGAAGATGCCACTTGCCAAATCAGTGCTGATGAAATCTTTCAATACTACAAAAGCATAATTGAAAAAGAAAACAAAAAGAACCCTAAATTCATACCGATAGATCGAATACCAGAGGACTATGAAATTGATAATCTGTGCAAAGAAATAACACTGCTCGAAATAACTCATGCTTTTGAGAGCTCAAATCTAAAAAAAGCAGTGGGGCCTGATAAGATAGGTCTGAATGAACTAAATAAAGTGCACTGCAAAATATCATAAAAGGAGCACGAAAAAACAGTGACTCATTAGCGGTTGTGTTCATTGATATATCAAAAGCCTTCGACTCTGTCAGCCATGGTCACATTATACAGAGTCTCGCAAGGCAAAGAGTTCCACCAAACATCAGAGAAATCATAAAAGACCTATACACTGACTCAACAACATCTTTCAAGGGAAAGAACAACAAAGAAACTCCTGAACTAACAATGAAATCTGGGGTCAAACAAGGTGACTCTTTATCCCCACTACTATTTAACATTGCCATGGATCCTCTGATCTGTGATCTTCAGAAAAATGGCAAGGGCTTCACATTTGAATCAGATGATCTTGTTGAGCAAATCACTGCTCTCGCCTTTGCCGATGACATCGCAGTACTCAGCAGTACATGGGAAGGAATGAGTACAAATCTGAAGATTATTGAAAAGTTCAAGCGGAGAAGCGTGGCTCAGTGGTTAGAGGCGGCAGACCCGGAAGCTGAGATCGGCCGTGGACCAGGGTTCGATTCCCCGCCTCGGCGGGTCTCGGGCTCAAAATTCCACGGAGTCGACAATTCTCGCTCCGGTGCCTACTCGACTCACGGGATCACACTCTGCGACTCTGGGCAATAGCTTGCTTAATCTCCACTACGGCCCCTCGCGGCGGGATGCCTGGCTTTCACCTTGTGGATACCCGGCCGGGGTATCTCACAGGGGAATACCAGGACGGGTTCCCTAAGCAAGCGCCTTGAGACCCCTGGGTTAAAGTGTTGCGCTATATAAATCGAAACACATTTACATTTACATTTACATTCAGTAAAGCTACAGAACTAAAACTGAATATGAAAAAGACACATGGATTTTATATTAGTCACCATACAGACAAAATACTGATTAACAACTGTAAACCATGGCAATTTGAGAAAGAAAATATTGAAAATATTCATCCAGGAGAAAGTGAAAGATACCTCGGATTGAACTTTGATCCACCCACTGGTCATACAAGCAACAGCAGAATTAATGAGGTTCTTGTCAAATGGGCTCAAAATCTTGATAATTTACCACTTAAGCCCGAGCAGAAAATTGAAATACTGTGTCAGTACTTGATACCTAAGCTATCATTCAAATTAGAAATGACATGAACTGAAGCAAAAATGTTGAATGTTCTTGATCAAACAATAAACAAGTATGTCAAACACTTTCTACACCTTCCTGCATACACATGTCATGGTCTCCTATATTCGAAAAGACCATTTGGGGGCCTCAGTATACCAAAACTATGTACACAAATTGGTCTCAATAAAGTCAATAGTTTATTGTATCTCAGGGATGCCCCAGACCGGTACATAGCGCATTCATTCATGTATATAGGAGAAAATATAAATTAAAAAATCAAAAACATAAAAAAAAAACACAAACTCAACAATATGGATAGTTGCTATTTGAGCTATGAATTGAATTCGCCGGCAACATATGATTGGAGAAAAGAAGAGTTTGAGAGATGGGCAAATCTCCCTGTCCAAGGTGATGGTATAAAATACTTATCAAGTAATCCAACCTCAAACTTCTGGATCAGCAAGCATAACAAAATGAAAGAAAACCACCACATAGCTGCGCTGATGTTAAGAGCAAATGTGTTATATAC